>NC_092130.1:115414710-115719621 GCF_043159975.1 Macaca nemestrina
TAAGAGATAACTATAAACAATTATATGCCAACAAACTGGATAACCTAGAAGAAATGAATAAATTCCTAGAAACATACAACCAACTGAGACTGGATTATGAGGAAGCAGAAAGTCCGAACAGACCTATAACTAGTATAGATACTGAAATAGTTATTACAAAGCTCCCAAGAAGGAAAAGCCCAGTACCAGATGGCTTCACTGGTGAAATTCTAGCAAACGGTTAAAGAAAAATTTATACTAATTCTTCTAAAACTTCTCAAAAAATTGAAGGGGAGAGAACATGTCCAAATTCATTACTCTGATACCAAAGTCAGACAAAAGCACCACAAGAAAACAAAACTATAGGCCAATATCCCTGAAAAATGAACATACAAATTCCTCAACTAAACCCCTGCAAACTGAATCCAAGAGCACATTAAGGGGATTATACACCATGACCAAATGGGATTTATACTTGGAATGTTAGAATGGTTCAATGTGTAAAAATTAATGTGATATGCCACTTTAACAAAATAAAGCTTAAAAACATGTGATCATCTCAAGATACAGAAAAAGGGTTTGACAAAATTCAACATTTTTTAATTAAAAACTCAAACTAGTAATAGATTATGTCAAATACAAATACAAATATTATATACCTCATCATAATAAAAGTCATATATTAAATACCCATCACTAACATCATACTCAGTGGTGAAAAACCGAATGAAGGCTTTTCCTCTAAGATTAGAAACAAGACAAGGATGCCCACTTTCACTGCTTCTATTCAACAGGGTACTTGAAGCCCTAACCAGAGCAATTGGGTAAGAAAAAAAGTAAAACGGCATTTAAATTGGGAAAGAAGAAATAAAATTTTCCCTGTTTGTGGACAACATGATCCTATATATATATAGAAAACTCTAAAGATTCAATTAAGAAACTGTTAGAACTAACAAATGAATTTAATGAAATCACAGAGTACAAAATCAACATACCAGAATCAGTTGCATTTCTATACACTAACAACAAACTATCTGAAAGGAAATTAAGAAAACAATGCCATCCAAACTAGTGCCAAAAAGAATAAAATAATTTAGTAATACACCTAAACCTAACTAAGGAGGTGAAAGATTTGGGTATTAAAAACTACAAAACACTGATGAAAGATACTAAGCAAATCAAAAGACATTGTATGTTCATGGATTAGAAGACTTAATATTGTTAAAATGTCCATACTACTAGAAGAAATCTACAGATTCAATGCAATCCGTATCCAAATCTCAATGCCATTTTTTACAGAAAGAGAAAAAAAAACCTCTAAAATTTACATGGAGCTGCAAGTCAAGAAATAGCCAAATCAATCTTGAAAAAAAGAATATATCTGGAAATCACATTTCCTGATTTCCAGATATATTACAAGACCACAGAGATCAAAACAGTATGATACTGCCATTAAAACAGACATATAGACCAATGGAACATAAGAGAATCCAGAAATAAATATGCATACTTGGTTGTTTTATTCTATTTGGGCTACTATAACAAAATACCATAAACTGGGTAGCTTGTAACAACAGAAATAAATTTCTCACAGTTCCAGAAATTTGGAAGTTCAAAATTGAGGCACAGGTACTGAGGGACTGCTTCCTCATAGTTAGTGCCTTCTCACTGTGTCTCACGTGGTGGAAAGGTGAAGCATTCCTTTCGGATGTCTTTTATTCACGAAGTCTCCACTTTTATGACCTAATCATCTCCGGAAGTCCCCGTCTCCTAATGACATTCAACATGTAGATTTAGGGAGACAAAGATTCAACATATGGATTTGGAGTGACACCAACATCCAGTCTATAGCAACAGTCAACTGATGTTTGATAAGGGTGTCAAGAATACACAATAGAGATTGGAGAGTCTCTTCAACAAATGGTACTGGGAAAACTGGATATTCATATTAAAGAATGAAACTGGATGCTTATCTTACATCATATGCAAAAATCAACTTGAAATGTCTTAAAGATTAAAGACCAAAACTATAAAACTACTAGAAGAAAACCTTCATGACATAGGTCTTGGCAATGGTTTCATGGATGTGACATCAAAAGCACAGGCAACAAAAACAAAAATAAACAAATAAGACTATATCAAACTAAAAATCTCATGGGTGAATTGCTTGAGCTCAGGAGTTCGAGACCAGCCTGGGCAACATAGTGAAACTTCGTCTCTACAAAAAAATTAAAGAAAAAATTAGCCAGGTTTGGTAGGCTCACACCTGTAGTACCAGCCACTTGGGAGGCTGAAGTGGGAGGATTACTTGCACCTGGGAGGTGGCAGAGGTTGCAGTGAGCTGAAATCAGGCCACTGCGCTCCAGCTTGGGTGACAGATCCAGACCCTGTTGCAAATAATAGTAATAATTAATAAAATAATGATATGAATCAACAGACTGAAAAGGACATTTACAGAATGGGGGGAATATTTGCAAACCGTATATCTGATAAAGGGTTAGTATCCAAAATATCTAAAATAAACCCCTTCGGGTTATTAGTTAAAATAAAAGAGAGAGAAAAATAAAATAAATAACCTGATTTAAACATGGGCTACAGAGTTGCATAGACGTTTCTCCAAAGAAGACATACAAATGGGCGACAGATATGTTAAGAAATGCTCAGTGTCACTAATCATCCAGGAAATGTGAATTAAAACTATAATGAAATATCACTTAACACATGCTATAGTAGAATGGCTACTGTTTAAAAAAAACAGAAAATAGCAAGTGTTGACGAGGATGTACAGAAGTTGGACCCTTGCACACTGTTGGTGGGAATGCAATATGGCACAGCTTTTGTGGGAAACAAATGAAGTTCCTCCAAACGTTTAGAAATAGAATTACATGATCAGCAATCCCACTCTGGGGTATTTATTCAAAAGAATTGAAATCAGGATCTCAAAGATGTATTAGCAATCCTATATTCATTGTAGGATTATTCACAGTAGTTAAGATTTAGAAACCACTTAAGTGTCCATTGACCAATGAATAGATGAGAAAATATGGTATATAAACAGTGGACTATTATTCAGCCTTAAAATAAAAGCAGGAATTATTGCCATATGTGACAATAACAGGGATGAAACTTAACGACATTGTGCTAAGTGAAATACATGAGTTACAAAAAGACACATAGCATGTTTCCACTTATATGAGTTATCTAAAATAGTCAAATTCATGGAATCGAAGATTTGGGTTGTGGTTACCAGTGGGTGGAGGGAGGGAGAAATGGGGAGTTACTAAACAATGGGCATAAAGTTTCAGTCAAGCAAGATGAATAAGTTCTAGGGATCTGTTATAAAACATTGTACTTATAGTCAACAACAATGTATTGTACACATATACATTTGTTTTTTAAAATTATACTTTAAGTTCTAGGATACATGTGCACAACGTGCAGGTTTGTTACATATGTATACATGTGCCATGTTGGTGTGCTGCACCCATTAACTCGTCATTTACATTAGGTATATCTCCTAATGCTATCCGTCCCCCCTTCCCCCACCCCACGACAGGCAATATGGCACAGCTTTTGTGTCCAAGTGTTCTCATTGTTCAATTCCCATCTATGAGTGAGAACATGCAGTGTTTGGTTTTCTGTTCTTGTGATAGTTTGCTGAGAATGATGGTTTCCAGCTGCATCCATGTCCCTACAAAGGACACAAATGCATCCTTTTTTATGGCTGCATAGTATTCCATGGTACACATATACATTTGTTAAGAAAGTAGTTTTGTGTTTAACGTTTTCAACACAATTTTTTAAAAAGACACAGTGGTATTCTAATTTTTCTTTCTTAAACTCAATTAGAATTTCTAAATTTGGGGCATGTTCTTACATTTATAGGTAACAGTCATTTATTATTTTGAGACATAGAACAATTTATAAGGACATTAAAGGAAAACTCCCTTTAATTCATCTTCCTTCCTGATGTTCAAGAAAATAGACTGAGCGTTCCTCTCTCTCTTTCAGTTCTAGTTTATATTTGCAAAGGTGTGTCTGGGCCAATCCAATCTTTCTTCCTACTGTTCTCATCTATCACATCATCACATCAATTTACCTTACAGATAACATGCTGAACTTTAGGGAGAGGACAAATTACTGGGATTAACAATGAAAGATACAGAACTGCTCAGGATATTTTCTAGGTTTAGGAGACTTGAGGAAAATGAATAAGTAAAATGTAGACATATATGAATGAATATATTAAACATCAGAGGAGAAAATTTAGCTGTGTCCAGAGATGACAGCAATGCTATCTTTCTATTGCTTGTTTTCGAACTTTCTTTCCTATTTTATTATTTTGTTGTTCATAACCATTGAAGTAGTGTCAGAAATTTCAGAGAAGTAGAAGTAGAGCAGTTTCTCTGAAAACTTATAGGTGGTGACAGATGACCACATAATTGTGAGACAGTAAAATGCTGTATTGAGCTTCCTGCTGGATTATAGAAAGAACATATGTCTCTAATCCATCTTGAATTAATTTTCGTATAAGGAGTAAGGAAAGGATCCAGTTTCAGCTTTCTACTTATGGCTAGCCAATTTTCCCCATTTATTAAATAGGGAATCCTTTCCCCATTTCTTGTTTCTCTCAGGTTTGTCAAAGATCAGATGGCTGTAGATGTGTGGTATTATTTCTGAGGACTCTGTTCTGTTCCATTGGTCTATATCTCTACTATAAAAACCCTAGAGGAAAACCTAGGTAGTACTATTCAGGACATAGGCATGGGCAAAGACTTCATGTCTAAAACACCAAAAGCAACGGCAGCAAAAGCCAAAATTGACAAATGGGATCTCATTAAACTAAAAAGCTTCTGCACAGCAAAAGAAACTACCATCAGAGTGAACAGGCAACCTACAGAATGGGAGAAAATTTTTGCAAACTACTCATCTGACAAAGGGCTAATATCCAGAACCTACAAAGAACTCAAACAAATTTACAAGAAAAAAACAAACAACCCCATCAAAAAGTGGGCAAAGGATATGAACAGACATTTCTCAAAAGAAGACATTCATACAGCCAACAGACACATGAAAAAATGCTCATCATCACTGGCCATCAGAGAAATGCAAATCAAAACCACAATGAGATACCATCTCACACCAGTTACAATGGCAATCATTAAAAAGTCAGGAAACAACAGGTGCTGGAGAGGATGTGGAGGAATAGGAACACTTTTACACTGTTGGTGGGATTGTAAACTAGTTCAACCATTATGGAAAACAGTATGGCGATTCCTCAAGGATCTAGAACTAGATGTACCATATGACCCAGCCATCCCATTACTGGGGATATACCCAAAGGATTATAAATCATGCTGCTATAAAGACACATGCACACGTATGTTTATTGCGGCACTATTCACAATAGCAAAGACCTGGAATCAACCCAAATGTCCATCAGTGACAGACTGGATTAAGAAAATGTGGCACATATACACCATGGAATACTATGCAGCCATCAAAAAGGATGAGTTTGCGTCCTTTGTAGGGACATGGATGCAGCTGGAAACCATCATTCTTAGCAAACTATCACAAGAACAGAAAACCAAACACCGCATGTTCTCACTCATAGGTGGGAACTGAACAATGAGATCACTTGTACTCGGGAAGGGGGACATCACACACCGGGGCCTATTAAGGGGAGGGAGGAGGGGGGAGGGATTGCACTGGGAGTTATACCTGATGTAAATGACGAGTAGTTGGGTGCTGACGAGTTGATGGGTGCAGCACAGCAACATGGCACAAGTATACATATGTAACAAACCTGCACGTTATGCACATGTACCCTACAACTTAAAGTATAATAATAATAATAATAAAAAAAGAAAGAACATATGAATAGATAAAAGCACAACAAGGTTCCTTTTCACTGTGTCTCAGGATAAAACAGTACACATCAGCATATATGGAAGGAAATGAAATTAGCTAAAAGAAGGAATTTAAATTATGCAGACTAAGCCAGGGTAATGCTTACGAATGAGATCACTCACCTAATAAAAGCATCAAAGAGAAAAACTGTTGTTTCAGTTCAGATTTTCTTGGTCATTTTCCTGAGATGATGATGATAATAATTATTATTATTATTATTATTATTTACTTTACAAAGGAGCTGCACACTACAAAATGCAACAGAGTTGATAATGATAAGATTAGTTGAATTAAGTAATTCTAGACCCCAAATTGAGTATTTCATTTCATTTTCTAGGTCAACAGTGTAACTTGTTGCAATGAATGGAGTTGGTTATAAAAGGTCTACTATCTTATCAAAAGATTGTTCAAAAATGTCTCCATGTACTAAATACAACTATCAAGCAAAAATATATTGTGTATAGGGAAATACAGTATTTAAAAAAATTGGTAACTAGTTTAAAGTGATGTAAACTACTCACACAAATAATCACTATAAGATGTAATATAGAATGTGCATGTAAAACATGCACACATACACACACACACATACGACACACACACTTGCACTATATTTACAATAGCCTAGCTACTAAGGAATCTGGATTAAACATAGATTCTATCTTACATATCCAATTTCTTAATAGCAGAATTAAAAGCTTCTTGGAAGAAAAAGGCTTACACTTAAAATCTGCTTTTCTGAATCCTTTTGAGTTAAGCACAAAAGGAAACCAAAAAGACCCAAGAATCGCAATGCAATGTGTGTGTTGAAGTTTTTTTAGGCATTATTCACTATTGTATTTCTTTTCTCTGCTACATTACAGCATAGGCTGTGCCTAGAGGCAAAAGAATTAAGAATTACCTGCAACTCCTACTCTTTTGCAGTCAAGGCAGTAATAGGGTGATGGATAAGGTGTATAGAACAGCAGTCTCACCAAATGCCCTTGAAAACTCAAGCAAATAGATGGCATCACATTTCATTATCTAACCCCGATATGGCCTGACATTTATACTGGGAGCAGAGATGCCAATATAACTGAAGTGTTTTGAAATGGCCCTTTGAGGAAAGGTGATGAGTTATCCATTGATTTAATCTAAGAGGAGATGGAGAAATAATACAAGAGGGACTTGATTTCACATGCAACTTGTTTAGAAGACTGCATCTCAACAGTTTTTGAATGGCATATTTCTAGCTGTTCATGCAGCTTTATGCTGATAGTGACAGTCAAATGAACAAGCTTGAAGTTTTTCATCAGAAAATATTACATTTTATAAGTGGAAGGGTGGAAAATAAGAAGATTGCAAAGTAGGGGCTGCCTGTGCCTATCATTAATGCTGTGTGGATTTTTTCTAATTGAAAACAGTACAACGAGAGCTCTGAGTATGAGATGTAGTTATACAAAGAGGCATAAGATGCTAGACACCTTCAAGTACTAGTTCTTCTCCTTACTAGCTGTATGACCTTAAGCAATGTGTTTAACCTATTATTTGTTCTCATTTTCCTCATTCATAAAATATGCACAATAAAACTTACCTTACAGTTTTGTTTCAAATATAAAATGAATAAATATTGTTAAATTATTTAGAGCATCCTTCAGTACACAGTAAACCCTCCATAAGTATTGACTTTTGTGGATAAAAACTTTTAAAAAATGGAAATAGCTTTATTCCTTTTATCTGATTATGAAAATTATATGTGATTATTATTTAAAAGATTTTAGATAAATATACAAAGAGAAAAAATTACTTAAAATCAATTTGTCCTCAGATAACTATAGTGAACATTTAGGTATCGTAGTTCCAGGCAGATTTTTGTGTTCAAAAGAGGCATAATGTATACAATTGTGTCATGGGCACATCTCCTCAGGCCAGTCTATGGCTGACCCCTACTCCATCCTACCCCTAAAGTAAACATGCACTTTGATCTGTATCACTGTCATCTGTCAAAATCCATGCTCCTCAAAGGCAGTATCTTCTGTAAACCCTCAAACTTATTATCACTATGTAGATTCTCAGGCTTAATTATTCCAAATTATGCCAGCCATCACCTCCATGAAACTCTCACTTACCTACCTCTTTATCCATCAAAAATAATCTATTAAAAATCAGTCATACTTACTGATTTAGCACTTACAATATTTTAGACTTTGTGCTAAGCACCTCACATACAGCATTTTTACTCTTCTAGACAACTTTCAAGGGAGCTTTTATAACAACCATTTTAGCATTGTTTCAATCTCATTCTCAATCTCAATCTCTTTCAAAGTTAAACTATAAACTGAATTCCTCCCTTGGCAAGCTTGACCTACATCCAGGAACAAGCAAGGAAAGCCACCCTGTGAAGCTAGAAGCAAGATGGAGTCAGCCATGCTAGTCTTCTCTCATTGTTATAACCTTTGCAAAGTTGGTTTCATATTTTACTAATCTTTCTCTGTGAAATGGGCAAACATCCTTCTTGATGCTACTTCCCACACCTTTTCCAACCTCTCTGTACTTGACATAATTAGACAAAGCATTTGCTCAATAAATATTTATAAAGTATCACTTTATAGATAAGAGTGGATCCTAATGTTTACATAAATATATTACTGTATTGAGGTTCTTCCTTTCTCCCCAGTTACCAAATTCTTTTTTTTTTTTTTTTTTTTTTTTACTTTAAGTTTTGGGATACATGTGCAGAACGTGCAGGTTTCTTACACAGGTATGTGTGTGTCATGGTGGTTTGCTGCACCTAGGTTTTAAGCCCTGCATGCATTTGCTATTTGTCCTGATGCTCTCCCTCCCCTCACGCCCCCATGACCCAACAGGCCCTGGTGTGTGGTGTTCTCCTCCCTGTGTCCACGTGTTCTTGTTGTTCAACTTCCACTTATGAATGAGATGGATCTCTGTTTGCTTTTCTTTTTTTTTTTTTTTGAGACGGAGTCTCGCTCTGTCGCCCAGGCTGGAGTGCAGTGGCGCGATCTCGGCTCACTGCAAGCTCCGCCTCCCGGGTTCCCGCCATTCTCCTGCCTCAGCCTCCCGAGTAGCTGGGACTACAGGCGCCCACAACCGCGCCCGGCTAATTTTTTGTATTTTTAGTAGAGACGGGGTTTCACCGTGGTCTCGATCTCCTGACCTTGTGATCCGCCCGCCTCGGCCTCCCAAAGTGCTGGGATTACAGGCGTGAGCCACTGCGCCCGGCCCTCTGTTTGCTTTTCTGATCCTGTGTTAGTTTGCTGAGGATGATGACTTCCAGCTTCATCCATGCCCCTGCAAAGGACATGAACTCATTCCTATTTGTGGCTGTATAGTATTCTATGGTTTATGTGTATCATATTTTCTTTATCCAGTCTATCACTGATGGGCATTTGGGTGGTTCTATGTCTTTGCTGTTGTACATAGTGCTGCAATAAACATACGTATGCACTTATCTTTATAATATAATTATTTATATTCCTTTGGGTATATACCCAGTAATGGGATTGCTGGGTCAAATGGTATTTCTGGTTCTAGATCCTTGAGAAGTCGCCACACTATCTTCCACAATGGTTGAACTAAATTATATTCCCACCAACAATGAAAAAGTGTTCCTGTTTCTCCACAGCCTCTCCAGCGTCTGTTGTTTCATGACTTCTTTTTATTAATCACCATTCTGACTGGTATGAGATGGTATCTTATTGTGGTTTTGATTTGCGTTTCTCTAATGATCCGTGATGTTCACTTTTTTCCATATGTTTGTTGTCCACATGAATGTCTTCTTTTGAGAAGTGTCTGTTCATGTTTTTGCCCACTTTTTAATGGATTTTCTTGTTTTTTTTTTCTTGTAAACGTGTTTAAGTTCCTTGTAAATTATGGATAGTAGACCTTTGTCAGATGGGTAGATTGCAGAAATGTTCTCCCATTCTGTAGGTTGCTTGTTCACTCTGATGACAGTTTCTTTTGCTGTGCAGAAGCTCTTTAATTAGATCCCATTTGTCAATTTTAGCTTTTGTTGTGATTGCTTTTGGTGATTCCCTCATAAAATCTTTGCCCATGCCTATGTCCTGAATGGGATTGCCTAGATTTTCTTCTAGGGTTTTTATGGTTTTGGGTTTTACATTTAAGTCGTTAATCCATCTTGGGTTGATTCTTGTATAAGGTGTAAGGAAGGGGTCCAGTTTTAGTCTTCTGCATATAGCTAGCCAGTTTTCCCAGCATCATTTATTAAACAGGGAATCCTTTCCCCATTGCTTGTTTTTGTCAAGTTTGTAGAAGATCAGATGGTTGTACATGTGTGGTCTTATATCTGAAGTCTCTATTCTGTTCCATTGGTATATGTGTCTGTTTTGATACCTGTACCATACTGTTTTGGTTACTGTAGGCTTGTAGTATAGTTTGAAGTCAGGTAGTGTGATGTCTCCATTTTTGTTCTTTTTGCTTAGAATTGTCTTGGCTATACGGGCTCTTTTGGTTCCATATGAATTTTAGAGTAGTTTTTTTTCTAATTCTGCAAAGAATGTCAATGGTAGTTTCATGAGAATAGCACTTAATCTATAAATTATTTTGGGCTGTATGGCCATTTTCATGATATTAATTCTTCCTATCCATGAGCATGGAATAATTTTCCATTTGTTTGTGTCCTCTCTTATTTCCTTGAGCAGTGGTTTGTAGTTCTCCTTGAAGAGGTCCTTCATGTCCCTTGTTAGCTGTATTTTATTCTCTTTGTAACAATTGTGAATGGGAGTCCATTCACGATTTGGCTCTCTACTTGTCTATTGTTGGTGTAAAGAAATGCTTGTGATTTTCGCACACTGATTTTGTATCCTGAGACTTTGCTGAAGTTGCTTATCAGCTTAAGGAGATTTGGGGCTAAGACAATGGAGTTTTCTAAATGTAGGATCAAGTTGTCTGCAAACAGAGACAATTTGACTTACTCTCTTCCTGTTTGAATATGCTTTATGTCTTTCTCTTGCCTGATTGCCCTGGCCAGAACATCCAATACTATGTTGAATAGGAGTGGCGAGAGAGGGCATCCTTGTCTTGGGCTGGTTTTCAAAGGGAATGCTTCTGGCTTCTGGCCATTCAGTGTGATATTGGCTGTGGGTTTGTCAGAAATAGCTCTTATTATTTTGAGAAATGTTCCATCAATAGCTAGTTTACTCAGAGTTTTTAGTATGAAGGGGTGTTGAATTTTGTCGAAGGCCTTTTCTGCATCTATTGAGATACCAATTACCAAATTCTAAGATTACATGGTGTTCTGCAGTGAATAGATCTATGCAAACCTACCCGCAAAGTTCAAGGAAGCTGAGAGGCCAAGGAGGCTGACATATCTAGCTTCTCAGGAAAAATGAAAAAACAAAAAACATTTAATAGCCCGGTCCCAGGTGGCTGCAAGAGGAGATGGTGGTTCACTACAGTGTTAGCCCCAGACCTAGGAATTATTTACTGTAGTGAAGGAACATGTAGGACAGTTGAAATCAGCTCCTCAGGGAAAGGCAAGCATGCTATGTAAATCTGCCTAAGGGCAGGATTTATGGTCAAGGCTGTTTTGACCAAAGGGTAGAATTTATGGTAACAGTAGGTAAAGTACAAATATTAGAGGCATTTCTGGAACTGGGGTAAATCAGATGTCAGTATGGTTGACTGGCAACCAAGATGGAGTTGCTTTAGTCTCCACACATGGGAATAGATAGAAAAAGGTGTCTTTACAACCAAAATGTTGGTTTTTACAAAGCTCTGTTGTAATTCTAAATAGATGGAAGAGGATAAATCAAATAACTGAATTAACTTAAAAATTCCCCTTTTAGAGTAACTTCTTCAAATTTAAAAGAATTTTATCAAAGTAGTGTGGGCATATCTACTATGGGATGGAGAAAGATAGAGCAAGAGAGAGAGAGAGAACTTTGTGGTGGAAATCAAGATTTTCTTAAATCTCTCATAGAATAATTATTAAAGGTATTTACAAATTTTCTTCTGTTCTCCAAATTATCTCTGCTTCACGTGGGGTTATTTTATCTTTATTTGTATATCTGGGACTGTCTTTTTTCAAAGCAAGCTTTCTTCAGATGCCTGATGAGCCACGATGATAATTTTATTCAAGTTTAAGGAATGAAAAGCTGATTGGGCTCTGACTTGCACTTTGCTTTGGAGTCATGGGGCTATGAATTAAGTTTTCCTGGGGGGGTGGGGGATCAGAACATGCCAGATGATGGAAGTCTTTTGTCTGGAGCTATTATTTTTATTTAGAAAGGTTTTATTTTGGTGAAGTTATAAAGAATCCTCAAATATTTCTCTAAGCTGGAGAGGTCTGTCTCCTGTGTGTCCTCTTTCCTGCAGGGTTGGATAGTGGCTATTTCTACCCGTAGATACTTGTAATTGTAACCCCTATTGTCAGTTCCCCATGTCACTCCTGTACTCTTTCCTGGCTTCATTATATGTCGTGTTTTGGAATTCTTAGCCTTTCTGGGAAGGCAATTTCTCTCTCTCAGTCTGCCATATTTATATACCTTCTAGATATTGCAACCTGTGGTTGACTCTATTTCATGTGTTATCACTTCTTTATCTGCTTTGTCATCTATACATCTATTGACATCTTTTGTATTCTCATGACTGTCTTTCAGTTCCTTACTACCATTAGGGTTTTGTACTTTTCTCCCCTTTAGTGACATCTAAGATGGGAAAGACAGTAAATACATATGACCAGATTCATCAGGGAAATAGATGCTATTCTAGGTAGTTCACACAGGATATTATATAATACAGGTAATTAAAAGGTTACATGGTCATTCTGAGAACTTGGAGTTAGGTAATTACAGAAGTTGCTACTAGAATGCAAGCAACTGGGAAGTGGAAAGATCACAGATGATTGCCAACAGTGTTCTCCGGTGCCAACAGCATAAAATTTAGTTCTCAGGAAAATCTCCAGTGTATTTTGGGTTTTGCCAATTACATTATATCATGTATCCACAATTACTGTATCATACAGAATGGATAAATAACATGTTTATTGAATACACATACACACACACACACACACACACACACACACACACGTACATATATGACAATGCCAAAAAAGATAGAACTTCTAATTTCATTGATGTTTCTAGTTTCCTGAAGAAGCTAGAAAGAATGGTATGGATATCATCGTTCTGAAAATATATATAAAGGTTGAAATTAATATAACTATTCAGAATTTTAAAACAATGAATAACTGTGATTTGTGCTTTATTTTTTTAAAAATGAGGAAGATTTTCATATTATGATGCTTTCATATGGTATCTCTCGTATGGGTGACAATATTGCCTTTTAACTTTTTCTCAGAATGTTATAGGGCAACAATAGATTGGCAATATGAGCTGCCTTTTTATTGTATTTTAATGGTAAACTTGTACATAATTATGGGGATATTCTAACTTTTATGATTTTTTAAACAGCTCTCAGTTCCATCCCATAAAAGAGCTTCATGTAGAAATACTTTTTGGCAGCTTTTAAGTTTATTTCATCTTCTCTTCCCCAGCAGATGAGGTAAAATTATAGATTACATTTTCTGGAGATATTACTTCCATTGATATCTTGAAACATTTGGATAGACAATTTTATAATAACAGTGCTAACACTGAAAAGAAAAAGAGTAAGATTTTGTAATTTATAAATAATCCTTATGGGGATGTTATCATTTAACTCTGAAGATGTTATTTCTTACACTTTTCATTATTTTGGTTTCAGTCACTGCTTGCAGAA
Source organism: Macaca nemestrina (assembly GCF_043159975.1). Taxonomy (NCBI): domain Eukaryota; kingdom Metazoa; phylum Chordata; class Mammalia; order Primates; family Cercopithecidae; genus Macaca; species Macaca nemestrina. The sequence continues at coordinate 115,428,340 of NC_092130.1, forward strand.
TAGTAATCTCTTAGCATAATATGAAGTCAGCAGATCAAATGCAAGAAACAAAGCAAAACAAAAAGCCCAGAACAAAATCAAGGAGGCCTAAAGTTTAGCACACTATTTCACTCATTTTAATCATACTCAGAAAGGGTTTTAGTGATCCCAAGAAACAGGAGTGAGATTAATCAAAATAGCTCAAAATGCTTAAAACTTAAGTTAGATATTCAGGAGACTTTAAATTCCCAACATTTTAAAAAGTGTTCTTTAAACATCAGTTTTGGGTACCTTGCTGTTCCTTGGGTTTGACTGAGGGTCAGTAGTACTGTATTTTCTTGCCGTTTATCACACTTAAACAGAGCATCCAGAATCAATAAACTACAAAGCAGAAGATTTAGAGAATCTGTCTTTCCAGAATAATAGTCATACTTTCCCAAACATGTTGTGTACAATTTTAGGGGACCTTTGGTATATATAACAGATGTTAAGCTTTTTGTTCCATTACATTGTAGTCAGTTGTAATGCTGGGTTCTTACTCTAGAGACAGGAATATGTAACTTCTATTTTCTTCAAATGAAAAATGGCTTTGGTCCTAAGTACCTATATCCAAATCTTATTTCAATATACTCTACATTAACAGCATGTTAGAGATAGGAATCCAGTATTATATTTACATAAATTAGTTATTTATCTCAATATTTACAGAGTGCTAGGCATTGTGCAAGTCAAATAATACATATTCACTTTCCTCAAAAAGCTCAACACTAGCTAATGGGAGACCAGCATTGAAATAAAACAATAAAAGCAATACAATTTTCTATGTGCAAGACAGACACAGTTCTACAGGGCTTGGGACAGAGGGCCTCTGAAGAAGAATGGAGAAAGTGAATGAGGAAAGTCTTTGGAGAAGAGGTGTGGCTAGAACTGAGTATTGAAGTAGGAGAAAGATTTGTTCAGATATGACTCTTCTTTGTTTTTTCATGACTGAATTCCAGGCATACATGCCTTCAAATACCTTATTGCAGATGACCTAGAAGGCTACATGTAAAGATAAGTACATTCTAACATTTGTATATTGTTGTTTCTCAAATTTTACAACTGTCATTACTTGCTGGATAGGTTACTGATCTTTGTTTTCATTTGCCTAGCATCTTCATTGATAATCCTGATCGATGTAGCTTTTACTTTTTATCATCTCTAGTTTCTTTTATATATATGTATATATAATGTATTTTTCTCTAATATTTAGCTCTAATATGAATATCTCTAGATTCTAATTTATTCTGTTTAGAGACTTTAGTTTCATCAAATATAAGCTGGCATAAAATTATATACCTGAGCCAATAGAAGAACTCAAGACTTTTATTTGCCTTAATATAAGATTTAAAAACCAATTCAAAAACAATTGTTTATATATGTGGGAAAATTCCTTTAAGTTTCTGTTGATAGGTGTTGGAATAGGTTTCCTAGTAAGATATTAAATGTGTCATCCAAATCTTTAGGTTAAACACTGATCTTGAATAAAATAGCAATAGTTCTACCTGGAGGTAGAGAGTCATAATAATATCAAGGCTAGATAAACACTGATCTTGAATAAAATAGCTATAGTTCTACCTGGAGGTAGAGAGTCATGATAATATCAACTGAGAGCTCATGTTTGTGTGTGTATGTGTTGGTGTACTTGTGCACATGCTGGCTTTTATGTATAAAATGGTGATCATCAAAGGTAGTTGTCATCAAAAAGTCATAGATTATAAAAGCTAAAAGGGACACTTTATTTTAAAGATACGGAAGCCTAGTCCCAGAAAAATAAGACAAGTTGCTTAAGACTGAGAGCAGAGCCCAGAACTTGGGCCTCTTGACTTCTCTTTGCAAATATATCGTTGTGCTTTCAAATTATAGATATACGGAATCATAGAACAGGAAGAAACCGTATGATCATCCACAGCTCATTGACAACCCCTCCTTCCCCTCCACACATATGCTGTCTCTCTTCCACTTACTTTTGCGGGGAAATCTAGTTAGCATAAAAACACTGATCACTGTGGCTGGCTATGCTTTTTTTTTTTGACAGATTGTGTCCTGTTACTGCTGCTTCCCCTCTTCCTTCATCATTCACATTATGACAGACATTTGAGCAGAGTCTCAGTAAAAACTTGTTTGGGAGTTGGTGCTTCTGATTCTCAGTGCAGCCTGCCAGCCTCATTGGGAAAAGGTGTTTAATATAGGCAGCGATTTTTTGTATTATGAACTGAAATAGAAAATGCTGCGATGGGTTCATTCAAGGGAGACCCAATATCTTATTTACAATGAAGAAATCAGGCAATTTTGGGGGGTAGAAGTAGAAGTATGACTCATACATATATTGGTATTTTCTTTTATGAGATTTTGGTATGGCACTTAATGTTTTATGCTGAGAGGAGATGAAGGGTTTCTCATTTTCCTACAATTTCACTGAGAAAATCATACAGCAAGGACACAGAAGTTCATGCAACTGCCTTCCTTTATTAGTACCTATATCTTATCTTTCTTTCCTTTCTTCCCTTCCTTGCTTCTCCTTTCCCTTTTGGTTTCTTTGTTAAGCCTTTTCTTCCTTCCCTTTATCCCTCCTTATAATTGATTTTCCTTCTTTGTGTTACTACTTTCTTTCCATGGTTCCTCCACCCTGTAGTGTGAAAGAGAGAGTGGATATGGTAGTGGTTAAGAGCACAGGCTCTAAAGTCAGACTGCCTGGCTTTGAATCCTGTCTCTACTACTTACTGACTGAGTGACCTTGGATTGAGTCACTGAACTTCAAGTTTCAATTTTTTATGTCTTATTGGATAATTTTCAATCAGAGTTGGGGAAGAAGTGGGATATATGAAAGTGCTTAGTACAAAGCACATGTGTTGCTATCTTATAGTATGCAGTCATGACTTTCATGTGTGTGTGTGTATATATATATATGTATATGTATATAGAGTACATTTATGCCTATTCCGATATGTACATTTTCTGTAGAGAGCTTAGTCTTTCAATTACAATAAGCTATTGATATAGTTTAGCCATCTAATGCTAATGGAAAGGAGAATGGACTTGATTGTTCTAAACAAATTTTATAACTTATTTATCTTGGACTTTGAAGAAAGGTATGAGGAAATCAACCACAGAGATGTGTGCACACCGAAGAGATACTGACCACGCTGATTTTCTTTCCATGCTCCTTGGCTAAGACTCCTACGTAAGTGCCATTGTTGCTAGAAGTTTGAAGCTTTTGTGAGGTTTTAGTTTTTGTGATTTTATTTTATATCTTTTTTCAGATATTTAATTAAATTTAATATATATTTGCAATTTATAACACAATATAAATCATCATGATAAATCAAAAGATATGTTGTCTGTTCCGTGGTCTCTTGGAGCTGCCAAGGCTCCTAGCTGCTGGGAAAGTTGACGTATATGCAATTTGGAACATAAGGCAGTGTTTATTGATGCCATTGATCTTTGTAATGGGCTACATGATTGAACCTTTTTTATTTCTTCATCTTAGTCTTTGATAATGACTTCACATCTGTAGTTATCTCTTTATATTGGTTGAGCTGCTTTTTGCTGCCTGCAGTATTCTAGACATTTTATAATTAGAGATAAAGCTTGGAATTTCCTATGCAACATGTTTTGTATTCAGCCTGCTTTCTTCTTCCCACAGTTTTGGTCTGTTTTTGTTTGTTTTCTGTAGGTAGAAATACATAGGAAACACAATATCATTTGATAAAGTATAAAATATGCATATTTAGGAGAGAATACATAAAAAGGCTTATGAACTCTTGATTACTGTCCTTTAGTTTATAATTCACTTATTTTCTTTTTTTATTATACTTAATTTCTGGGATACATGTGTAGAATGTGCAGGTTTGCTACATAGGTATAAACATGCCATGGTGGTTTGCTGCACCCATCAACCCATCATCTACATTAGGTATTTCTCCTAATGCTATCCCTCCCCTAGTCCCCCACCCACCAACAGGCCCTGGTGTGTGATGTTCCCCTCCCTGTGTCCATGTTTTCTCATTGTTCAACTCCCACTTATGAGTGAGAGAACAAGCGGTGTTTGGTTTGCTGTTTCTGTGTTAGTTTGCTGAGAATGATGGTTTCCAGCTTCTTCCATGTCCCTGCAAAGGACATGAACTCATCCTTTCTATGGCTGCATAGTATTCCATGATGTATATGCCGCATTTTCTTTATCCGGTCTATCATTGATGGGCATTTGGATTGGTTCCAAGGCTTTGCTACTGTAAACAGTTCTGCAATAAACATACATGTGCATGTGTCTTTACAGTAGAATGATTTATAATTCTTTGGGTATATAAATCCCAGTAATGGGATTGCTGGGTCAAATGGGATATCTGGTTCTAGATCCTTGAGGAATCGCCACACTGTCTTCCACAATGGTTGAATTAATTTACACTCCCATCAACAGTGTAAAAGCATTCCTATTTCTCCACATCCTCTCCAGCATCTGTTGTCTCCAGACATTTTAATGATTGCCATTCTAACTGGCATGAGATGGTATCTCATTGTGGTTTTGATTTGCATTTGTCTAATGACCAGTGATGATGAGCTTTTTTTATATGTTTGTTGGCCGCATAAATGTCTTCTTTTGAGAAGTGTCTCTTCATATCCTTTGCCCACTTTTTAATGGGATTCTTTGTTTTTTACTTGTAAATATGTTTAAGTTCCTTGTAGATTCTGGATATTAGACCTTTGTCAGATGGATAGATGGCAAAAATGTTCTCCCATTCTGTAGGTTGTCTGTTCACTCTGATGATAATTTCTTTGGCTGTGCAGGAGCTCTTCAATTTGATTAGATCCCATTTGTCAATTTTGGCTTTTGTGGCCATTGCTTTTGGTGTTTTAGTCATTAAGTCTTTGGCCAGGCCTATGTCCAGAATGGTATTGCCTAGGTTTTCTTCTAGGGGTTTTGTGGTTTTAGGTCTTATATTTAAGTCTTTAATCCATCTTAAGTTAATTTTTGTATAAGGTTTAAGGAGAAGGGGTCCAGTTTCAGTTTCCTGCATATGGTTAGCCAGTTTCCCCAACACCATTTATTAAATAGGGAATCCTTTCCCCATTGCTTGTTTTTGTCAGGTTTGTCAAAGATCAGATGTTTGTAGATGTGTGGTATTATTTCTGAGGTCTATATTCTGTTCCATTGGTCTATATCTCTGTTTTGGTACCAGTACCATGCTGTTTTGGTTACAGTAGCCTTGTAGAATAGTTTGAAGTCAGGTACCGTGATGCCTCCAGCTTTGTTCTTTTTCCTTAGGATTGTCTTGGCTATATGGACTCTCTTTTGGTTCCATATGAAATTTAAAGTAGTTTTTTTCTAATTCTGTGAAGAAAGTCAATGGTAGCTTGATGGGGATAGCATTGAATCCATAAATTGCTTTGGGTAGTACGGGCATTTTCATGATACTTTTAATCCATGAGCATGGAATGTTTTTCCATTTGTTTGTGTCCTCTCTTATTTCCTTGAGCAGTGGTTTGTAATTCTCCTTGAAGAGGTACTTCACATGCTTTGTAATTTGTATTCCTAGGTATTTTATTCTCTTTGTAGCAATTGTGAATGGGAGTTTGCTCATGATTTGGCTCTCTGTTTGTCTATTACTGGTGTATAGGAATGCTTGTGATTTTTGCACATTGATTTTGTATCCTGAGACTTTGCTGAAGTTGCTTATCAGCTTAAGGAGATTTGGGGCTGAGATGATGGGGTTTTCTAAATATACAATCATGTTATCTGCAACAGAGACAATTTGACTTCCTCTCTTTCTATCTGATTGCCCTGGCCAGAACTTCCAATACTGTGTTGAATAGGAGTGGTGAGAGAGGGCATCCTTGTCTTGTACCTGTTTTCAAAGAGAAAGCTTCCAGCTTTTGCCCATTGAGTATGATATTGGCTGTGGGTTTGTCATAAATAGTTCTTACTATTTTGAGATATGTTTCATCAATACCTAGTTATTGAGAGTTTTTAGCATGAAGGGCTGTTGAACTTTATCAAAAGCCTTTTCTGCATAACTATTGAGATAATTATGTGGTTTTGTCATTGGTTCTGTTTATGTGATGGATTATGTGTAATGATTTGCGTATGTTGAACCAGCCTTGCATCCCAGAGATGAAGCCAACCTGATTGTGGTGTACAAGCTTTTTGATGTGCTGCTGGATTCTGTTTGCTAGTATTTTATTCAGGATTTTTGCATATATATTTATCAGGGATATTGACCTGAAATTTTTTTGTTGTCGTGTCTCTGCCAGGATTTGGTTTAAAGATGATACTGGCTTCATATAATGAGTTAGGGAGGACTCCCTCTTTTTATTGATTGGAGTAGTTTCAGAAGGAAGGGTACCAGCTCCTCTTTGTACCTCTGGTAGAATTCGGTTGTCTGTCTGGTCATGGGCCTTTTTTGGTTGGTAAGCTATTAATTACTGCCTCAATTTCAGAACTTGTTACTGGTCTATTTAGGGATTCAATTTCTTTCTGGTTTAGTCTTGAAAGGGTGTATGTGTCCAGGAATTTATCCATTTCTTCTTGATTTTCTAGTTTATTTGCATAGAGCTGTTCATAGTATACTCTGATAGTAATTTGTATTTCTGTGACATCAGTGGTGATATCCTCTTATCATTTTTTATTGTGTCTATTTGATTCTTCTCTCTTTTCTTCTTTATTAGTCTGGCTAGTGGTCTTTTTTGTTAATCTTTTCAAAAAACCAGCTCCTGGATTCCTTGATTTTTGAAGGGTTTTTGTGTTTCTGTCTCCTTCAGTTCTGCTCTGGTCTTAGTTGTTTCTTGTCTTCTGTTAGCTTTTGAATTTGTTTGCTTTTGTTTCTTTAGTTCTTTTAATTGTGATGTTAAGGTGTCAATTTTAGATCATTCCTGCTTTCTCCTATGGGCATTTGGTCCTATAAATTTCCCTGTAAACACTACTTATCTTTGTCCCAGAGATTCTGGTACATTGTGTCTTTGTTCTCACTGGTTTCAAAGAACTTACTTATTTCTGCCTTAATTTCATTATTTACCCAGTAGTCATTCAGGAGCAGGTTGTTCAGTTTCCATGTAGTTGTGCGATTTTGAGTGAGTTTCTTGATCCTGAGTTCTAATTTGCAATGTGGTCTGAGAGACTATTTTTATGATTTCTGTTCTTTTGCATTTGCTGAGGAGTGTTTTACTTCCAATTATGTGGTCAATTTTAGAATTAGTGCGACGAGATGTGGAGAAGAATGTATGTTCTGTTGATTTAGGGTGGAGAGTTCTGTAGATGTCTATTAAGTCTACTTAGTCCGGAGCTGAGATCAAGTCCTGAATATCCTTGATAATTTTCTGTCTCGATTATCTGTCTAATATTGACAGTGGGGTGTTAAAGTCTCCCAATATTATTGTGTGGGAGTCTTAAGTCTCTTTGTAGTTCTCTACAAACTTGCTTTATGAATCTGGGTGTTCCTGTATTGGGTGTATGTATATATATATATATTTAGGATAGTTAGTTCTTCGTGTTGCATTGATCCCTTTACCATTATATAATGCCCTTCTTTGTCTTTTTTTTTTTTTTTTTTTTTTTTTTTTTGTCTTTGTTGGTTTAAAGTCTGTTTTATCAGAGACTAGGATGGCAACCTCTGCTTTTTTTTTTTTTTTTTTTTTTTGGCTTTCCATTTGCTTGGTAAATATTCCTCCATCCCTTTGTTTTGAGCCTATGTGTGTCTTTGCACATGAGATTGGTCTCCTGAATACAGCACACCAATGGGTCTTACCTCTTTATCCAGTTTGCCAGTCTGTGTCTTTTAATTGGGGCATTTAGCCCATTTACATTTAAGGTTAATAATGTTATGTGTAAATTTGGTCCTGTCATTATGATGCTAGGTGGTTATTTTGACCGTTAGTTGATGCGGTTTCTTCATAGTGTTGATGGTCTTTACAGTTTGGTATGTTTTTGCAGTGGCTGGTATGGGCTGTTCCTTTCCAAATTTAGTGTTTCTTTCAGGAGCTCTTGTAAGGCAGGCCTGGTGGTGACAGAATCTCTCAGGATTGGGTTATCTGTAAAGGGTTTTATTTCTCCTTCACCTTTGAAGCTTAGTTTGGCTGGATATGAAATTCTGGGTTGAAAATTCTTTTCTTTAAGAGTGGCCCCCTCTCTCTTCAGTCTTGTAGGGTTTCTGCAGAGAGATCTGCTGTTAGTCTGATGTGCTTCCCTTTGCGAATAACCTGAGCTTTCTCTCTGGCTGCCCTTAACATTTTTTCCTTCATTCCAACCTTGGTGAATCTGATGATTATGTGTGTTGGGGTTGCTCTTCTCAAGGAGTATCTTTGTGGTGTTCTCTGTATTTCCTGAATTTGAATGTTGGCCTATTTTGCTAGGTTGGGGATGTTCTGCTGGGTAATATCCTGAAGAGTGTTTTCCACCTTGGTTCCATTCTCCCATCACTTTCAGGTATACCAATCAAACGAAAGTTTGGTCTTTTCACATAGTCCCATATTTCTTGGAGACTTTGTTCATTCCCTTTCATTCTTTTTTCTCTAATCTTATCTTCACCCTTTATTTCACTAAATTGATCTTCAATCTCTGATATCCTTTCTTACACTTGATTGATTTGGCTATTGATACTTGTGTATGCTTCATGAAGTTCTCGTGCTGGGTTTTTCAGCTCCCTCAGGTCGTTTGTGTTCTTCTCTAAACTGGTTATTCTAGTTAGCAGACTAGAACCTTTTTTCAATGTTCTTACCTTCTCTGCATTGGGTTAGAACATGCTCCTTTAGCTCGGAGGCATTTGCTGTTACCCACATTCTGAAGTCTACTTCTGTCAATTTGTCAAATTCATTCTCCATCCAGTTTTGTTCCCTTGCTGGTGAGGAGTTGTGATCTTTTGGAGGAGAAGAGGCATTCTGATTTTTGTAATTTTAAGCCTTTTTGCACTGGTTTCTCCCCATCTTCATGGATTTATCTACCTTTGGCCTTTGATGATGGTGACCCTTGGACGGGGTGTCTGACTGGACGTCCTTTTTGTTGATGTTGATGCTATGCCTTTCTGTTTGTTAGTTTTCCTTCTAACAGGCCCTTCTGCTGCAGGTCTGCTGGAGTTTGCTGGATGTCCACTCCAGACCCTGTTTGCTTGGTATCACCAACAGAGGCTGTAGAACAGCAAAGATTGCTGCCTGTTCCTTCCTCTGGAAACTGTCCCAGAGGGGCACCTGCCAGATGCCAGCTGGGTCTCTCCTGTATGAGGTGTCTGTCAACCCCTGCTAGAAAGTGTCTCCCAGTCAGGAGGCACGGGAGTCAGGGACCCATTTGAGAAGGCAGTCTCTCCCTTAGCGGAGCTCAAGCACTGTTCTGGGAGATCCACTGCTCTCTTCAGAGTCAGCAGGCGGGAATGTTTAAGTCTGCTAAAGCAGCACCCACAGCCACCTCTTCCTCCAGGTGCTCTGTCCCACGGAGATGGGAATTTTGTCTATAAGCCCCTAACTCGGGCTACTGCCTTTCTTTCAGAAATGCCCTGCCCAGAGAGGAGGATTCTAGAGAGGCAGTCTGACTGCAGTGGCTTTGTGGAGCTGTGGTGGGCTCTGCCCAGTTTGAACTTCTTGGTGGCTTTATTTACACTGTGAGGAGAAAACCACCTACTCAAGCCTCAGTAATGGTAGACGCCTCTCCCCTCACCATGCTCAAGTGTCCCAGGTCCACTTCAGACTGCTGTGCTGGCAGCAAGAAATTTAAGCCAGTGTATCCTATCTTGCTGGGTTCCATAGGGGTGGGATCCGCTGAGCTAGACCACTTGACTCCTTGATTTCAACCCCTTTTCCACAGTTGTGAACGATTCTGTCTCACTGGCCTTCCAGGTGCCACTGTGGTATGTAAAAAAGAAAATCCTGCAGCTAGCTCGGTGTCTGCCCAAACAGCCACTCACTTTTGTGTTTGAAACCCAGGACCCTGGTGGTGCAGGAGCCCAAGGGAATCTCCTGGTCTGCAGGTTGCAAAGACTGTGGGCAAAGTGTAGTATCTGGACTAGAATGCACCATTCCTCACAGCACAGTCCCTCACGGCTTCCTTTGGCTAAAGGAGGGAGTTCCCCAACCCCTTGAACTTCCTGGGTAAGGTGATGCCCAACCGTGCTTCAGCTCGCACTCTGTGGGCTGCACCCACTGTCTAACCAGTCCTAATGAGATGAGCTGGGTATCTCAGTTAGAAATGCAGAAATCACCTGCCTTCTGCATTGGTCTTGCTGGGAGCTGCAAACCGGAGCTGTTCCTATTCAGCCATCTTGCCAACCACTATAATTCACTTATTTTCAAATGTTGCCATTAGAATTGTATACCATATTACAAGTTTCAAACACTATCCTGCCAGGGCACAAAAGAGTTCCTAGTTGTCTAAAAGAATTAGCTATTGTTTCATCTGTGTATGGCTTGGTCTCAGAGGGTGATTGAGACATGACAAGAAATGATTTTTTTTTTCTCAAGAGAAACGGAGGCTCTGGACAATAGAGTCATAACAATGACATGTATAACATACATAGAGAATTCTATGAAGAAATCTGCCAAGCCATGACTATCAACCACAATTTTCAACTTTCAACAGTGAGATGAATATACTGTCTGTATATCTAATAATCCAAAGCCTTATTTATGAACATATTACTTCTCAAAATAAAAATTTGGAGCAGTTTGTGATTTAATGATGGATATTTTTTATAAGAACTATAATAGCAGTTAAATTATAAAACTGAAGTTACTAATATTACTCAGTGAGCCTTTCACAAGCTTTTATTTTAATCAGCTAAAATACTAAAACACTTACTTTAATCAGCTAAAGTATTCAACTTACAGTGAGAAGAGTTTTGTTTTCAACACAGTTATGAAAGAATTCAGGCTCACTTAATCATAAATAAAAATCTTAAAGAAGAAATCATTGTTTAAAATATTACCTCATTGAGTTTTCCAGTAAATGGAGCAAGAATTAACATTTAGGGTAATAATAATTAATGTCTGTTTTTAATTATCTGACAGAATACTTAGGGAATGGACATAGGCAGTGAAGAAAAGTAGTTCATTGTATTTGTAACATTAGTTGTGACTGTGCGTACACCTAATATTAACTATATGTATAGTACACAATTGGTCATTTTATTTTTAAAATATTACCTCATATCAATAATCCCAATTTAAATGGTTAAGAACATGGAAATAATTTCCATGAAGTATGCATTTCTGAGTAATGGTTGTATATAACCAAAATGAAAGCTAATTAATTCATTTGGTCAAACTTACGGTGCGATAAAGCACAGACTGTAGACATATACAACTTTAACTAGGACAATGTTATTCTACATCTACAAGTGGAATTTCCACCCAACCTAGAGGCTCATCAGCATTTACCTTTTATTCAAAAGGAAGACTGGTGAGAGAGTAGAGGCAGATAATCACAGCATCACACTCTGCTAGAAAAGCAAGCTACAGCTCCCATCCTGCTGGTGATGTGTCAACACTCTGGTCTTTCTACACAACAGCACACTTGTACCAAAAGAGAGGCTTTGCTTTTTCTGTGTGATGAGCTGTAAATCTTCATATTAGAAAAACTCAGAAAAGAATTTTGCTTAGACTCTAATAAAATATGAAAATTGTGGGTGATGGGAGCTACACATAGATAAATTAGTCCAGTATTCTTCTACTTGTGAAATTTAAAGAACTTCGTTGTAAGAAATAAAGATAATTGGGAAAATTGAAAAGGAAGTGTTTCCAGTTTGATAGAGTGAATGTGGCATTCAAAATATATTTCTAAATGAATGATAAAAATAAAATACTTGCAATATTATCAGAATTTATTTCCACAATAAATATGTTCAGGAATGTTAAGTGGGGAAGCCTGGGCAGCCATTGTGCTGTAACTGGGTCTGTTTATTTTTTGCTGTTCCAAAGAGAAAGAAAGGAAACTTAGCACAATAGCAGAATTTCCTAATGGTGGCTATTACCATTTTACCACTGAGGAAAGGACATCTCTGGGTCTTTGAAAAGCTAGAAAACATCTTGAATATCAGAAATTATAAAGAACACTACCTGGTATAGATTAAACTAAAGACATGGCATTATATGGTCTCAAGGCCACAGACGTCGTTGGGTCCTAAGAAGCTTGTCATATATATCTATATTTTTTAATGAATTTAACCAGCAAGCAATACAATGGAGCCACCTAAATTTTTCCCAAATCTTCAAAATGATGGTGACATAAATATATCACTTAGACAATATTTCATTTTTGATATAAAATTTTATTTTTTATCAGTTTGATAATATACATGGGGCTAAAAAATGTAGTTGTGTTAAAATCTTTTAGGGTTGCTTAGGAAATCACTTTAAAAATAAAAAGTGTCAGAATAAAAGTTGTCTGCTTATGTTCCATATTTCAGAACTACTGTTGATTTCTTTAGCTAAACAATATTGCACATAAATAGGTTAGGAATTATAAACTTTCAGATGTGCTACCTGTCTGCTTTCAAAACACTCCTTTAGGTAATGTATTAATTATTTTTGGAATCAGCTGTCTTCTCTGCTTCAGCAAAAACTCTACCAGGGCAGACAGCACAGCACTTTCCCTCTTGTTTGTTTTGAATTTTTATGACTTAGCACAGTGATTGACACATAAATATTAATAAAACCAATGAATGAGGAAAGCAATGAATATGTAAACAAATGGGCCCAGACTAAAAAGTAAGTTATATGTATCAGTGAGAGTCAATAATAAATTAATGAAATAATCTTTTATTTGAAACTGAAACAAATTAAGGGAAATTTATGAACCTTAAATCTTTTTGTAAAGATCTAGTACCAATAAGATAAAAAAAGCAATGCTCATCCTTTTTTCCATTGAAATGTTATGTTCAAATGAGTTTTGTTTCTGTACTTTACACATCAGTTAAAGCTGAATTCATAGGTTCTGAGCATTTTAACATATTGTATTGCATATATTCTTCCCTAATGCCCCAAACTTCAAGATTATTTAATGGCTTACTCTCGCCCTGTCCCTACCCACCAGATAGTATTATCCACATACATTCTCACATAGTTTTGTGCTGTGATGAAAAACCATATGTGTATCCTATTCCTAAGTGAATTAACCTGGCATGCAGGTAACTGAAGTGCATGTGATCTGGTCTCTGCTGACATATCACAATGCCCTCCCCCCTCCTTGCAACCACGGATGATGGTAACGTTTGTTATAAGATAAAATGTTTTAAAATAGTACACACTTCAGATTTCAGATTTTATATGTATTTTGTGTTTTTCCTCTCTCTACCCCTTTCCAAAGTTATGAATGAAATTCTAGGACCATTTATAAACAAAGCACAATTTAGTCCGAGTAAACCAATGGACCCTGAAGTGTCCAAGTCAGAGTTTATTTGCTGAATTTAATTCATTCTCACAGAGGTAGGCAACCCAGGCCTGTGAGGACACGAGGATAACTAGGCAACAAAGTGCCTTAGTCAGGCCTGTGTTTACCTTTTGGTAACAGGACAACATTGACTTCAGTGTCAGGGCATGAAGGAGACTCAGGACTTTTTAATTTTTTTCCCCATAATTCTGTGAACTTTGTGAATTCCCTAATGTTCTTTTAACAAGAGTTTGGAGACATGAGTTTATGTGCCTTCTTGGATATATTCATGGGAGTTTGCAGAGAAAGTTGAATAAATTATTATATTAATGGCCTGTGTAAATTCACCAACACCTTTTCACTATCTCATCAATCATCCTGTTTGAGTTATTGTGATTCACTCTGCTAATGAGATGACATCCTTTTTTCCTGATACAGGAATTATTGTATACCAGGGGACTGGATTTTAAACAAAGCGTTCTCCTTAGAATAACTTGAACAATGGATTGGTGGGTCCTAACACTATTATGTGTGTGTAGTTGTACGAGTGTGTCTGCATGAGCTTTAGGACATTATTTGAGATATTTTAAGCCATATGTAGCTCATGAACTTGTAGCTGATTTCTCACAGTTGTTTTAAAAGATTTTCTCAGAAAACCTACAGTAAAATCCATCAGGTTCACATGAATATACTAATTTGTGTCATATCAACCCAAAATGAATATGATCTTCCAAGTAGTGATGAAGGATGATAACTATAATATTTCCAGCCAAATTTATTTTGAAACATCACTCAGTGTTTTACATGTTTAGTGGCTGTTAAATTCTATATGTCTAAGAAAACTGTGAAGAGCATAATTAACTTATTTAGTTGTTGTGTATCATTTAAAACCACAGTTTGAATCTGCTGGGAATGTTATAGTGGCACTAGTAGTAAAGGAAGGAGGGGCGGCCAGCCTCACCTCTACCATTGAAGATTAACCCACTGCAAATTTTCAGAAATCTAATATCTAATTTATTACGCAGACTATCATTTGGGTTTCATAATCCTTAAGTATCTCTAAGTTTTATTATTATTTTAGATTTTTAAATAAGACTCAGCCTAACTTGATGGAAGGAAAAGGGGGTCTAGAAGCACGCAGAGTTTGGCCCTTGGTTCTCAAAGTGACTCGCCATATGAACACAGGCAAGTTATTTAACTTCTTTGAGCCTTTTGAATTTTCATCTGTAAAACAGAGATAAAAATGCCTTCCTCAGAGGGTGAAAATAAGGATTAAGTACAATAATGAATGCAAAATACCTGGCAGAGGACCTACCTTGATGTTCTATTCTCAACATTGATATTTAATCAGTATACACAAGTATGCACTTTTTTTTTTTTTTTTGAGACAGAGTCTCACTCTGTTGCCCAAGCTGGAGTGTAGTGGTGCCATCTCAGCTCACTGCAACCTCCACCTCCTGGGTTCAAGCAATTCTCCTGCCTCAGCCTCCTGAGTAGCTGGGACTACAGGCATACGCCACCATGCCCAGCTAATTTTTGTATTTTTAGTAGAGATGGGGTTTTGCCATGTTGGCCAGGCTGGTCTCGAACTCCTGACTTCAGGTGATCCTCCTGCCTCAGCCTCCCAAAGTGCTGGGATTACAGGCGTGGGTCACCGCACCCGGCTGTATGCACCTTTTGCCTGGATAGTCTTCCAGGCTACCATGTGGATCTCTCTCACACAGTAGAGGGAGAGTTGTGCAGCATTGAGGGCTTCAGAACTGTGTCTGGTCCATTCTGATTGCTCAGTGTGCCTGAGCACAAGTTTTTAAACATTTTGAATCTCACCCATAGTAATTATCATCTTGCAGAGAGCATTGTGGCTATATAATGTGGGTAAAGTACCTAGTGTAATGAATAATGTATGGAAACGATAAACATCATAAGTTGTATTACTGTCTGTGGTAGTCTGAATAATGGTCCTGAAAAGTTGTCTGAGTCCTAATTTCTGGAACCTGTGAATATGTAACCTTATATGTCAAAAGGAACTTTGCAGATGTGGTTAATTTAAGGATCTTGAGATGGGGGGAGTTTCCTTGATGATCCAGGCAGGCTCGAAATGTAATTATAAAGAGACCTTTTAAGAGAGAGGCATGAAGGTCAAAGGCAGAAGAAGGCAATGTGACAATGGAAGTAGAAATTGGTGTGAAGCCGCAAGCCAAGGCATGCAATGCTGAAAGCCTCTAGAAGCTGGAAGAAGAAAGGGATGAATACACCACTGGCATCTCCAGAAGCAATTAATCCCACTGACATCCTGATTTTAGCTTAGCTCTATAAGACTAATTCAGGGCTTCTGACTTATTTGTGGTGTTTTAAACCACTCAGTTTGTGTTAATTTGTTGTAAGGGCAATGGGAAATGAATACACTTCCCATCCATAACCCCTGTCTCTAGCTATGTTGAAGTCTTTACCATCCCCCAAATCTGACTTTTACTTGCATGCTTCTTGCCTTTCTTTACACATATGCTTTTCCTCCCTGTTTCTTCCTATCTCCCACATCACTGCCTTTCTCACATCTTCTCTACTCAGGAAATCCCTACTTATCCTCTGAGAGGGAGGACCAGATCATCTCAGATATACTTTGCTAGCTAAGAAAAGAGTCCTGAGACTGCTTTGAAATCTTGTGGTCCTTTATCCATAGCTCATGAAAATAACTCTGAGCTAGCAGTGTATATTATTTTTATTTCATCCTGGAACTATGTCTTAGCAATATTTTTATTGGAGAAAAAACTGAGAGCAAACTCTCTGTTTCCCACATTCCTATTGCCAAATTTCTCTGTGTGATTTACTTTCACTGCACTGATTCTAGAAATTTTATTGACAACTGTGTTCTAAGATGACCCTTTGATTCATCCAGATGGTGTGAAAATGTTCCTCTTCAAAAACCCCACACTGCTTTTCAACATCCTAATGGGTAGAATCTCTAAATCTTTAGGGTGTCAAGAAAAGCAAAGGGCATATTTACACTTGAGTTGGGTGAAATTAATTAACATGGAAGTTAATATTTACAATTAATGGCGATTACCTGACTTCAATAGTGAGATTGTGTAGCTACTTTGTATCATTCACTCTTTTTTTGTTGTTGTTTTTGAAATTGTGGCAAAAAATGGATAAAATAAAATTCACCCTTTTAAAACATTTTTTGAATTCCTGGAGTATAAAAGTAGTAGGATAACCAGTGGTAGGATCCTTCTTGCTGAACAATAAATATTATCTTTTGAAAAGAGGTTTGAATATCTTTTCTTTGAAAATCCTGGTGCAAAACTTCACACCCTGATCATTTAGGAGGTAGTTATCAGACACTGGAGATGAAATACTGGGGATTTTTGTGTTCTGGTTCTCAGTATACAACCAAAGGTAGAATTTTGACATTGAGAATAAATGCCACTCGTTTCTTGTGGAAAATTTGTAGTTTACTGAACAACAGCACAAATGAAA
This sequence comes from Macaca nemestrina, assembly GCF_043159975.1. Classification (NCBI taxonomy): domain Eukaryota; kingdom Metazoa; phylum Chordata; class Mammalia; order Primates; family Cercopithecidae; genus Macaca; species Macaca nemestrina. The sequence continues at coordinate 115,445,177 of NC_092130.1, forward strand.
GGTGAGATACTTTACCGGTAATATTGTAGGTCTCCGTGAGTAAAAACTCAGTTAAAAGTATATTGAGGGGGGACACTGTGTGTAGATAGACCTGGACATGATCTCTAATCACAAATGGTACTTTTAGAAGGACCAGATTCTTGATACAGAGACATTTTATTTGGTGGCAATAACCATGGCTTGTCCATAGAATGATGCCGTGTTATTCTTCTGACCTAACTGCAAAGAGATAAAGATTCTGCAAGAACTGCAGTTCTTCAAAGTATGCAATATGGATTTCCAAGATGAATGTAGTTTCTCTCTCTGAGGAATTCTGAACAGTGATAAAGTTTCACAAGTTTATGCATATCTTTTGTTTTATATCCTTCCCTAAAAGAACTTGTGGTAATGAACAAAGGGGAAGAAATAACATTTTTTAATAACTATGTGGAAAGCTCTATAGTAAGTGCTTCACATGTTATCTCATTTAATTCTTACAACTACCTTATCTAGTAAATTATCTCCCATTTGACACTTTAAGGAAGCAGCTAAGAGATGTTTCATAACTTGCCCAGAAAAAGTAGGATTTGAATGCAGGATTGTATTATTCCAAAGCTCACAATGTGCTTTACACAACATCAAAGTAACATATTGTAGAAATGAGTACCTTTCCCGTTTGAAACAAATGAGTCCTGGAAACTCTTACCCTGTTTAGTTATGGGATGGCTGAGAAAATAGAAGGTGTCGAGATCATGAAAGAGAGAAGTTAACAAAGAGCATTGTAATCCAGAAATAATAACACAATAGACAAGTAGAAATTGTATGGCTAATTTTACCAAACTGAATAGCTTGAACTATTCAGTGTGACTATACACATTGATCAAATTAAATGAGTATACCATAGTCTAAAGAGGACTAGATTTATATTCTATCCAAGAAGTCATTAATTATGTTGGTTACTATCTTCATCATGGTTATCATTTTTCTTAGACATGGCCTAATCTATAAGATTTTACTGTATTTCCCTGAATTACTAAATTCTTCTATTTTTGCAGTTTTACTAAATATTTCAGAAGCTTTACTAATTAAAAAGGTAATTTATAATATTTATCACTAACCAGTTGATAACAAAACGCTTCCTTATAGCTTCTCAAGATAATAGCTAGAAAACAAAGCTTTTAATTATTCTTATAATTTGCTTCAACTTCACTGATAGTCTGTTGTATATTTTCTGCATATGTAATTACAGCAGGTTTTGACCATTTTCTCTGAGTTAAACAATTCCAGTTACTTTAACCTGCCATTGTTTCTCTTTCTCTCTTATTTCTTTCTCCCTCCCTCCGTCTCTCTTTCTCTTGTTATAAGATATATTATTTGTCTAATTTTAATAGATATTCCAGCAGTTAAACATTCTTATTGTAAATTTCTTGCAATTTTTAAATGTGGAATTCCAGTAAAAAGCAGTAGGTAGAAAGATAGATTGAAATTTATGTAAACATATTATTCTTCATCAGGCAGGGCTAGCTGACTGACATCTGCCTTGGTTTGGATTCAAATACAGATTTAAAGGGAGGCTATACATGGAAATTATCCCCAGGCTCCTCCCTGCTGCTTTTCCCAATTTCTGCAGCAGCCTGCATGCTTGTATTTAGGATTTACCAATTGTTTTGGCTCTTATATGTGCTTGGCTTTTGTTTTGATTTACTCTACAATGGCAGGATGTGCTGGGAACTGATGTGATGAAGTAAAGGAAAGCAAATAGCCTTTGTCATGTTTAATTTCCTTTAAAATCTATTTGCCAGTGAAAGGCCTTTAAATTTTTTTCTTTATAATTAAATGTTTGTTAAAGCAAAAGGCCTCTTCTTGTATCTATAGAATAAATCAGAGTTTCTTTAATCATAGGTGGTTAATCCTCACTACTCCTTTACCCAAATAAATTTCATAAGATGCTAAAGATGTCAAGGAAAATTCTTATCTCTGACTAGAAGAAAATATTTTTTTCACAGATAAGATGTGAAGGGTTCTGAGTTGTCCACCACTCTTTTGGGTTCTACATTATTCTATATCCATTTTCAACAAAAGCATAAGTTATGGGAACGTTGTATTAAAATAACATTAAAGTCCATACCATGTCCCTGGATCAGAAGTCTCCAAATCATAAAAATTGCAGTGCTCCATCAATTGATCTGTAGATTTGATATAATTTAAGTCAAAATACTGACTTGTTTATTTTTGGGGAACTTGCCAGTCTGGGTCTAAAACTTCCATAGAAAGGCAAAAATTAATAGTCCACTCATTCCTGAAGAACAAGGGAGGTAGATTTTCCTTACCAGGTAGCATGAGTTTTAAAATTCATTTATTTATTTATTTTTAAACATTTATTTTAGGTTTGGGGTATATGTGCAGTTTTGTTATAAAGGTAAACTAGTGTCACAAAAGCATTGAATTTTATGCCATATTATCTATGGTTGAAATATAATGGAGAGCGAGTTTATTTTAAAACCATGTGTCTGTTTAAGGTTTGATTTATGCTGACTTCAGGATGTGACAAGTTTTAGAAATCTGAGTATAGGAATGAATGTTCTATTGAGAGTATCGAGTTTATAGCTTTCAGCTCTACTGATCATGGATATTAACCAACTCTTTAAGCAGTGTTTGACTCATGGCCATCAGGGTAAAGTCTGTGTAATTAGGGCTTTAGGACATTGGAATTAGTTAAACCAATTGCTTCTAAATTCTATCCACTGCTTTAATCCAGCACTTTAGGCATCAACGGGTGATGATGGGAACGATTCTGTAACTTGCATTTATGGTCTAAGAGTTCACTGGTGTATATACCTGAGTTAATTGGGGATTTTAGGTAGCCAAAATTAGAAAATAGAATGCACAGTATGAGAAATGCCCACATCTCTCAGGATGGGGGATGCTGGGGCCTCCATACCATCAACTAGCACTTACACAACTCACTCCATTTGCCACATCATCACCATCACCAACAAGCACTTGACCTCCATCCTAACTTCAACAATCACCTTCTGTCTGCCTAATTGATGCTATAGAAGAACAACAGAGACCCAGAAGGGCAAGAGGGTGCTGGTGACGAGTGGTGGATGATGAAAGATTACTTACTGGTGTGAACCTTGAAAATTTGAGACAAGTCTTAGTTAATTTGGAAAGTTTATTTTGCCAAGACAGCATTGAGGATGAGCACCCCTAACACAACCTCAGGAAGTCCTGACAACATATACCCAAGGTGGTCAGGGTACAGCTTAGTTTTATACATTTTGGGGAGACATGAGACATCAATCAATGTATGTAAGAAGTACATTGATTCAGTCTGGAAAGGCGGGACAACTTGAAGCAAAGGCAGGAAGACTGGAAGTGGGAAGTGGGCTTCCAAGTCACAGGTAAGAGAGATGAACAGTTGCATTATTTTGAGTTTCTGATTAGCGTTTTTAAAGGAGGCAATCAGATATGCATCTATCTCAGTGAGCAGAGGGGTGACTTTGAATAGAATGGGAGGCAAGTTGGCCCTAAACAGTTCCCAGCTTGACTTTTCCCTTTAGCTTAGTGATTTGGGGGCCCCAATATTTATTTTCTTTTCACACTGGGTACAATGTACATGATTTGAGTGATGGATACCCTAAAAGCTCTGATGTCTCCACTGTGCAATCTATGCATGTAACAAAATTATACTTGTACCCCATAAATTTGTACAAATAAAAATAAATAACAAAAACAAAACAAAAATAACAATGGTCCTAGCCATAAAGCAATTTTTATTTTAGCGGGGAGGACAGAAATGTATCTAACCAATTATACTGGAAAGTGGAATGAGCTCAATATACTAAAGCAGAATTATTGTGCATCATAAATGCTTAAGAGGAGGGAAAGGGTAATCTGACTGGAGGGATTGAGGAAGATTAGAGAAGTTGCCATTGACTTGGCCTTGAAGCAAAAACAGGGGTTTATTTATTTAGCAAATCAACATGTATTCAGTGCCTAGAATTTAGGAATCATTGGAAGGGCATACTGAGAAGAAATCATATTGAGATCAAAGATCAAAAGAGAAAAAATTGCAAGGAAGTTTTTAGAATGTTGAGTCACAGAAGGGTCTTAAAGCAAAGAACTATAGGAGGAAAGAGGCAGCTGAGGAATGTAAATTAGAAATATGGATCAGGGGCATTTCATGGATTTTACTCATTTTTATGCAAGTAATTGGGATACTTTCTTCAGTCAGCAGCAACCATGGAAGGTTTTGAGTTGAGTGAAATGAACAGAGCATGATTTATTGGTGGATGTATTGGAGGGAAGGAAAAATTATACTGAGGAAGACCAATTAGAAAAATTTAACAACAGTTTAGGCAAACAATAAGGGCAGTCAGACCCTGGGTGACAGGTTCAATAGAAGAGCAAACCTCAGCATCATGCAACATATCCATGTAACAAACCTACACATGTGCCTCCTGAATCTAAAATTAAAAAGAAAAAAGAGAGAAGGAAAAAAAATGTTAGGGGAATGAGAAGGTATGATTAAAGAAACTTCTCTGAAGAGGTAACCTTTGAAGTGAGCCCTGAATAACAAGGAGGATACAGTAATACTTTGGGGCAAGTCTCCTGGACAGAAAAAAAATTGCATGTGTAAAGGCCTTTAGGTGTGAGAAGCTCATTAGAATGGAGAAAAAATAAGTCTAGAGAAACATGAAGCAGAATGAAATTGAAAGAGTGAGCAGGGTTCTGGGATAGCATGCTGAGAAGTAGATTTTATTTTAAATGTCACAGCAAATCATTGAGGGTTTTCAGCAAGAAGATTAAACGATTTGATTTAAGTTTGTAAATGATTTCTCTGCCTAGGGTGTGGAAAATGGGTTGCTTGGGGCTAGAAGCGAAAACTGGGAAAACAGCTGAGGGGATGGCTAATGGACTCATCATGGTGTTGAAAGTGATGAACAAAAGATAACCCCTAAATATTCATCAAGTTTAGCATTTTCCTATATAATTGGACTGAGTTAAAGACAGCTAATCACATATATTCGGTTCAGTATCACTACACTTTTTCTTGTCTTGGTGTTTCCTCATTCTCAGGACCCAAATTAATTAAGTACATGTGAGCACTTTGAAGATTTTATGATCCGTGCATGAGAAATGATGTATGAAGAGAAGCCCAGAATTATAAATAGAAGGATGATGCCATGTTGTCAGGCTGCTCTTGCCAAAAATGTGAATGTGTCCATCTTACTGCTGAGTCATTGGTGCACTTGTCTACTTGTCTCGGTGGACTAAAAGAGTCTCTAGTCCACTGTTTTTGTTTGTTTGTTTTAAACATTTCCATGGAAATATTTAACAAGGACATTTTCAATGAAGAAATATGAATAGTGATCTTTGTTTTGTGACTAATGCTGTAATTTTTGTCACATGTAAATGAACTGAGCCTCAAATTATTCACATTCTGATATACCTCTATTCAACTCTCAAACTATCATTTCATGTTATAATTTTGCTACCATTTATAAAAACCATCACCACATTACCTATTTAATAGTTGAATGAGAGTTTTCTGACTTTGAGGGAAAAATCTGCTAACTAGACAATCCCACATGACCCACAATTTATTATAAGTATAAAAAATGAATTAACTCATAATATTTAGGGTTGGTTTGTTTGCTTGTTTTTGAGACAGGGTCTTACTGTATTGCCCAGGTTGGAGTGTGTTGTACAAGCTTTCTAAGTCTCTTCTCATTATATTAGAGTTTTACCTAAAATAATAAATATTAAACATACTGCATATTGTAAAATTTTCTAGTTTTACTAAATCATTTTACATGCTGAGAAAAATCAAGAAAAAAAGTTGTTTTGAGTGGTATCTTGGTAAATGTAAAACACTTTAAAGTTAAGACTATGTCTGCTTCATTTGGAGTTGAATCCCCAGGATCTAGCATAGTGGTATAGAAGAAGCTGAAAACTTTGGGATGAATAAATAAAATCATTAATTGCTGGAGTAGTCGGGGGCATAATGTCTTTGATGCAAACTATTGCTTCCAAAGGTTTGCTTAACATAGATGTGAGTCTAACATTTTTCTTCTAGTTAACATCATGCTAACTAAAACGCTCATATCTTGCTGCAAACTTTTTCATAAGTTCTACTTTCAAGTTCTTTGGCGAATAAAACATCTTGACAGACTACTTTATAAGTGAGGCCAACTAATAAAGTAGTTACATCATTTACATCTGTGTCTTCAGTCTAATAATTGGTATAAATCTAATTTATCTTCATATTCTTGATTATTCAACAATGCTTTCCCTGTAAAAATACACTTGATCATCTCAAGTGCCTCTTTTTGAATCAGAACAAATCTAATCTAACTTGCCCATCCTGGGCTGCACCAAACTATCCCTTGCCAGGAGTTCTGCCTTCCTTGGTGCTTCTGAAACAAACCGTGATGATACTTCAAGCAGTTTTTTTTTCTCTGCTTGTTTGTGCGTGTGAAACATTGCTCATAACCAAGATTTTGCCCTCTTACCTTTTAACTTCAAACTGTTTTTCCAAATTGATTTAAATGTTATGTATTCAATGGATGTTTCCGTGGATCTATTTTTCAGAGTTTTTCACTGAATGGCTAAGTCAGGCTCATTTTGTATCTCCACAGTGATTAAACAACCTCTGTTTTAAATGAACATAAAAATATGACTTACAAATTTGTGGCCAAGTGCAGTGCTCACTTGGAGTTCTTTACTTGTGCTTGGGGACTGTTTTATGATGCTTTGAATCACCAAATGCCCTGTGATGTACCCCATGCTTCAAGGTTGTTCTGAATTCATCTTAGTATCTTTTCCATTTTCACCACTTACAAGCTTTTGCTCCAAACATAACTGCTTGTGATCACCTCTGGAAATTTCTAATTGAAACTATAATTTTAAATAAATACATCTTTTGAAACAATAAATAGAGTGACACTTAGTTCTCTAAAGTTAGAATCTCTAGACTTGTTGCTATTTTCAGACTAGCTTCAACAGGAAATGTAACTAAACATAGTTTCATGTCTGTACACAGAACTTTTGTTTAAGTACCTTTGTGGTACTTGAACTACATGTGGTTGAACCAATGGTTATGAGTGTGCATGTTCAATCAAAAATAAACAATTATGGTTTGTAAGAAGACACACTGTTTTGTAAATTCTCTTTCTCTTTCTCTCTCTCTCCCTCCCACTTATAGTTGAACTAGAAAATTCTAACCATGAATACTATTTATTTTTTAAGGAAAAATCCATCTAGGTAGTAGTATAAGTTGTCCTAGTCTTTTCTCGTTATATTACAGTTTTAGCTAAAATAATGAATATTAAAAATATTGTATTTTGTAAAATTTTCTAGTTTTACTAAGTCATTGTACATGTTGAGGAAAATCAAGAGAAAAATTCTTTGACCCATTTTTTAGAGAAATACTAGCCCTATGATTGGGAGTTATTAGTGGTATCTGTGGTCACAGTCGTGCATACGTTCACTTTGATTTGATTACAGTGTTAATGACACTTGCTTCCCCAACAACTCTGATGTACCATATTTTCTAGTCTCTCAATATATGTGAATATTTTCTACTTAGAGGATTTAAAACATGAATTTACTGACTTGGAATAGTATGCATTATTCTGCTTCTAAGGGTGTTTCAGTCAGCCCTATAATGCACCTAGTGTGAGAAGCAGTGACACAAAAAAGAATAGAGCCAAACCTCAGGTAACATCCCTTTTAGGTGTAGAGAGAAGGGGACCTGTAGAAGTAGAGAAAGAAATCTGAAAAGAGGAAAATTAGGAGCATCACGGTGATTGATGCATGTGAAGCAGGAAGAAAGGCTTAAAAGCAGTTGTTAGTGGAGAAATGAAGACAGATAAGAAAATAAACAGGCCTTTGAAGCTGAGGTCTAGGAAATTGTTGGTGTGGGGAATGCAACTGAAATTGCCAGTTGAGTCAGGCAGCTATGAGCAAGTTCTATGGTAGATATAAACCATGCTTTCAAACAAAGACGTTGAAGTGAGAAAAAAAGAGCCCAGATGCTGAGGACATGGAGGAATTAAGAAAGCAGTTGAGGTAGAGAAAGAGTTTAAGGAGGGCTGAATGTTGTAACAGCTGCCATTATTTGACTACTTATTATGCACTGTGGAGAGTTCTAAATGCTTTAGTTAATTTAATCTTCATGAGACACCTAAGAGAAAAATCCTGCTATTATTATTTATATTTTGGATAGGAGTTTAAGGCACAGAGAGGTCATACAAACAAGCAAGTGTCAGGATTCAAAGAAGGAGGTTTTGCTCCAGAGGCCTCCTGAATTTAACCACTGTGCTAGAGAGACAGGGACATTCAATGGAGCATTAATGTCCTGAGCTGGTGACAGGTCAAGCTGAGCCTGTTGAGGAATCAGCATCAGTGGAGGAGGAAAGAGATGAGGATGCAGGGAGGCTCGGTGTCTTTGAAATAGATAAGAGAGGCTATCACAATGTAATGGTTTCCACTTGACACAGAAAAAAAATGCCTTACTAATTAGAGGGCCAGGGAGACACAAGAGGAGCCTAAAAAAATGGAATGAATTAGAATCATCACTGTGGAGTCTGTGATAGGGAGTCAACTAAGGTGGAAATAAGTAATTACCAAATAACAATGAGGGGTCAGCATCGACAAAGGAATATGTTTGTAATAGAGGATGTTAGCTTCACAGCTGTATCTGAAGCCTGGGAACGCAGGTTGAGAGGGACATTGAGATGTAATGAGGGATATGACATCTTAGACAGAGAGCTGAGATGCTCTTAGGAACGTCGTTGATATCCCTATCTGTAATAGAAAGAGGTAAGTATAGCAAAAAGTAAGAGCCGTAATTGGTTTGCACATTTTAAAAATTGGATTATGATTAAAGGAAAACATTTAAAGACCTTGTCTAAAGGATTATAAAATTCTTGAGTCTAGGCACTCTCCATAACTTAAATTAACTTCCCCATTTCTTCTACAGGAATATTCCTCTGTTATAAGGATTCAATAAATATGGTGACTTTATTGTTATTCAAAAGATTATAGGGAACTTTAGGAGGTGGTATGCGTGCAGAGGAGTCCATCTACAAAACCTTTATAGCCCATCTTCTAAGCTAAGCTGATTTTGGAAAAGGAGCTCTTTAAAGGAGAATCCAGCTACAGAAGTGACCTTTAAAACTGTCCTATCCAGACTCTGGCTCTCTAAATTGGAATCTTTGACAAAATCACAGCTGGAAGACAGCAGCCAGTAATACAGCAGCCATTAATACAGCTCCATGGCCAAAGAGGAGAGATTTTTGTTTCTACTAATTACACAAAAATATGCAATATTCAGCCAGGTGTGGTGGCTCACACCTGCAATCCTTGCACTTTGGGAGACCAAGTCAGAAGAATCACTTGGGCCTGGGAATTTGAGATTAGCCTACACAGTGTAGCAAGACTCCATCTCTATTAAAAAATAAAGTCAAATTAAAAATAAAATTAAAATGCAACATTTATTGCTAAGATGTGCTTCTTGAGGATGGACTTGAAATGGCCCACCACCAGGACATTAAAGACAAGGTCTGCTCCTGTTTTCTCTTGAGAGAGGAAGAATACTAGCTAGATTTACAGAAGCATCAATACCAATATGCTTAGTGTATTTAGTATTCTTGCACTTATAACAGAGCATTGGATAATTGGCTTGAAATCTGACCTCAGCTTTTCATTCAGTATGCTAATGATGGTATAAAATTTGCACTCCTTACATAAATAAACGTACCCTCAAATGTGTCATTTTCCTGCATTGACAGATGGATCGCATGCTTGAAATTACCACAAATTCTTATTCTGAGCAGCTTTGCACAGCACTCTGCATCCACTTTTGTTGTTTGCCGCATGTTATAGCACTGCTTGTGCCCTGAGCCTGCGTCTCAAGGTAGCTACAGCATGACATTTTCCTTGAACAGTGATAGGCAGAATTTAATTGACTTCATTTTGCTTGGATTCTCAAAGGCTTCTGTGGTTATGCCTATTACCTAACACTGCTCTCAGGAGGTATAAAACAGTGTCCAATTATTCTTGTTGCATGTCATTGAGTGACTTGGTGCCACTTGCAGCAGCCCTTCTTGCATTCTGAAGACTCCATTCCTGAATCTGTTGTGACATAGAGACTCTAGGGACCAATGAGGTTTTGTGTAGGAGGGCTAACTTTTCTTTTCCCCTTAGAGTACCTTTGTCTGGATTTCGCCACCTTTCCTATCTTTATAAAGAGACCTTAAATGAAGGCTACAGCTATAAGATGAACAAATAGCTGGCTATTAAAAATCCCTAAATTGTCATACAAATGCAAACATGATCCCAAATGATTGGTTTGAACAAACTTCAGACTTTACTGATTGGAGGTAGGCAAATTCCCAGTTATAGGCTGACCTTCCACTGCCCTCAGAGCTAACCCTCTAAACAAGATTAAGCTTATGTCTAGGATGGGAGAGAGATAGGAGGGAGGATGGCTGGAAGAAAGGAAGATGTTTCACTTCCCTATGTTGTGGCTTAATGTAATGGCTTAAGAAAAATAACTAATTTTTTCCTCACAATTTGTTAGGCCAGATCAGATATTGGCTTGGTGATTCTTCTCTTCATGTGACATCAACCTGGCTGCATTCAACTGGTGACTGGGCTGGGCTGGGCTGGGTTGGTCTGGGCTGGAAATTCCAGGAAGCCTTCACTCCCATCTGTGGTGCTTCAGGGCTCCTCTGTATATTTTCTTTGTTTCTTTCACTGTTGTAGTGTTCTCTAGAGAAATAGAACCAATAGGCTGTGTGTGTGTATATGTATAAATAACAGCCTGTATGTTTGTGTGTGTATGTGTGTATACATAAACATACAAATGAGGCATGCCTCATTTTATTGTGTTTTGCTTTATGGTGCTTGACAGATATTTTATTTTTTACCAATTGAAGGTTTGTGACAACTCTGCATCTAACAAGTGTATTGATGCCATTTTTCCACAGCATGTTCTCACTTTGTGTCTCATTTTGGTAATTCTCACAATATTTCAAACTTTTTCATTATCACTAATTTGTTACGGTGTTATATGTGACCAATGATCTTTGTTGTTACTATTATAATTGTTTTAGGGTGTCAAAAACCATGCCCATATAAGATTGTGAACTCAAGTGATAGATTGTGTGTTTTCTGACTGCTCCACTGATCACCCATTTATTATCTCTCTCTCTCTCCCCTCAAACCCCCCTATTCTCTGAGACACAACAATAGTAAAATTAGGTCAATTAATAATCCTACAGTGGCCTCTGCATGTTCAAGAGTTTTCGGTCTTTTACTTTAAATTAAAAGCTAGAAATGATTAATCTTAGTGAGGAAGGCATGTTGAAAGCTGAAATAGGTTGAAAGCTAAGCCTCTTGTGCCAAACAGCTATCCAAGTTGTGAATGAAAAAAAAAAAATTCTCGAAGTTGTGAATGCAAAGAAGTTCTTGAAGGACATTAAAAATACTACCCCAGTGAATATATGAATGGTAAGAAAGCAAATAACCAGATTTTTTTGCTCATATGAAGTTTTAGTGGTCTGGACAGAAGGTTCAAACCAGCCACAACATTCCCTTAAACCAAAGCCTAATCTCAAGCAAGGTCCAAACTCTATTTCTATGAAGGCTGAGAGAGATGAGGAAGCTGAAGAAGAAAAGTTGAATGCTAGGAGAGGTTGGTGCATGAGGTTTAAAGGAGAGAAGCCATCTCCATAACATAAAAGTAAAAGGTGAAGTAGCAAATGATGTAGAAGCTGCATCAAGTTATCCAGACCTAGCTAATATCGTTGATCACAGTGGCTACACTAAATAACAGATTTCAGTGTAGAGGAAACAGTCTTACATTGGAAGAGATGTCACCTAGGACTTTCATAGTTAGAGTGGAGAAGTCAGTGCCTAGCTTCAAAGGACAGGTTGACTCTACTCTTAGGGCTAATGCAGCTGGCGACTTTAAATTAAAGCCAGTGTTCATTTAGCATTTCAAAAATCCTAGGGCTCTTAAGAATTATGCACACTGGTTTCAAAGAACTTGACTACTGCCTTAATTTCATTATTTGCCCAGGAGTTATTCAGGAGCAGATTGTTCAATTTACATGTAGTTGTGTGGTTTTGAATGAGTTTCTTAATCTTGAGTTTCAATTTGACTGTGATGTGATCTAAGAGACTGTTATGATTTCAGTTCATTTCCATTTGTCAAAGAGTGTTTTACTTCCAATTATGTGATTAATTTTAGAGTAAGTTGCATGTGGCACCAAGAAGAATGTATATGCCATTCTTTTTGGATGGAGAGTTCTGCAGATACCTATCAGGTTCACTTGACCTAGAGCTGAGTTCAGGTCCTGAATATCCCTGTTAATTTTCTGTCTTGATTATCTGCCTAATATTGACAGTGGGGTGTTTAAGTCTACCACTGTTATTGTGTCTAAATCTCTTGGTAGGTCTCTAAGAACTTGTTCTATGAATCTGACTGCTCATGTATTGGGTGCATATATATTTAGGATAATTAGCTCTTCTTGTTGAATTAATCCCTTTACCATTATGTAATGTCCTTCTTTGTCTCTTTTGATCTTTGTTGGTTTAAAGTCTGTTTTGTCAGATACTAGAATTGCAACCCCAGCTTTTTTTCCGCTTTCTATTTGCTTGGTAAATTATCCTCCATCCCTTTATTTTGAGCCTATGTGTATCTTAGCACATTAGATGAGTCCCTTGAATACAGCACACTGATGTGTCTTGATTCTTTATCCAGCTTGCCATTCTGTGTCTTTTAATTGGGGCATTTAACCCATTTACAGTTAAAGTTAATATTGTTATGTGTAAATTTGATCCTGTCATCATGATGCTAGCTGGTTATTTTGCAGACTTGTTGATGCAGTTACTACATAGTGTCCGTGGTCTTTATATTTTGGTATGGTTTTGCAGCGGTTTGTAATGGTTTCTCCTTTATATATATAGTGCTACCTTCAGGAGTTCTTGCAAGGCAGGCCTGGTGGTGACTAATTCCCTCATCATTTGCTTGTTTAAAAAGGATTTTATTTCTCCTTTGCTTATGAAGCTTAGTTTGGCTGGTTTGAAATTCTGGGTTTGAAATTCTTTTTTTTTTTTTTTTTAAGAATGTTGAATCTTGGCCCCCAATCTCTTCTAGATTGCAGGATTTCTTCTGAAAGGCCTGCTGTTAATCTGATGGACATGAACAGACACTTCTCAAAAGAAGACATATATGTCACATGAGAAAAAGCTCAACATCATTGATCATTAGAGAAATGCAAATCAGAACCACAATGAGATACCATCTCATGTGGGTCAGAATTGTGATTATTAAAAGGTCAAGAAACAACAGATTACTGGTGAGGATGTGGAGAAATAGGAGCTACACTGTTGGTGGGAATGTAAATTAGTTCAACCATTGTGGAAGACAGTGTGGCAAGTCCTCAAAGACCTAGAACCAGAAATACCATTTGACCCAGCAATCCCAAGGAATATAAATCATTCTGTTATAAAGACACATGCACACGTATGTTCATTGCAGCACTGTTCACAATAGCAAAGACATGGAATCAACCCAAATGCCCACCAATGATAGACTGGATAAAGAAAATATGGTACATATACACCATGGAACACTATGCAGTCATAAAAAAGAATAAGATTATGTTCTTTGCAGGGAAATGGACAGAGCTGGAAGCCATTATTCTCAGCAAACTAACACAGGAACAGAAAACCAAACACCACATGTTCTCCCTTATAAGTGGAAGCTGAACAATGAGAACACATGGACACAGGGAGGGGAACAACACACACTGGGGCCTGTTTGGGGGTTGCTGGGGGAGGGAGAGCATCAGGATAAATAGCTAATGCATGTGGGGCTTAAGATCTAGGTAATGGGTTGATAGGTGCAACAAACCACCATGACACACATTTATCTATGTGACAAACCTGCATGTCCTGCACGTGTATCCCACAACTTAAATTAAATTAAATTAAAGTAATTATGCTAAATCTACTCTCTTTGTGCTCTATAAATGGAACAACAAAGCCTGGATGACAGTATTTCTGTCTGCAGCATGATATACTGAATATTTTAAGCCCACTATTAAGTCCTACTGCTTAGGAAAAAGATATTTCTTTCAAAATATTACTGCTCATTGACAATGCACCTGATCACTAGAGAACTCTGATGAAGGTGTACAAGAAGATTAATGTTTCTTTCATGCCTGCAAAAACAACATTCATTCTGCAATCCATGGATCTAGGAGTCATTTTTATTTTCAAGTCTTACTATTTAAGAAACACATTGCATACAGTTTTAGCTGCTATAGATAGTGATTTCTGTAAAGGATCTGGGCAAAGTAAATTTTAAAACTTCTGGAAAGGATTTACTACTCTAGATACAATTAAGAACATTTGTGACTCACAGGAGAAGGTCAAGATACCAACATTTACCGGCATTTGGAAGAAGTTGATGCTAACCCTCATGATGACTTTGAAAGTTTCAAGGTTTCAGTAGAAGAAGTAACTGCAGATGTTGCTGAATTGCTGCAATTCATGATAAAACTTGAAGGGATGAGGAGCTACTTCTTATGGGAGCCAAGAAATTGATTTCTTGAGATGGATTCTACATCTGATGAAGACGCTGTGAACATTGTTGAAATAACAGCAAAGGTTTTAGAATATAACATAAACTTACTTGATAAAGCAGTGGCAGCGTTTGAGGGAATTGACCTCAATTTTGAAAGAAGATATACTTTGGGAAAAATGTTATCGAACAGCATCACATGCTACAGAGAAATCTTTCATTAAACGAAGAGTCAATGAATGTGGCAAACTTCATTGTGGTATTATTTTAAGAAATTGGCATAGCCACCCAAAACTTCACAACCACCACCCTGATCAGTCATCAGTTACCACCATTTAGGCAAGACCCTCTGTCAGCAAAAAGAGTACAAGTTGCTGAAGACTCAGGTGATTGTTAGCATTTTCTAGTATAAAGTATTTTTAACTAAGGTATGTACACTTTTTAGACACAATGCCATTACACACTTAATAGACTACAGGACAGTGCAATGTAGACATAACTTTTATATTCACTGGGAAACAAAAAAACTCGTGAGTTATTATATTATGATATTTGCTTTATTGCAGTGATCTGAAACTGCACCTGCAATATCTTTGAGGTATGCCTGTGTGTACGTGTACATATATGTATGTATACACATACATACACAGAGAGAGAGAGACAGAGAGAGACAGAGAGAGAGAGAGAACAGAGGTTATTTTAAGAATTGGTTCATTTGGTCATGGAGGTTGGTGAGTCCAAAACATGCAGGATGGTCCAGCAGACTGAGGACCCAAGGAGTGGATTTTGCAACTCAAATCCGAAGGCTGTCAACTGGGAGATTTCCCTCTTCCTTTGAGAACATCAGTTGTTGTTATTGTTGTTGTTTTTGTTTCTTAAGGCCTTCAATTCTTTGAATGAGGCCCATCCACATTATGGAGGGTACTCTATTTTACTCATCTACTGATTAATCTCATCTAAAAAATAGTTTCACAGCAACATAGATGTGTTTGACCAAATATCCAAGTACCATGGACTAGCCAAGCTGGCATATAAGGTTAATCATCATACTCTCTGTGTGGTATCTCATCATTTAGCCCAAAGAAGCTTGGGTTTCTTTACAGCATAGCATCTGGTTTCCCATGGAGAGCAAGTGGATCTGTTAGACCTGGGCTCAGGAGTCCCAGGATATCATTACTGTTGCGTTCTATTGGTGAAAGAAAGTCACAGGTCTAGCTCATAGCTAAGGGGAAGAAAACTACAACCTACTTCATGGTGTGAGGAATAGCATGTGTGGGCAGGGATGAGAGGAATAGTTGGAGACTAGCTATCACAATCTTCCCTCTGGCCACAGCACTTCTTGTCCCTTTTCGGAAAGTCTCATCACATTACAGTGCTGGATCCAGCTTCAAGGTCCAAAATCACATCGACTAAATCACGTATATTTAAAGTTGATGTTCCTGGCCGGGCGCGGTGGCTCAAGCCTGTAATCCCAGCACTTTGGGAGGCCAAGGCGGGCGGATCACAAAAGTCAGGAGTTCAAGACAAGCCTGGCCAATATGGTGAAACTCCATCTCTACTAAAAATACAAAAATTAGCCGGGAGTGGTGGCAGACACCTGTAGACCCAGCTACTCGGGAGGCTGAGGCAGGAGAATCACTTGAACCCGGAAGGCGGAGGTTGTAGTGAGCCGAGATTGGGCCACTGCACTCCAGCCTGGGAGACAGAGTGAGACTCTGTCTCAAAAAAAAAAAAAAAAAAAAAAAGAAAAGAAAAGAAAGTAGATGTTCCCTGTTTATCTAGAGACTTGTACCTAAAATGATACCTTCTGTATGATCTCCCTTCCCTGCAACATACTTTGATGAGACAGGGATTGTTGTATCTCTAGCAATAAAGTCAGCCATTCAAAGGAAGGGAAATGAGAGGCACATAGCAATCGGTGCTTCATAAAAATTCTGAGATCCAGCTGGGAACATGTTACCAATTCCCTCAAATCTAGGTTTCCTGAAAAGGATCCTGTTCTCTGGATGTGGATTTCTATTCCATTGTTTTCAGTGGCTCTTGACTCTCTCCTCTAAGTTAACCTTCCTTTTCTGTAAGAAATGTCTCTCATTTGCAAACGGAGTCACTTTCTGAGCGTATTTATTCCATTAAAGGTTTGGAGGCCTAAAATCTTCTTTTCATTTTGTCCTGTCACTCTCCCTTTTCTTCCAAGGTGGTACAGCTTCTTTTAAAACTTTGTAATTTTCTAATATATCCAATTATATTTCATTCCATTGGGCGAAAGCTATTTCCCCAAGTCTCTTTAAGACAGACACTTTTCTACTTTAGACTGAGAGTCAGAATCCTGTGCAGTAACATTTTTAAGAGTTTAATCACGCTTGTCTCCTAGCAGAGTGGAACTTACAAGGGTTTTAAGAGGTATCTTACTACCACATTCTTGACTTAATATTTACCCTGAGGCCACATTGTACTAGCAGTACTTGATTTGATCAGAGACCATTTTTTACTCTGAAAACCTTCTGCCATCTGGAGGGGCTGAGAATGAGAAATAATATCATTTTCTAAGCCAGCAAGTCCTGAGTTGGACTTTGTGGATTAAAATAACAGTTTCCTATTTCTGATGGGTAGGATTTTCCTGAATATGTCTTCTGCTCCATGTGGTATTGATTAGGTAGGTCACTTACTTGGCTGCATTTAGTCAGTAGCTGGTCTGGGCTGGATGGTCTAAGAAAGGTTCAGTCACATACCTGGCACCTCTGAGCTTTTCCATATGGCCTCTGTGTGGAATCATCCTGGGCTTGCTAATAGGATGACTGATTCAGACTGGCCAGACTTTTTCTTTTTCTTTTTTTTTTTAAAACGGATTCTTGCTCTGTCTCCAGGCTGGAGTGCAGTGGCGTGATCTCAGC
The DNA here is from genome assembly GCF_043159975.1 of Macaca nemestrina. Lineage (NCBI taxonomy): Eukaryota > Metazoa > Chordata > Mammalia > Primates > Cercopithecidae > Macaca > Macaca nemestrina. The sequence goes on from NC_092130.1 coordinate 115,462,655, forward strand.
TCACTGCAACCTCCGCCTCCTGGGTTCAAGCGATTCTCCTGCCTCAGCCTCCTGAGTAGCTTGGACTACAGGTGCCCACCACCACGCCCGGCTAATTTTTGTATTTTTTAGCGGAAATGAGGTTTCACCATGTTGGCCAGGATGGTGTCGGTCTCTTGCAGACTGGTCAGACTTTTTATGTGGAGGCTGACTCCAAGGGTAGGTGTTTTAAAGGAACAGGCCTGCCCAATGTGTAAACACTTATCTAGCATTTGCTTGCATCATTTTTCTACTGTGCCAAAGCAAGTCATATGGCAAGGCCAGGATCAACATGGAAGAAACTGTGTCTGGAATTGGTGCGTTCTTGGTCTCACTGACTTCAAGAATGAAGCCGCGGACCCTCACGGTGAGTGTTACAATTCTTAAAGATGGTGTCTCCGGAGTTTGGTCCTTCTGATGTTTGGACGTTTGGAGTTTATTCCTTCTGGTGGATTCATGGTCTCGCTGGCTTCAGGAGTGAAGCTGCAGACCTTGGCAGTGAGTGTTACAGTTCTTAAGGCGGTGTGTCTGGAGTTGTTTGTTCCTCCCGTTAGGAGTTGTCCGTTCCTCCCAGTGGGTTCGCAGCTTCATTCTTGAAGTCAGTGAGACCAAGAACCCACCAATGCCAGACACAAAACTACATGAAGTGGGAGTGCCAAGAGGTAGCATTTATTATGGGTTGCCCATATAACAATCTCTCACAGAGAATAGTTTGGTAGCTGTAGAGAAATAAATTTGTCATCTTCTTCTACCTTTTATTAGTAGTATGACTTAGGGCAAATTGCTGTGCTTCTGGGATTCTTATTTGCTGCTTGTAAAATAGAAAACATGACACAGATGTTCCTAGATCTTTGTGACAACTGTACACATATATGCATGCACACACACGAGGTACTCACAGTGGTACTTAACAATGGCTACCGTGTCTTCATGGTGTACTTGGCAGACCGGCAGTTAGATATTGAGTGGACTAACTGTGATTTTATCATATCAGGACCAGGTTTTAATCAGAAATCAGTGAGGCATAGCTCAAGGTGATTAAAGGTAAAAAGGTTAAAAGTTGAAAAGAAAGGTCAGTGTTGGAGACCATTAGTTCTTGGCCAAAAGCTGTTGGCCTTGGGAGAGGTGGAAGTTTGAGGTCAGGGATCACAGTTATAGGAGAATACACAGTGATGGTGAAGATTGGAGCCAGAAAATAAGTCAGGATTATATGGGGTCCAAAAAAGCAGAGTCAGGGCACTCATGAATCCAAACCAGATACAGAAACTTCGGGAGTCAGAGAGCAGAAATCGGACATAGGCAAGAAATCCAGGAAAACAAGAATTAGATATGCCCAATATGTTGAAACAAATAGCTATGGGGTGCAAAGGCAAGAGAAAAATCAGTGGCTCCAAACATAATTATAGCCAAAAGTAAAACCTCGTCACAGTGTGTGGGCAGATCTTGAGCCACAGGTGGAAAAAGACATCTGGTTAGAATAGGATGGGAGCAAATTGGTAGCTCCCGACACGCATCAGAACCCCTTTAAATTTTCATGGGATTCAGGTTGTTCCTTCAATTATTTCAATGATCTAATCTTTAACTGCTTGAGAATATGATGTTTTCCTAAAAAGGGACTCCCACACAGAAACTGTCAGGCTATGAAGTTGTCGATGGCATTTGTAGTACTCACACAGTTCAAAAAAATGATGCTATCTCTACCATCTTTTGTTCCATCTGTAGAACAGTCAGTTTTTTTGGTTATAGCAGTTGTCTTCCTTGAATGTGTTCCTACTCAGAGGGAAATCAGAATTGCCAGTGCTCCTCTCTAAGTCTCAGTTGCAGAAATCAGGATTTTTTCTGAATCATTATGAGCATCTTATCTTTCCTCATGCTGATTATTATTTCAGTCTGAAAGCTTATGCTATCTTATAAAGTCACATTGTACTTTCGTTTTTCCATTGAAAATTCTGAATAGAATAAAATGAAATCATTGAAAGTCATGTTTAAGAAAAGTAGAGTTTCTTGATTAAAAAGAAGAAATTTAGAGCGGCATTCAAAAGAAATACATTAAAAGGAAAAAGAAGTATGCATTCACGCAGTTCTTGTTGGGGAGGATAGCTTCTTTTCTTTATCATTAGAACCATTAAGAAGTTCATTTAATTTCTTTTAAAGATTTCAATTATGAATGTATCTTAGGCATTGATAGGGAGTAATTTTTAGATCTGACTTTTTTTATATAGTATTGTTCATTTTTATAGCTTTTCTGAGATTCTTGGCAGTGAGTCAGCACACAGCATTTCTACCTGTAGTCCAGTTTATATGAGTCCTACTTTCATGCACCACTGTCATGGTGATGTCTCGGTTGGTAGCAATCACGGTCAGTAGCCTGAAGATCTATAGCATCTAAATATGTAGAATGAATTTTTAATGTCTATGAGAGCCTTTGTTTCTCCAGTACCAGGTTTCTTTGTGGACCCTGAATCTGAGGAGAACATAACTGTCAATTAGAACCACTTTTTAAGAATTGCCGTAATTAAGATTTTTGATGATCAAGTTATTAATTGGGAAACAGTGTCTCTATATTTTGTTCTGATGCTTTTTTATGTCCTAGAGCAAGGGTCAGCATACTTTTACTGTGAATGGCTTGGTAGTAAATATTTTCAGCTTTGTGGGCCACATCATCTCTGCTACAAATACTAAACTGCCATGTGGCACAACAGCAGAAAAGGACCTATGCATAGACTGCTGTCTTTAATGTCAATATAGTATCAGTGGAAAAGACAGGGCTTAATAAAAACTTTGTGTAATATGATCTCTTTGGCATAAAATTAAGAAATACGTAGAAGTAAACATTGTTACAAAAACTTTTGCAAATGTGTGTCCCTTTTCCCAGCACTCATGAATAACAGTCATTTCTAAACAGACTTCTCTGTTTTTGCCAAGTATTATTTATTCTCATATAGTAACAGTTTAGGACAGGTGTCAGCAAACTACTGCCACAGGCTAAATCCTGCACCTTGTCTTCTCCTCTCATGCCACATAGATATTCAAATGAGGAATCTATGCATAGGTGTTTGACCCACCCATCAGCAGAACATGCCCTTTCTGGAGCTCCGTTTCTCACTCTCAATAGTGCTGACCGCTTAGGAGGAGCTGTCCATGTTCTTTTGTTTGAAATTCCCTATGAAAAAGTGACATCTTTTGCGAAGTGATTGCTGGCACTAATGGGGCCTTTTTGTGTTTGCAGACCTGTTTTCCTCAGTGAAGCTAGCAGGGACTGGTAAGGAATCAGAATTACAATCTCGTCTTTATTAGCACTGTGTTTGCATCAGTCCTCTCTTGAGAAACAGTGCAAGTTGAGATAAATTTCTCCTGTGAAGTGATACAATTCATTTTCATCTCACATACGCATGGCCTTGGTGCCATCCAGAACACACTTTTTGCTGTTGTTGATGTAACTGAGATGTTTTTAAGAGGTTTTAGTTTGAGTTTATTTTAGATAATACCAATAATTGAATGATTTACTAGTGTTTACTACAGAGGTTTAAAAAATCATTACTACCTATAAAATTGAATAAAGTAAAAATGATTTAGAACTAAAGATAATCTCAAAATTGCACATTAGATAACTATCCTATAGTAGAAGATATTCAGTCTGCATCACAATATTTGAAACAAATACAACATTTCACCATAAGACAAGAGCAAAATGCACAAAGAATCGAGTGATCCATGCAATAGACTTTATGAACACAAAGCCTGTGGCCAAAATGAGGCAAGAGGAAGTATCAGGGGTACAGAGACGTCATGTGCAGTACCACATACCACCCCTGGGGAGTGATAAACTTTTTTGTGTATTTGCATTTGACTGATTTCACTATGTAAAAACATAATATGGTGGGGAAAATCACATCTGAATCCACAAAGTGTCCATGGTATATTGATATGTACCCCTAATTTATCAATTTTGTATGAACTTCTTTGCATTAGAGAAACATGTTTCAGATTACATTGTGCTTTGCAAGTGTTTGCACGTTGCAAACTATGTACTTATCTCATTGAATCTTCACAATTACTGCATGCAGTGGGCACTATTTTCATACCTGTTCTACAGATGAGTAGACATATAAAAGTTAAATAACTTGCCAGAGGCTTTGAGGAAATACATAACAGTATATTAGAGATGGGATTGAATGATTCTAATTTTCAGGAAGAAGAGGAAAGTGAATTCTCCCCAGTTATATCCTTAGGGAGTAGGACATTAATCATATTTCTTTTAGTTCTTTTTGCAAATGTTACTTTCACAGAGGCTTCTCATGGATCCCTGTCTAAAATTACTCCCCATTCTATAGACTTTTGTTTAAAAAAAATAGAGGCCACAATGTACATACTCCAAGGCCAACTGCCATTAACCATGTAGCCAAAATTTAAATTATCCCTTTTCCCCAAAATACTAGCTCTAACCATAAACAAAATGGGAAATGTGAGCTTTTCATCCTTGTCAAAATGACTCAGTAAAATTAAACCAATCAGCTGCAGACAAATCAGCTTAAACAGTTTTACTTGTCCTAAAAGGAATATAAGTTTATAATAGCCAACCACAGTGAAGACGGATATAGTTCCTTAATTACGCTTTATAAGCTGCATTTTAAATGCTGTGAACAGAGCTTTTTACCACTTTTGATTTGAGGTCCCTGGTTTGCAAACTGTCCTTTTGTATGCTCAATAAACTTTAAAAAAAATTTCTAACTTGATCTGATTTTAATTTTAACACATTCTCTTTACTTTAGCACTTTTTATATCCTAAACACATGACACTAACATTCTATATAGCTCACTTGTTTATATTGTTTATTTTCTCTTCCCCTACACTGAAATTCTATGAAGGCAGGAATTTTTGTCATTGTCACACTACTGTATTTCCGATGCCTAATATAGGCGCTCGATAAATAATTATTGAATGGATGAATGAATCAATTGATTAATCTTGGGAAAAGTTCTTAATGCATCTTTAAAAAAAAAAATCTTGTGAGCCTTTCGAAAGGAAAGCGGTGATCACCTGGAGTTTGTATTAGGTCACTAATAGTAAAGCATATAATTAAATAACTTACTTTTCCCATAAGACCAGTGTATCCAAGGAGTGCTGTTCCCACTGTCTGTCTGAATTTCAACAACGCTTGATAAAACCTTCCATGATGAACTTATGCTTAAGATGTAGGAAGGCAGTTGACAATACTGTTAGGCGAGTCACAGCTGAATGCCTCTATTCATGAATCAATGTTTAGAGAGAGACCTCTAGTAACTGGCTGGAGGATTTGGTTTTCACATTTCCTATTCACGATTTTCATTGTTAATTTTGAGGGTGGCATTAATGGCATAAGGAGCTAATCCACAAATGAAACAAAAATGGCAGGAACCATTAATACGGCTGTTAACAAAATCAGCATACAAAAATTACTTGACCAACTAAAGGGGAGAGGTAAATATAATAAGACAAAACACTAAAATGAAAATGTAAAAGTCTAAAACACCAGAGAGAAGTAGTAACTAATGTTGTTTGAGGAGCAATAGGAGCTAAGGTGAGACCTAGTTTAATAACAACTGTAGGTTTAGGTGGTAGTTACATAAGCATAAATCAATAATATGACGTTATTCCCCACCCCCCAAATATTCATTAATTCTTGGGTTTCATGAATAGAACTGGGTTTAGAATAGAAAAGGTAATGATTTGGCTGTAAATTTATGTTGCTTCTCCCATACCTAGAACTATGACCCCAACCCAGGGCAATTCATTTTAAGAACATTGAGAAGTAGTGTACACCTAAAACTTGTAATCCTCATTGAAAGATGAGTCAAAACTGTATCACATGAAGAATATCTAAAGCCGTGGTTCCAAACTTATGGCCTTCAGATGTGTTTTAAATAGACCATATGGGGTTTTCAGAAATTTGAATTTGTGGCAAATGTTTCAAAATTAGTAGATGTCTCATTAAATATGGATTTCTGGGATTTACTCTTGCTACTGTGAAGGTGTATGATCCTGTATTTGCGCTCCTCTCAGACCGCTTTACTCATTTACTTTAAATGTCTGGTGCCTATGGCAATCGGGGTGCTAACAACTGGGGGGATAAAAAAAGGACTGGGAAATTCATGGCCTGTAAAACAAGGTTGGGGTGGGAGAGATACAAATATATCTGGAGGGCTTTAATAGGGCAGAGAAATTAGACCCAATCTTTGTGTCCCCAAAACATTAAACACTGGTGTTAATAAGAAAACTTATTCCCATTAACTATATAGAATAACTATCTTATAGTGACTTGAGACTTGCTGTTTTATTCATCTTTTGTTCATCAATACCGAGAAGAGTTTCTGACAATGGTTGTACTCAGCAACTCTTAACTGAATAAATGTGGCAAAACAGGTTGTGAGTGGTGAATTCCATTCCAGGAGCAGCTAGAATGTATGCTCTTTGAGAGCAGAGATCTTTGTCAATTTTGTTTACAGCTATATCAGAGCACCTAAATCAGTGCCTGCCATGTAGTAGGAGCTCATTAAATATTTGTAGATTTCATAATTGGAGATATTCAAACATAGAATCATGGTCTACTTGCCAGTGCTGTAGGAAAAATTAATTGACAATACAAGCAGAGGGTCATGAAACAAGGGAAACACTGAAGTAGATGACATTTAAAGTCACTGCCAACTCTGAAAGTCTATCAGACAGTGACATAGAATGGGATTACGTAGTTTACATTAACTATTAAACATAGTAAAGTTAAAGTAGAGTAGGTATGTGTGATAACAAAACTGAGAAAGCAGTTTGCCAGTTATTTATTTATGGTATGGACAGGAAATTACTGGCTAGATTTTTAAATGAAAATATCCAACAGTTGAAGATTTTTCTGATATTTAACTATATCTTACATCTTATATCCATAGTGATGACAGTGATTATTCCATTTTCAATCGTTTTGTGCCATCTAAGCAGCAGTTAATCATTCCTGTGTGATGAAAATATACTTTTATTCCCTGATATTTGTAATTTAACTTACAAAACACATGTTGCCTTGAGGTTTGGCATGCTTTGCTATTCTATCCTTCAAGGAGACCCATGATGACAAATCAAACCATTGAGAACTGATTTCAGTTTTCATTGCTTCCGGTGGTAACTGAAGGTGACGTTTTGAAAAATCATACTATAACTAACCTAGAAAATAATGTTCAGAGGCCAACATGTGGCAAAGGAACACATAGCTAAGTCTATAGTTTTTAAATGCTTGTAAAAATTCTATGCACCTTTTATTGTGAAGGTCTAGCATTTTAATATTTTTAAAATCAAGAAAGATGAAAAATTTCTTTATAAATTTGAAGGGAAAATAAAAAGTCTAAAGCCCTGAATTTGAGTTCTAGAAATGAATGTATTTAAAATGCAGTCCTGAGGTGCTGTATGCTAACTATGTAAAGCATTAGCTTATTAAATTCTGGGAAACTTACGTTTATTTGAAGCTGGATATGGTAATAGATTTTTGTTAAATGTTATTTTATGAGGGATAACATTTTCTTCTGCATAGATTCAGGAAAAAAGAAAAGAAGCACTTAATTGTTAAAAGGTTAGTGGATACTTAATGGTTGGATTAGACCTATGCATCATCATGTTTACAGCACAGAACAATGGGAGAAATTTCTTTTATAGAGTGGTGCCACATAAGCTTAACATCCTGTATCATCATTGTCATCATTATTATGTTTTGAGTAGACAAGCGTCTATCTCTGAGGAATACTTAGCAATTTATGATTTGTTTTAATTAGTTTTCCCAGCCTTCTCATAGGGCATGGGGGACATATTGCTTAACCCTAGTTTTAGAGCAAGCCTTAGGTAAAATGGTGATGCAAGCACTGTTTTATTTTGGTGACTCTTCTGCTTGCAGGGATACCTCCTCTTTGCACAGCACCTTATTTCTCTTTCTGTGAGCTAAAGGAGAAAATTATTATACATTTTTGTACTTAAAAATACATAGTTGAAAATTTCAAATATATGCAAAAGTACAGAGAATAGTATTGGTTAGTGCGAAAGCAATTGTGTTTTTTGCCATTATTTTTAAATTTAAAAATTTGCCATTTAAAAATAATGGCAAAAAACACAATTGCTTTTGCACCAACCTAATATAACGCATCTTGAATACTCATCACACAGTTTTAACAATTCTCTATATACAACTAGTTCTTGTTTCATCTGTGCCCCTACTCATATTTCCTTCCTCTACAATTATTTTCAAACGAATTCAATACACAATATTTCTTCATCTGTAAGTCCTTTAGTGTGTACCTAAAACTAGTCTTTTAAAAATTACCTCAAAAACATTAAGATGCTTGTAAATTTTCCTAACAAATTTCCTAATAATTTCTTATTATCAAATTAAGCTAATTTTAAAAATAATTTTATTAAAAATTTAGTTTTTTGGTATGAAATGGTAGCAAGTAAGGTTAACAGATCGAAATCATTATGTGTTTGAATTCTCTTTTAGACTATAAATTTCCTCTTTCTATCCTTTCTCTTGTGCCCTTTAAAAAAAAAAACTGGGTCATACATCTAACAGAGTTTCTCATAAGTTCAATTTTGCTAATTGTGTCTCTATCATGTTGTTCAACCTGTCCCTTGAATTTTCTATAATTATTAGTTAAAGGCTTGATAAATGAATAATGTTTTATTATTTTGAGAGGATAAGCATATTTTGTTCCCCAGCTTTATTAAATAATAAATAATAAATAAAAATTGTATATATTTGAAGTAGACATGTTATGACTTGATATATGTATACATTGTATAATGATTACCACAATCAAATTAATCAATGCATCCATCCCTATAAATGGTTACCTTATTCTATGTATATGTATGTGTATGTGTGTGTGTGTATGTGTGTGTGTGTGTGTGGTAAGGATACTTAATATTTACTCTCTTAGCAAACTTAAACAATACAGTATTATTATCTATAGTCACCAAGCTGCAATATTAAGTCCCCATAATGTATTTGTTTTACAACTGAAAGTTAGTATGCTGTGTCCAACATTACCCCATTTCCACCATGTCCCAGATTCTGGCAACCACCTATGAGTTCAACTATTTTAGATTACACATATAAGCAAGATCATACAGCATTTGTCTGTCTGTGTCTGGTTTATTTCAGTTAGCTTAATGTTCTCCAGGTTTATCCATGTTTTCTCAAATGGCAGGATTTTTTTTCTTTTTACTGTTGAATAATATTCCATTGTATATATACCACATTTTCTCTATTAATTCATTTGTCAATGGACACTTACGTTGGTTCCATACCTTGGCTGTTGTCAATAATGCTGCAAGAAACATGACAATGTAGACATCTCTTCAGCATGCTTCTTTCATTTCCTTTGGATATGTACCCAAACATTAGAGTTCTGGACCATATGGTATCTCTATTTTTAATTTTTTGAGGAACCTTCATACTGTTTTCCATACTGGAGGTACCAATTTACGTTTTCACCAACAGTGCTACAGGTGTTCCCTATTCTCCACATCATCACCAACACTTTTTATAACCATCCTAACGGGTGTGAGAAGATACCTCATTGTGGTTTTGATGTGCATTTCCCTGGTGATTAATGATGGTGAAGACCATTTTATATACCTTTTGGTCATTTGTATGTCATCTTTGGAGAAATGTCTATTCAAGTCCTTTGCCTATTTTTAAAATGGGTTATTGGAGTGTTTACTATTGAGTTGTAGGGTTTTATTGTGTATTTTGAACATATCAGGTACACTCAGGCCTTTGTATCTGTGAGTTATGCATACAGGGATTCAATTATCTGAGAATCAAAAATATTTGATAAAAAATAAAATAAGAAAACAATAAAAATAATAAGATTAAAAAGTAATATAGTATAATTATTTACATAGTATTTACATAGTATTAGTATTATAAATAATCTAGAGATGATTTAAAGCATACAGGAGAATGCATGTAGGTTATATGCAAATACTATGCTATTTTATATGCAGGACTTGAGCATCTGAAGATTTTGGTTTCTGCAGAGGGTAGGAAAGGTTGAACCAATCCCCCATGGATACCAAGGTAAAACTATGTATGGTTTCCAAATATTTTCTTTCATCCATACGTAGAAAATATTTCATTTTGTTGATTGTTTCCTTTGCTGTGCAAGAGATTTTAAGTCTGATGTAGTTCCATTTATTTTTTATTTTGTTGCCTACACTTTTGGTATCATATTCAAATAATCATCACCAAGACCGGTGTCAAGAAGCTTTCCCACGTTTTCTTCCAGTTTTATGGTTTAATGTTTTAATTTCTTTTAAGTGAGTTTCTGTATTTTATGTAATAAAATATGGATACAGTTTCATTCTTTTGCATATGAACATCCAGTTTCCGCAGGAACATTTATTGAAGAGACTGTTATGTCCCCATTGCATATTATTCATGCCCTTGTCAAAGACTAATTGATTATATACCCAGGGTTTATTTCTGGGATATCTGTTCTGTTCCATTGTTCTGTATGTCTGTTTTGATGCCAGTAACACACTGTTTTGATTACTATAGCTTTGTAATATAGTTTGGAATCAGGGAGTATGACGTTTCCAACTTTGTTCTCTTTTTTTTTTTTGAGACAGAGTCTCACTCTGTTGCCCCAGGCTGGAGTGCAGTGGCACAATCTTGGCTCACTGCAACCTCTGCCTCCCAGGTTCAAGCAATTCTCTGCCTCACCCTCCCTAGTAAGTAGCTGGGATTATAGGCACCTGCCACCACGTTCGGCTAATTTTTTGAATTTTTAGTAGAGATAGGGTTTCACCAACTTGGCCAGGCTGGTCTTGAACTCCTGACCTCGTGATCCACCCACCTAGGCCTCCCAAAGTGCTGGGATTACAGGCATGAGCCACCATGCCCAGCCATTCTTCTTCCTTAAGACTGCCTTGACTCTGCAGGGTCTTTTGTGGTTTCATATGAATTTTAGGATGGTTTTCTCTATTTCTGTGAAAAATTTCATTGAAATTTTGATAAGGATTGCTTTTAATATGTAGATCCCATGTGAACATTTTAACAATATTAAATCTTCCAATCTGTAAATATGGGATATATTTTCATTTTCATTAATGTCTTATAGCTTTAAGTGCAGAGATCTTTCACCTCCTTGGGTAAATTCATTCCTAAGTATTTTATCCTTTTAGATATTATTGTAAATGGGATTTTTAAAATTTTATGGATAGTTTATTATTAGTATATAGAAATGCAACTAGTTGTTGTATGTTGATTTTGAATCCTATAAATTTGCTGAGTTATTTTCTTAATTATGACAGTTTTTTGGTGAAGTCTTTAGAGTTATTTTTTTTTAATATGGAAGATGTCATTTGGATTCCTTTTATTTCTTTTTCTTGCCTAATTGCTCTGGCTAGGGCTTTCATTACTGTGTTGAACACAAGTGGCAAGAGTAAGCATTCTTGTTTTGTTTCAGATTTTAGAGAAGATGGTTTCAGTTTTCCACCATTTAGTGTGATGTTAGCGGTGGACTTCTCAAATGTGGCATTTTTTGTCATGAGGTTCATTCCTTCTGTTCCTAATTTGTTGAGAGTTTTTGTCATGAAAGGATGTTGGATTTTGTCAAATACTGTTTCTGCCTCTATGGAGATGATTATAGATCATATGATCTTTATCCTTCATTCTGTTCATTTGGTATATTACATTTATTGATTTATATAATAAATGTATATTGGATCATACTTGCAAATCTAGGATAAATTCCACTTAATCATGGTGAATGATAGTTTTAATGTGTTGTTGAATTCAGTTTGCTAGTATTTTGTTTAGGACTTTTGCAATTACGTTCACCAGGGATACTGCCCGGTAATTTTTTTTTTCTTACAGTGTCCTTATCTGATTTTGGTCTGAGGGTAATGCTGACCTCATAAAATCCCTTTGCTTTCATCCTATGTGTATCCTTAAGGCTTAAGTGAGTCTCTTATTGTCTCAATATAAGAGCATTTTGTTGGATTTTTTTTTAATTCATTCAGCCACTTTGTGTCTTTTGATTGAATAATTTAATCCATTTATATCCAAGATTAGTTATTATTTATAGGTAAGGAGTTATTACTACCATTTTAAAAATTGCCTTCTGATGGGTTTGTAGTTCTTGTGCTTTCTTTTTGGTTGTTGCTCTCTTTTGTGATTTGTTGATATTTTGTAGTGGTATGCTTTGATACCTTTTTGTCTTTTCTGGATCTAGTAGAGTTTTTTTTTTTTTTTTTTTTTTTTTTCCTTTGTGATCACTATGGGACTTTCAAAAAACATCTTATAGCACCTTATAATTATAATATTTTATTTTAAGCTGATGACAAGTTAATTTCAATCACATACAAAAACTCTACACTTTTACTTTCTCCCATCATTTTGTGCTACTGATGTCACACTTTGCATCTTTTTGTATTGCGTATCCATTAACAAATTATGGTAACTATAGTTTGTTTATTTATTTATTTATTTAATTTATTTTGAGACGGAGTCTTGCTGTCTCTCCCAGGCTGGAGTGCGATGGCGCCATCTCGGCTCGCTGCAAGCTCCGCCTCCCGGGTTCACACCATTCTCCTGCCTCAGCCTCCCAAGTAGCTGGGGCTACAGGCGCCCGCCGCCACTCCCAGCTAATTTTTTGCATTTTTAGTAGAGACGGGGTTTCACCGTGTTAGCCATGATGGTCTCGATTTCCTGACCTCATTATCCGCCTGCCTCGGCCTCCCAAAGTGCTGAGATTACAGGGATGAGCCACCGCACCCGGCTTATTTTTAATTATTTTACCTTTTAACTTTTATTCTAAATTTAGAAATAATTTATACATCATCATTACCACATTCGAGTATACAGAATTCAATTATGTATTTACCTTTTCCAGTGAGTTTTATAGTTATATATGTATTTATGTTGTTATTTAGCAGCTTCTCATTTCAACTTGAAGAATCACTTTAGTATTTCTTATAAGGCAGATCTTATGGTAATGAACATCCTCAGCTTTTGTTTGTCTGGAAATGTCTTTACCTCTCCATTTCTGAAGGCTAACTTTGCAGGGTACAGTAATCTTATTTGGCAGGTTTTTTTTTTTTTAACGTTTTGAATATATTATTCCATATTATTTATTTGTTATCCATGTAGGCTTGCATTGGTGTCTGTGAATTTGAAGAAGCAAACAGTCTTTCATTCTTTACAGGCTCATTTTAACAACCTTCTCTTTTTGGGTCTCTAGGCTGATGGAATTCCCTCTACCATCACAAACAATTATAGTTGGAGCTAGGTCATGTGTCTGCTACTGATTTTGTACTGGAGGCTAGTTAGCAAGCCTATTACCAGGGGCTTTAGCAGGCATAAATCTTGTCTAGTCCCTAGGCAAACTGCATTGTCTCCAAGACATTGTTCAGTAGGACTGTTTTATAACAAGGGTTCACTTCAGGCTTCACAGTTGTTTCCACCAATGGCACACCTGTTATTAGGTATGCAGATAGGTGTGGTTCCCTCTGGATTTCTGAAGGACTCCCCCTGGCTCACTGAGTATGTCCATGGATAGGGAGAACCATCCCCAGATCAACATGAGAGATCCTGGAACTAAGTCACTGCTGCTTCAGGGTCCACATCTGAGAGGACTTTGCTCCAGGGAGTTGGATGGGCATACATCTCTGGGGACAAGATTGACCTTGAGCCAACTCTAAGTGGGAATGGAGCAAAGTTATTGGGCCATTCTCAGAATCTGCTGTGGACCAAGTTTGGCAAGCCTGTCTCTGAGAACATGGATGGGAATGAGTCCTGACAGGTTGCTAAGTGAACAGGACTGCTCTCAGGCCACAGTTTCAGTTTTAGGATATCATAGTTAGCAGACAGCTCTATGCAAAACTCTACTCCTTTATATCTCTGCCCATTTATGTTATCAATGTCACATATTACAGCTTTTTATATTTTGTATTTGTTAACATAGTTTTATACTTTTAGTTTATAATTAAGTTCTATATCAGAGTTAAAAGTAATTTATGCACCACCATTGCAATATTATAAGATTTTTATTTGTCTAAATGTTTACCTTTTCCTTTGTGTTGCTGTCTAGCATACTTTGTCTCAACTCAAAGGACTGCCTTTAGCAATTCTTGTAAGTCAGGTCTAGTGCTCACGAAGCACCTTAGCCATTGTTTATCTTTATTTCTCCTCCATTTTCAAAAGACAGTTTTGCCAGAAAGAGTATGCTTGGTTGACAGATTTTTTTCTTTCAGTACTTTGAATATATTGTCCCACTCCCTTCTGTCCTATAATGTTTCTCTTGAGAAATCTGCTAATGTCATTGAAGGTCCCGTGTACATGATAAGCCATTTTTTCTTCCTGCTTTCAAGATTCCCTTTTTGTCTTTGATGTTTGACAGTTTGATTATAATTTATGTTGGTATGTTGGTTTTTCCAAGTCTGAGTTTTATGAGTGCCTTGAATTTGTTTATTTCCTTCTTCAGATTTGGCAAGTATCTAGCCATTATTTTTTTCAAATAAGCTTTCTGTCCCTCTCTCTTTCTATCTCCTTCTCAGATTTGCATTATGTGTATGTTGGAACATTTGATGGTGTTCCATAAGTTTCTTAGTCTTTCTTCACTTTTCTTCATTCATTTTTTTTTCTCTTTATATCTCTGGCTTCATAATTTTAAGTGGCCTCTCTTTGAATTCATTTATTCTTTCTTCTGCTTGATCAGGTCATCTGTTGAAATGCTCTAGTGAACTTTTCAACTCAGTTACTGTATTCTTCATCTCCACGAATGTTTGTTTTCTTTTTAAAGTTTGTTGATATTCTCATTTTGGCATCATTTTCCTAATTTCATTTAGTTTTCCATCTGTGTTCTCTTGTAGCACATTGAGCTTCTTTAAGATGATTATTTTTAATTATTTGCCAAGTAACATAAATTCTTATTTCTTTCTGGTTGGTACCTGGAGATGTATTTTGTTTCTTTGATTGTGTCATGTTTCCCTGTTTATTCATGTGCCTAGTTATTTTTTCTGTGATTTGTGCATTTGAAAAAGCAGCTACCTCTTCAGTCCTTATAAATTGGCTTCATACAAGGGAAGACTTTTACCAATTAGCCCACATAGAGATTTTGGGGGCCTCTCCAGTTTTTTTACCAAGGGATACATCTTCTTTGAATCTGTCTGTGTTCTTTCCCAGTTAGACAAATTTGCTTCTTTTTCTTCCAAGAGCTTTTATTATCTTTCTCCATCCAGTGTCTGTCTGTACCACTGCAAGTTCTGTGGCATTGCAATAAGCCACTGAGTTATCTTTTGCTCTCTGCAGACCCCAGGCATCCAAAGTATGTGGATTCCATTAGTGCTCTGAATCAGGCAAGACAGAAACCAGTCTCTCAGACAACACTCTGAAAAACCAGGACATTGGACATACATTCCACTCTTCTCTTTCTCTCCTAAGGGAGAAGTCAAAAGGTGGGATTTTTTTTTTCCTGATGACATCAAGCTGTGCTGGCTTGGGGGAAGGGCTGTCATGGTTGATATGAAATGCCTTTTCTCATCTATTTCAATGAGATTGTTATTTTCTTTAAGTTTGCCTCAGACACTGCAACTTCTTAACTGGTTTCTATAATTTTCATAAAACTTTTTGGATCATATATTATTACTACATTGGCGTCTCTGGTAGAGAATTAGATCTCTCGCTGATGAAACTCTATAGACTGCTTTTACAGTATTTAATATTGCTCTTATTTCATCTCACATGTACATAGTCACCTTCCTAACACTTATATAATTGTTCTCTCTGCAATAGCTAATAGTGTTTCCTGTAACACATATTGACATATACTAAGTTCTTATATAAGAAAATATTTAATGGGATTTTGTATTTTTCCACTAAACATTCTGTTGATTATTTGAAGGTACCACACTTTTTGTTGTTATTGTGGCTTCATGGTAAAATTTTTTTGTATAAGGCAAGACCATCCCCATGTTATATTTTATAACATGGCCTAATTCCTCCAAAAAGTAAAATTAAAAAACTAAAAAAGAGATTATTTTCTTGCAATAACATTAAACTTAGAAAATTATTGCAAGAACATCAGTCTTGATTATGTAAATCTTTGAAAAGTTATATAGATTTCTTCACGTAAGTTCTACTTATTTCTTTTTGAGCTTATTTTTAAACATTTTTGTTTTGTTTGTTTTTATAAATGAGATGTTGGTGTGATAGTTTTAACAACTGGTCTTTGATTTTTATAAATAAAAGGCTTTTGCATATTTTACTTTAAAACTGGAGAAATTTACCTATTCTTACTTTCAATTATTTTTCAGTTGATTTATTTGGGTTTCCTACATTTAACTAAGTTGTAATCAAATAAGGATAAAGTTGCCTTCACTTTTCTCACAGTTTTATGCCTCCTATTTCTATTCCTCACATTGGGTTACTGGATTTGTTAGAGGTTTTTGAAAAATGGGGGCAATGTTACATGTGAGCTAAAACTATGAACGTTGATATCAACTAAACCTGGTCTCAAAACTCTGAAGGATCCTCAGTTCATTTAGAACTTAGAGGTCTTAAAAGACGAGGTGGCTAGAGAGAGGTCTGCACACACATTGCCATGAATCCTCAGACCACATAAGACACTCTCTTTTGTCTGAAACAAGGCTGGAGCCATGCCTAGATGGCCTGTGGAAAGCTCCCATGGAACCAGCCTGCTGTTCTCATTCCAGGCAAACTAACCTCTCTGTGGTTGATGGTGTCACTATGGACAAACTAACCTGTTTAAGCTTCATTTTCCAAATCTGTATCATGGGAATAGTAACAGTTTTTTGTACAGTTTTTATAAAATCAATTAGCTGCCTATACAATATATGTAATACAACAAATATTACTAATTTTCTACGATTATCCTGATCTTAAGCATGAACCTATGCTTCACCAGTAGCTATAATGTTAAATATAAATTTAATATAAACATTTTTTTGATTCATAGTTTGTTTATCAAGGAAATATTTTGTAGTTATCTGAATGTCAAAGCCAAAAGCAAAGCAACATTTCTGACTCTCTGCATGTGGAGAGGGAACTTAGCTTTACTTTGTCTCCTCTTTCCTCCCCACAGCCCAATATTTGTTAATTTATTCTAGATTTACATACCCAGTTTATCACTGTAAATATATCATCACTTAAATGATGATTTTAGATTTTGCTTTCATGTTTATACACATAGTTTTGATTGATATTGGTATTTAAGTAAAACTTGAGAATGAAGACAATAGATTCTTTGTATTTCTTTTAAGGTTGTGATTTGACCACTGATTCCTCAAGTGAGAAACTTTTCAAAACACTTGAAAGAGTAAACTGACTGAGTTTTAACCTATACTTACTGTAAGACAGAATTTTTAGCTGCTAAAAAATCAATGTTAGTTTCTTTTCTACACTTGGGATTCTATTACTGTATGTAACTGTGAAGGAAATAATTGACAGAACTCATGTTTCTCCTTAATTTTTTTCCTTCCTCTACTAACAAAATAGAATTGACTTTATTTTTTAAAGTCACCCAGGAAATGTACAATGCTATTTACAAAAGGTTAATTGAATCCTAGAGTTGCAGATTGAGTTTCTTGTTGATGAGAATGCACTAATATTACTGAATGAGAGATTTTTCTGTTCCTTTTTGGAAACTTTTTGGAAGTTTTGATGACTGAGTTATAGGGAATGGCTTTGGAAAGACTTCAGTGATTTCTGTCTCTTCTAATCAGTATGAAATCACAGCCTATATTTGGATTATGCTCTGTGAATGTTTGAAACCTATCTGTTATCTTTTTGTTAACCTGAGGTAGAAATTCTCATTTTTTTACAGAATTAATTTTGCAGAGTATCTTTTCTGTATCAGTATACAAATATCCATTTGAAAATTGATTGTGTTAAGTCGGTACAGTGCCCTTTTCTGTATTAAAAGACATTAGGATGTTTATTGCCTTGACTTGTGAGTTTCCTGTAAGGTTATTTGGGCAATAATAGCATTCAGTTTTAAGATACAACATATATAATAAGTAATGAGACAAGAGGAAAAACATTTTGCATAAGGCTTAGAGAATCTTAAGTCTTATTTTCCATTATTGCTTTAGTGCATTATTAACAATTTCATGGAGACATGATTGACTAATATATGAAGGAAATGTCTACTATTGGCATATAATATGTTAAAATTGCAAATATGACTTTTAATCAACTGTGATAATAGTCTATTAAATTGTATCCTAGTCCTTGAAGAGTCACTAATATTACCTTGTTTATACTACAAACTTAGATATAGGGAAATTTTACTTTTACAGAACTTAATGTTGCACCAAACTAATTGGACAGGTAAAAAAGGAACGTGACATTGGAAGTGATAAAACAAAACCCATCCTCTGCCTACGACTGTCTTCTTCCTGGACTTATCTGACTATTTAACATGCTAACCTTTACAATGCTCTGCATAGTGTAGGCCCTCTGAAAGCACTTGAGTGCCTGAAATCTTTCATTCTTATTTAAAACAAAATAGGTGAAAATACTTAATCATGATGTCTATATATTTGAGAGTATTTGAATATGGGGAGAGACCCAACCAGTTTGAGTGGCTGAAGTTTTGGAATTTTTATAGAAATTCCCTATTATGTGTTTCAACTTCATGTCTGACTTAAAATAATAGTTACAATACAACATTGCTAGTAACACCAATGTCTAATACCATTTCCTCTTTCCCAATTTCTTGCAATTGAAGACATGGAGATGAGTATGTCTATATGCTTCACTCTTTCCTCAGCAAGGTTTATTTAGCATATGGTTTGTTCCAGGCACTGGCTAAGTACTAGGGGTACAAAAGTTGTTTTGGCTCCCTTCCTTCCAGATGTGTCCATGTGTACAGGCTAACAGTGAATAGTCACATAGGCAGATCACTCTCCTACATTTTTCAGGCTGAAGGCTGACTTGGTGTCATAAATAAAAAGGCAGAAGATATTTGTATTCATTGTCTTGGATGATATTTTTAACCTGAGTGGGCAGATTGAAAAGAAAAATGAGGGTGGGCTCAGTGGCTCACACCTGTAATCCCATCACTTTGGGAGGCCAAGGCGGGTGGATCACCTGAGGTCAGAAGTCTGAGACCAGCCTGGCCAACATGATGAAATCCCATCTCTACTAAAAATACAAAAAAATTAGCTGGGCGTGGTGGCGGGTGTCTGTAATCCCAGCTACTTGGGAGGCTGAGGTAGGAGAATCGCTTGAACCTGGAAGGCGGGTTTGCAGTGAGCTGAGATCGTGCCATTGCACTCCAGCCTGGGCAACAAGAGTAAAACTCCATTAAAAAAAAAAAAAAAAAGAAGAAGAAGAAGAAGGAAAGAAAGGAAAGAAAGAAAAGAAAAGAAAAGAAGGGGGGCGGAGCAAGATGGCCGAATAGGAACAGCTCCAGTCTCCAACTCCCAGCGCGAGCCACACAGAAGACCGGTGATTTCTGCATTTTCAACTGAGGTACTGGGTTCATCTCACTGGGGAGTGCCAGACGATCGGTGCTGGTCAGCTGCTGCAGCCCGACCAGCGAGAGCTGAAGCAGGGCGAGGCATTGCCTCACCTGGGAAGCGCAAGGGGGAAGGGAATCCCTTTTCCTAGCCAGGGGAACTGAGACACACAACACCTGGAAAATCGGGTAACTCTCACCCCAATACTGCGCTTTAAGCAAACAGGCACACCAGGAGATCATATCCCACACCTGGCCGGGAGGGTCCCACACCCACGGAGCCTCCCTCATTGCTAGCACAGCAGTCTGTGATCTACCGGCAAGGCAGCAGCGAGGCTGGGGGAGGGGCGCCCGCCATTGCTGAGGCTTAAGTAGGTAAACAAAGCTGCTGGGAAGCTCGAACTGGGTGGAGCTCACAGCAGCTCAAGGAAACCTGCCTGTCTCTGTAGACTCCACCTCTGGGGAGAGGGCAATAACAAACACAGCCGAAACCTCTGCAGACGCAAACGACTCTGTCTGACAGCTTTGAAGAGAGCAGTGGATCTCCCAACACGGAGGTTGAGATCTGAGAAGGGACAGACTCCCTGCTCAAGTGGGTCCCTGACCCCTGAGTAGCCTAACTGGGAGACATCCCCCACTAGGGGCAGTCTGACACCCCACACCTCACAGGGTGGAGTACACCCCTGAGAGGAAGCTTCCAAAGCAAGAATCAGACAGGTACACTCGCTGTTCAGAAATATTCTATCTTCTGCAGCCTCTGCTGCTGATACCCAGGCAAACAGGGTCTGAAGTGGACCTCAAGCAATCTCCAACAGACCTACAGCTGAGGGTCCTGACTGTTAGAAGGAAAACTATCAAACAGGAAGGACACCTACACCAAAACCCCATCAGTACATCATAATCATCAAAGACCAGAGGCAGATAAAACCACAAAGATGGGGAAAAAGCAGGGCAGAAAAGCTGCAAATTCAAAAAATAAGAGCGCATCTCCCCCGGCAAAGGAGCACAGCTCATCGCCAGCAACGGATCAAAGCTGGACGGAGAATGACTTTGACGAGATGAGAGAAGAAGGCTTCAGTCCATCAAATTTCTCAGAGCTAAAGGAGGAATTACGTACCCAGCGCAAAGAAACTAAAAATCTTGAAAAAAAAGTGGAAGAATTGATGGCTAGAGTAATTAATGCAGAGAAGGTCATAAACGAAATGAAAGAGATGAAAACCATGACACGAGAAATACGTGACAAATGCACAAGCTTCAGTAACCGACTCGATCAACTGGAAGAAAGAGTATCTGCGATTGAGGATCAAATGAATGAAATGAAGCGAGAAGAGAAACCAAAAGAAAAAAGAAGAAAAAGAAATGAACAAAGCCTGCAAGAAGTATGGGATTATGTAAAAAGACCAAATCTACGTCTGATTGGGGTGCCTGAAAGTGAGGGGGAAAATGGAACCAAGTTGGAAAACACTCTTCAGGATATCATCCAGGAGAACTTCCCCAACCTGGTAGGGCAGGCCAACATTCAAATCCAGGAAATACAGAGAACGCCACAAAGATACTCCTCGAGAAGAGCAACTCCAAGACACATAATTGCCAGATTCACCAAAGTTGAAATAAAGGAAAAAATCTTAAGGGCAGCCAGAGTGAAAGGTCGGGTTACCCACAAAGGGAAGCCCATCAGACTAACAGCAGATCTCTCGGCAGAAACTCTCCAAGCCAGAAGAGAGTGGGGGCCAATATTCAACATTCTTAAAGAAAAGAATTTTCAACCCAGAATTTCATATCCAGCCAAACTAAGTTTCATAAGTGAAGGAGAAATAAAATCCTTTACAGATAAGCAAATGCTTAGAGATTTTGTCACCACTAGGCCTGCCTTACAAGAGACCCTGAAGGAAGCACTAAACATGGAAAGGAACAACCAGTACCAGCCATTGCAAAAACATGCCAAAATGTAAAGACCATCGAGGCTAGGAAGAAACTGCATCAACTAACGAGCAAAATAACCAGTTAATATCATAATGGCAGGATCAAGTTCACACATAACAATCTTAACCTTAAATGTAAATGGACTAAATGCTCCAATTAAAAGACACAGACTGGCAAACTGGATAAAGAGTCAAGACCCATCAGTCTGCTGTATTCAGGAGACCCATCTCACACACAGAGACATACATAGGCTCAAAATAAAGGGATGGAGGAAGATTTACCAAGCAAATGGAGAACAAAAAAAAGCGGAGGTTGCAATACTAGTCTCTGATAAAACAGACTTTAAACCATCAAAGATCAAAAGAGACAAAGAAGGCCATTACATAATGGTAAAGGGATCAATTCAACAGGAAGAGCTAACTATCCTAAATATATATGCACCCAATACAGGAGCACCCAGATTCATAAAGCAAGTCCTTAGAGACTTACAAAGAGACTTAGACTCCCATACAATAATAATGGGAGACTTCAACACTCCACTGTCAACATTAGACAGATCAACGAGACAGAAAGTTAACAAGGATATCCAGGAATTGAACTCATCTCTGCAGAAAGCAGACCTAATAGACATCTATAGAACTCTCCACTCCAAATCAACAGAATATACATTCTTCTCAGCACCACATCGTACTTACTCCAAAATCGACCACGTAATTGGAAGTAAAGCACTCCTCAGCAAATGTACAAGAACAGAAATTATAACAAACTGTCTCTCAGACCACAGTGCAATCAAACTAGAACTCAGGACTAAGAAACTCAATCAAAACCGCTCAACTACATGGAAACTGAACAACCTGCTCCTGAATGACTACTGGGTACATAACGAAATGAAGGCAGAAATAAAGATGTTCTTTGAAACCAATGAGAACAAAGATACAACATACCAGAATCTCTGGGACACATTTAAAGCAGTGTGTAGAGGGAAATTTATAGCACTAAATGCCCACAAGAGAAAGCAGGAAAGATCTAAAATTGACACTCTAACATCGCAATTAAAAGAACTAGAGAAGCAAGAGCAAACACATTCAAAAGCTAGCAGAAGGCTAGAAATAACTAAGATCAGAGCAGAACTGAAGGAGATAGAGACACAAAAAACTCTCCAAAAAATCAATGAATCCAGGAGTTGGTTTTTTGAAAAGATCAACAAAATTGACAGACCGCTAGCAAGACTAATAAAGAAGAAAAGAGAGAAGAATCAAATTGACGCAATTAAAAATGATAAAGGGGATATCACCACCGACCCCACAGAAATACAAAGTACCATCAGAGAATACTATAAACACCTCTACGCAAATAAACTGGAAAATCTAGAAGAAATGGATAATTTCCTGGACACTTACACTCTTCCAAGACTAAACCAGGAAGAAGTTGAATCCCTGAATAGACCAATAGCAGGCTCTGAAATTGAGGCAATAATTAATAGCCTACCAACCAAAAAAAGTCCAGGACCAGATGGATTCACAGCTGAATTCTACCAGAGGTACAAGGAGGAGTTGGTACCATTCCTTCTGAAACTATTCCAATCAATAGAAAAAGAGGGAATCCTCCCTAACTCATTTTATGAGGCCAACATCATCCTGATACCAAAGCCTGGCAGAGACACAACAAAAAAAGAGAATTTTAGACCAATATCCCTGATGAACATCGATGCAAAAATCCTCAATAAAATACTGGCAAACCGGATTCAGCAACACATCAAAAAGCTTATCCACCATGATCAAGTGGGCTTCATCCCTGGGATGCAAGGCTGGTTCAACATTCACAAATCAATCAACATAATCCAGCATATAAACAGAACCAAAGACAAGAACCACATGATTATCTCAATAGATGCAGAAAAGGCTTTTGACAAAATTCAACAGCCCTTCATGCTAAAAACGCTCAATAAATTCGGTATTGATGGAACGTACCTCAAAATAATAAGAGCTATTTATGACAAACCCACAGCCAATATCATACTGAATGGGCAAAAACTGGAAAAATTCCCTTTGAAAACTGGCACAAGACAGGGATGCCCTCTCTCACCACTCCTATTCAACATAGTGTTGGAAGTTCTGGCTAGGGCAATTAGGCAAGAGAAAGAAATCAAGGGTATTCAGTTAGGAAAAGAAGAAGTCAAACTGGCCCTGTTTGCAGATGACATGATTGTATATTTAGAAAACCCCATTGTCTCAGCCCAAAATCTCCTTAAGCTGATAAGCAACTTCAGCAAAGTCTCAGGATACAAAATTAATGTGCAAAAATTACAAGCATTCTTATACACCAGTAACAGACAAACAGAGAGCCAAATCAGGAATGAACTTCCATTCACAATTGCTTCAAAGAGAATCAAATACCTAGGAATCCAACTTACAAGGGATGTAAAGGACCTCTTCAAGGAGAACTACAAACCACTGCTCAGTGAAATAAAAGAGGACACAAACAAATGGAAGAACATACCATGCTCATGGATAGGAAGAATCAATATCGTGAAAATGGCCATACTGCCCAAGGTAATTTATAGATTCAATGCCATCCCCATCAAGCTACCAATGAGTTTCTTCACAGAGTTGGAAAAAACTGCTTTAAAGTTCATATGGAACCAAAAAAGAGCCCGCATCTCCAAGACAATCCTAAGTCAAAAGAACAAAGCTGGAGGCATCACGCTACCTGACTTCAAACTATACTACAAGGCTACAGTAACCAAAACAGCATGGTACTGGTACCAAAACAGAGATATAGACCAATGGAACAGAACAGAGTCCTCAGAAATAATACCACACATCTACAGCCATCTGATCTTTGACAAACCTGAGAGAAACAAGAAATGGGGAAAGGATTCCCTATTTAATAAATGGTGCTGGGAAAATTGGCTAGCCATAAGTAGAAAGCTGAAACTGGATCCTTTCCTTACTCCTTATACGAAAATTAATTCGAGATGGATTAGAGACTTAAATGTTAGACCTAATACCATAAAAATCCTAGAGGAAAACCTAGGTAGTACCATTCAGGACATAGGCATGGGCAAAGACTTCATGTCTAAAACACCAAAAGCAACGGCAGCAAAAGCCAAAATTGACCAATGGGATCTCATTAAACTAAAGAGCTTCTGCACAGCAAAAGAAACTACCATCAGAGTGAACAGGCAACCTACACAATGGGAGAAAATTTTTGCAATCTACTCATCTGACAAAGGGCTAATATCCAGAACCTACAAAGAACTCAAACAAATTTACAAGAAAAAAACAAACAACCCCATCAAAAAGTGGGCAAAGGATATGAACAGACACTTCTCAAAAGAAGACATTCATACAGCCAACAGACACATGAAAAAATGCTCATCATCACTGGCCATCAGAGAAATGCAAATCAAAACCACAATGAGATACCATCTCACACCAGTTAGAATGGCGATCATTAAAAAGTCAGGAAACAACAGGTGCTGGAGAGGATGTGGAGAAATAGGAACACTTTTACACTGTTGGTGGGATTGTAAACTACTTCAACCATTATGGAAAACAGTATGGTGATTCCTCAAGGATCTAGAACTAGATGTACCATATGACCCGGCCATCCCATTACTGGATATATACCCAAAGGATTATAAATTATGCTGCTATAAAGACACATGCACTCGTATGTTTATTGCAGCACTATTCACAATAGCAAAGACTTGGAATCAACCCAAATGTCCATCAGTGACAGATTGGATTAAGAAAATGTGGCACATATACACCATGGAATACTATGCAGCCATCAAAAAGGATGAGTTTGTGTCCTTTGTAGGGACATGGATGCAGCTGGAAACCATCATTCTTAGCAATCTATCACAAGAACAGAAAACCAAACACCGCATGTTCTCACTCATAGGTGGGAACTGAACAATGAGATCACTTGGACTCAGGAAGGGGAACATCACACACAGGGGCCTGTCATGGGGAGGGGGGAGGGGGGAGGGATTGCATTGGGAGTTATACCTGATGTAAATGACGAGTTGATGGGTGCAGCACACCAACATGGCACAAGTATACATATGTAACAAACCTGCACGTTATGCACATGTACCCTACAACTTAAAGTATAATAATAATAATAAATTAATTAAAAAAAAAAAAACAATGCTGGAAAAAAAAAAAAAGAGAAGAGAAGAAAAGAGAAATGGTTGAAGGATAGCAGCTTGGACAATGCCTAGGTTTTAAAGACAGCTAATTGAGGAACCAGCAATGAGACTAAATGAAAATGACTGGAGAAGTAGATAGACAGAAAGCAAAAATAAATGTCCAATTTATGGGGTGATCTACATCTTTTTTTAATTTTTTTGTCTGTGACAGTCCAGATGTTCTCTTTTTGTCGATGTCACAACTGGCTGGCACTTTCTTTCAACTTGCAAAAGTGTTATGTACTCCAGTAAACCCTAAGTTCTCTGTTACAGCTCTGATCATATACTGGTGATTATCTGTCTATTATATTTTATCTCAAATGAACTGTAAGTGCCTAAGCAAAAGGAGGTGCCTAATTCATCTCTGCATTTTCAGTACCCGACACAAACATGAAAGGTAGTAGGTGCTCAATAAATGATTAATTGAGAAATTAATAGGAATGGAAACACAACTAAGATAGGTTGAACTCCTTTAAAGATATATGTATAAAATATAGCACTACCTGTAACAAGGAAACACCAAATGTTT
This sequence comes from Macaca nemestrina, assembly GCF_043159975.1. NCBI lineage: Eukaryota > Metazoa > Chordata > Mammalia > Primates > Cercopithecidae > Macaca > Macaca nemestrina. The sequence goes on from NC_092130.1 coordinate 115,488,820, forward strand.
GTGGATTACCCCAACAGAACATTTTCTGTGGCTCATGTACTCCAAAATAAGTGTTTCTGATTGGCAAGTGTCTCTTTTGTAAATAGTGATTAAGAAACCATAGCTTCTATCTTGTGGCTCTACCATCTTGAACACATGGTGAGGGGCTACAGAGGGGAAGAGAAATAGGGGGTTGTACTCACAAAGTTTTTATGTGGCAGGCCTGAAAGTGGCACATACACAGACACATACACATTTCCTTAACTTATAATCAATGAGCATGTAATGTAACACTCACTGACATCTCTATAGCTACCTGTAAGGGAGTCTGGAGATGTGGTCTCACTGCATGGCCAGAAAGAAACATTCTTTCCTGCAATGCCCATATATGTACATATATATATGTATATACATGTTTACATATGTATGTATATGTGTATATATATGTGTATACATATAGTGTATACATTTTAAGGGGATTTTCTTATAGAAATTTTATTTCTCCCCTCTCTCTATATATATATATGAAATAAGTACCAGAGACCGTGAGATTATTAAGAACCACAGAAATTTATTTAACCCTAGTGATGTGCATGTCTGTGTTTTAAAGGCCATTAAGTAGTTTGCTATCTACTTTTGAAAGAAAAAAATTAAACAAAGAAATTAATTAAATACCTTGGATAGAAACTGAAACAAACAAAAAGGAAAATAATAATAATAAATTTAACATTCATCCATTGTAAGCGTCAATTATTATGGAATTACTTACTTTAGGCATGTATTTCAGAAAGATATTTGTCCTAACAGTAAAAAGCATAACATTAAAGTTATTTGGTTGTCAATTATTCCATATAAGTTGGCTAATTATTGAATATAATTTTATTTTACTACAAGGTAGCAGGTTCATATTAAATTTATTTCAATATGTTAGCATTTCTTTTATTTTGATACTGCGTATCTTGAAGCTGAATATGAGATATTTCTAAGTCCCATCAATAGCAAGGTGAATGTTGTATCATTTTATTATTATGACTTTTATTAGACTTTTAAAATAGAAAAACAAGACATTTTTATTATAGGGAATATAGAAGGTAATAATTAATAAAGATACTAAAAGAGAATTATTACCAGTACTACTCAGGAGAGCCATTTTAGAGAATTAGGATACATCTTTAAAGAATTGTTTTATGAATATAATATGTGACTTTTTTGTTTTGTTTTGATATTATTGTTTTATAAAAATGAATCACTCTATAATCTGTTCTTCCCACTCAACATTGTATCATTACATGATTATGTATTCTTCTACATTATTTTAGCAGTCTCATAGTATTTCATCATATGATGTATCAACATTTACTAAGTCAATCCTTCAGTGCAGCAATTAGATTACATCCAGTTATTTGTTATTATAAATGAGCTGCAGTGAACATCTTTGTGCCTGGATATTTGCCAAACAATTTTATTAAACTGTGTCTAAAATGTCAAAAACATTAGTTCTCAAACTTTAATATGCACTAGAATGATACTGGTGACTTATTCAGACTCATAAGCCCTACTCATAGAGATTGTGTTTAGGAAGATCTGGAATAAGACCCAGGAGTCTGAATTTTAGCAGGCACCATCTATGATTCTAATGCAGAGGGTTTGAATGTCACATTTTGAGAAATAATGACTTGGAGACATTAGAAATACTATCTTTTTCCATCATCTCCTTGCCATAATGCCATTTTCTAACAATAACATAAAATACTTATTGCTCTGGCAATTAGTTTTACATCTCTCTCCAAAATAAGGACATTTAACCTCTTGCCTTGTACTTGATAAGGTTGTTCTTTTTATTTCTGAACCATAACGGATACACATTGATCTAGAGTGTGAAAAAGCCTCTTATACTGTTTTGGAGTGGAAAATGTTAGAATATAGCCCTCTAGTGCTTTATCATTTTTGTTATAAAGATAAAAGTATTAATAGAAAGTGGGTTTAAACTAACAGAGTGTAAGCATGGGTGTAAACGTCATTTTTAGTAGAGACAATTATCTCAGAAAAGTTACCTCTTGAGGCAGTTTTATCTAAAAGAGAATGTCACAAACATTAAGTCATTCAACAGATAACCTCAGTTACATAAAGCATTTTTGCAATTGCAATGCTAACACCCAGAGTAGGCAGCTAAATGCTTATAAAAAGATGTTAACTTTGGCCAGCTATATTTAGTGCTACTGAAGCTTTGCTAGATTCATCCTTTGTTCTTCTTTTCTATGTTCATCCAGAAGAATAGTATTTATACATGTGTTAGTCAGGGTTCTCTAGAGGGACAGAACTAATAGGATGGATGTATATGTGAAAGGGAGTTTATTAAGGAGTATTGACTCACATGATCACAAGGTGAAATCCCACAATAGGTGGTCTGTAAGCTGAGGAGCCAGGAAGCCCGTTCAAGTCCCTAAACCTCAAAAGTAAGTAAAGTGGCAGTACAAGGATCCAAAAACCCAGCACTCTATAGAAGCATGTTACAACATTTGATGATTCTATAATTCTCATCACACTCAAAAGTAGGAAAGCTGATTTCAGTCTGTGGCCCAAGGCCCGAGAGCCCCTGGCAAACCACTTGGGTAGGTCCAAGAGTCCAACTGTTTGAAAACAGGAGTCTGATGATCAAGAGCAGGAAACATCCAGCACAGAAGAAAGATGGAGGCCAGAAGTCTCAGGCATTCCAGTCCTTCCATGTTTTTCTGCCTGCTTTTAACCCAACTGTGCTTGCAGCTGATTAGATGGTGCCTACCCACATGGAGGGTGGGTCTGCCTCTCCCTGTACACTGACTGAAATGGTCATCTCCTTTGGTAACTCCCTCACAGACACATCCAGGAACAATACTTTGTATCCTTCAATCCAATCAAGTTGACATTCAGTATTAACCATCACAACACATAAGTCATTAACTTAATCAAGACCTGTTTCCAATCCAGGAATGAAGTTCTGTTCTTAGAGGAACTTCCTAGGTACATAAGTACACAGAGGCTCACTTTCCCAATCTAAAAGCTAAGACTGTTCCAAGTGCATATGCTTTCTGTTTTTTTCTATATTTGTTATCTGACAGAAACATTGATTTGCCATTGGTTGTTGCAAAATCAGCATTTTATAGCTGGAAGTGTTGCTAAGGTTTATTTTGTATAACCTCTTGATTTTATCCCTATGGAGACTAAAGACCAGCAAGGTTAAGACCAGCAGATCTGGAATGAGTTATTTGTATATAGCAATAGCAATATACAAATAGCAATTTGTACATTGTGTTGTTGCCAGAAAATGGCATTATTGCAAGAAGATGATGGGGAAAATATAGTGTTTCTAATGTCTCCAAGCCATTATTTTTCAAAATGTGATGTTCAAACTCTCTGCATTGGGATCGTAGGTGGTGCATGCTAAAATTCAGACTCCCAGGTCCTGTTCCAGATCTGCTGGTCTTAACCTTGCTTTTCTTTAGTCTCTGCAGACAAAAAATCAAGACATTATACAAAATAAACCTTAAGACCCCTTCCAGTTATGAAGTGCTCTGATTTTTTAACAACCAATGGCACCTCTTAAGACCACCTGAGTAGTTACTGGCAGAACAGGGGATAAAATTTCTATCCTCTCATTTAATGACAGATTGTCATTCATTTCTAATGTTTATGTAGGGCTGCTGTCATCTCAGTTCTGTTTAATTTTTCAAATGAAAATGTGAAGCTTATTGAGTTATGATCAATTAGTGTGTGTTCTGTTCTTTTCTAGTAATACTCACTCTGCCAGTGACTATACTTGTTAAGGTAGTGTAGCATGGTGGCTTTTAGCTCCAGTTTTAACTAGAAGAGATTTGGGTTTGGATCCTGACATGTAGAGTGATCAATCATCCTGGTTTCCTTGGGACTCTGGGGTTTCCCTGGACATAGGACTTTGAGTGCTGAAATCAAAAGGTCCCAGGTGAAGTAAGATGATTAATCACCTCACTAGCCATGTGGCTGTGTGGCCAATGCATGATATTTGATAGGTCTCTGGGGTTTTTAATGGGTAAAATGGGAAAAGTAAGAAGAACTAACTCATAGGATTTTAGTAAAAATTATATGAGACAGTATATGTAAAACACAGCACTACTTAATAAGGACTCAGTAAATATTAGTCATTATTATTGATGTTTTATAAAACATCTCAGAATTTAGGATTTGAAATAAATGAACTTCCTTTTTAGCTTTGACCTCTTTTTTTTAAACCTTCTCAGTGCCCTTCTATTGTCTTGTTTGTCTATACAACTGGACAATACAACCCAAGGTTGGATAGAGTCCACCATCTCACGTCCTTTCACCTTTTTCAAGATATAAATCAGGAAGACAAAAATTTTCTAGTTGGGAACCAATATGAAGAATGATCTTCAAAGACAGCATAGTGCTATGAAGAAAGGGGAAATTACCCTGGATTATAATAATAGCTGCCATTTTGTTGAGTGCAAACTCTTTGCCAGATATTGGTGCTTGAAATACTTTACATATTTGGTCCACACAGTGACTCTGAGAGGTAAATATTATCATCTCAGTCTTCAGATGGAGAAACAACCTCAATGAGCCTAAGTTACTTGCCCAAAGATAGCTGTATACTAAGGAGTGTAATAAACAAGGCTGGATATTCTAAGCTTGATGAATTTCTAACTTTCAGCCAATGGGTTAATTTTGGGAAATATAAACTTCCCTCCCTGGGCTAGTTTCTTCACCTGTAAAACTCAGAAGGGAAGGAAATTGCCATATATGAGTGCTAATCACAATGCAGGTAATGAACTATGCACATCAGGTACATGGTCTCATTTAATTCTTGTATGTAAATATTAGTCACATTTTTATAATAAAGAAACATAAGCCTTAGAGAGACTAAGCAACACTCTAGCAATACAAATAGTAAAGTGGCAGTGCAAAGATTCAAAAACCCAGCACTCTATAGAAGCATGTTATAACATTTGGTGATTCTATAATTCTCAATATGTGGATATAATAAATATTGCTAGAGTAGACTTTCCAGCCATTTGGAAATAATTATTGCTCATGTGATAGTATATTTTTCTCAATTAGAATCAAAATATTACATTTTGACCTGGGTTTACCTTTGCATGTGGATAACATGGATCAAATTTGCAAAGTTCTGCTGAGTTGTAACTTAAATACAGATCTACTGCATCCTCAAGTTTCTTGTAAAGCCTTTTTTTCTTACTACCCTCTCAGTCTTATAATAATTGTCAAGAGTATATCTGAGTAAGATGTGACATATGAAAACATATGTTTCAAATATGGCCTTAAATATGCAGGAAAAAACAGGACTTTTTTTCTTCCTCTCTTTTCATGGGCATGCATGTAAGAAAAATATATATAAATATAGTCATGTGCTATATAACATTCTAGTCAACTATGGGCCACACATACCATGGTGACCATAAGATTATAATACTGTATATTTACTGTGTCTTTCCTATGTTTAGATATGCTTAAATACACAAATATTTCCCATTGTGTTATAATTGCCTACAGTATTTAGTACAGTTACAATGTACCATCTATGTTTGTGTAAATACACTGTGATGTTCACAAAACAAGGCAATTTCCTAATGATGCATTTCTCAGAATGGATCATTATCAAGTGATGCATAACTGTATATATATGACACATGCCTATGTCAAGATATGTATTTAATGATGTTTGCAATTCATTTCACAGGAGTTATAAAAACATTTTGATTTATCCTTGATTTTATAGAATCCACGCACAAAGCTAATAAAGTCTAAGATTACTAAAGATGTTAGGTAACTGTCTTAACCAAGCCACACCTGGTAAACAAATTTACTATGTTAAATATAAATTTAGATTTTAGTGAATCAAATATCATTCACTTAATGTCACTGTTTTCCAGATAGCATTTTTTCATGTATAAATTTTACTTAATTTCTTTCCCAGGAAAGTATTAAGCATTATGTAATGGTAAACACTGTGACTTTTGTTGATTATATGTACTTTCTTGAACTATTACTTCAGGCCTCTGAGGAAACACTACATTCCAGTAATGAAGAGGAAGACCCTTTCCACGGAATGGAACCCTATCTTGTCCGGAGACTTTCATGTCGCAATATTCAGCTTCCCCCTCTTGCCTTCAGACAGTTGGAACAAGCTGACTTGAAAAGTGAATCAGAGAACATTCAACGACCAACCAGCCTCCCCCTGAAGATTCTGCCACTGATTGCTATCACTTCTGCAGACTCCAGTGGGTGAGTGCCCTCAAGATGTCACTTCCCCATTTTATATTTTAGATGTGATTGTTATCTGTGGTCTTTTGAGTTTTTGTGGCTCATTGCTTGATTTGAGTGGGAGAACAATGGGGTTTCTAGAGTAAAAAAAAAAAGGGATGAATTTCTCAGGTGACATATCTATATCTGCAGGAGAAGACATTTTAGTGAAATTGTTTTACAAAGAAGAGCTGAAAATGTATTGGTGAATGCTAATAAACATTTGCAAAAGGGCAGTTGTACTTGGAAAATTAATATTGGCCATATGTGACTTGATAGAAAAAATTTTAACAAATGAGAACTAATGGACAAATTACCGTGTAGTGATACATGCCTAGAAACAATAGGAAATGTTCACTGATGCAAAATGAATTTGGCATCAAGAATAGATTGTATTGTAATTAGAATCAAAAGAAATATGCAATGGTATTCATGAGTCTAAAAATTTTGCCTTTGACATTTCGAAGTATTGCTTACCAGAATGCCATTTCAGCTCCCAGTATAAGGTAAATTTATTTAGTATTAGTACTTACAGAGGAGTCAGCCACAGCCACATCTCCGTCTTGTAACATTTTTATTTCCTACTTTGCAGGGTATAGTTTTTGTTTTTATTATTTTTCATATTGTTTATCAATGGGGTTTTACACTTTAAAGCAATGTCACTAGGTTAAAAATTGTGAAAGAAAGTAAGGATATTGGGCACATCCATTATTTGTTCTTGTGACCAGCTGTATTTTTAAGAAGCCTGGATAGAAAGGAAAGAGGATGAAGCCAGTGGGCCATGCATATATAGACTCTTGAACATTTACTAAAACTACAAGAACAAAACAATTACTATGCTACAAATGTGATGCTCCCACATTGTCTGCCAAGTTAAAGGTATCTCTAGGGAAAATGCCTTTTTGGATCTTGTTAAAGTTAGGAAGGTTATGCTCAGAGGAAATTTGACTAGTAACTCAACTCAAAGATACTGAATTTAGCTGTTTTACTTGTTATTGACCAGTCTAAGGGAACTGTGTTAGGAAAAGGTATGAGGAAAATACTACTAGATAAATAATAAGACAACAAATATTCACTCTGAAGCAATGAAAAGAGGAAATATATTTTGTTTCTGTTGTTGTAATTGAGCTGTGTTTAAAGAAGAATGCATGCACTTTGATCAAACTCATACTAAAGCAGATGGGAATTTTATAACAGCTTGACCAGAACATTTTTTGAAAAATGCTGTTCCCCTGAAACTATTTCTCCTTTCTTTGGAATTAACATTGCTGCTGTTCTGTCTGTGTAGAAAATTCACAGATATCAGGTGTATCCAGGGTTCCCAAGACCACCCTTGGGTTCAACGATTTGCTAGGAGAGCTCTCATAATTCAGGAAATAGTCATACTCATGGCTCTGATGTGTCACAGCAAAAGGATTCAATGCAGAATAAGCAAAGGGAAAGGTAGATGGGACAAAATCTGGAGGAAACCAAACGTAAGCTTCCAAGAGTCCTCAAGTGAAGTAAGACAAGATACACTTAATTCCTCTGGTAATGAGTTGAGACAATACATGTGAAATGTGTTCACCAGGGATGCCTTTACCAGGGAAGCCTATTAAAGACTCAGTACCTAGAGTTTTTACTGGAGGCCAGTCACTTAGGTACCCTCTGCCTAGGATATACAAAGTTCCAGATTTCCAGAAGGAAAGTGGATATTCAGCATAAACCACATTATTTGCACAGACAATTTAGGCAAATTGAGCCACTCTTACCATTTACAGAATGGTGGATAACTCCTGAAATTAAAGTCCACTAAAGACCCGTGTTTCAAACAGACCTTTCTATATTTAATTGACACAGTCCTGATTAACTGTTTACTATACAGCAGGTTATCTTAGAATAGTTATCTTACTTTCTTCACACTTGTGGAAGATGAGATTATAATTAAAATTAAAATGTACTAATTTAAAGCCCTGATGTATTCAATTAGCTTTGGTATCTCAAAAATTTTGGTTGCAAACCATGATTTCTCATTTTGAGTTGGTGTTATATCATGTGCCCTTAAAATAAAATGATGCAATATACCTAATATATCTTTATGCAGTTGGACATTGTGTGTAATCTAAAATCTTGAGCTGGGTGCAGTGGCTCATGCCCATAATCTCAGCACTTTGGGAGGCTGAGGCAGGGATTTATTGAGCTCAGGAGTTTGAGACAAGCCTGGGCAACATGGCAAGACCCCATCTCTATCAAAAATACAAAAAAATAGCTGGGTATGGTGGCTTGTGCTTGTGGTCCCAACTACTCAGGAGGCTGATGCAGAAGGATCACTTCAGCCTGGGAAGGCAGAGGTTGCAGTGAGTCAAGATCCTGCTACTGCACCCCAGCCTGGGTGGCAGAGGGAGAATGTATTGCTAAAAACAGTCTCCAAGTGCCAAGGAACTTCAGGGTTCAGAATTATCTGTATCACAGCATCTCTGTTGATTCACATTTATTTCCATCTTCATTAAAAGTCTAAGAATCAAGTACAATTGACCTTTGAACAATACAGGTTTGAACTGCACAGGTTCCCTTATATGAGGATTCTTTTCAACCAAACACAAATGGAAAATATAGTATTCTTGGGATGTGAAACTCATGTATACAGATGGACTGAATTTTCATATATGTGGGTTCCAGAGGGAAAATTGCAGGACTTGAGTATGCATGAATTTTGGTACATGTGATAGTCCTGAAACCAATCCCCTACATATACCAAGGAATGACTATATAAGCAATATCATGCTTACTATTTACAAATTTATCCAATATTATGAAGAAAATAATTTTTCTTTTTGAGAGATGGAACAAGGGTTTCTTTTCAAAAGAAACAATACACAATAATGCCAATCAACAAGAACCAAACTGAGTACATATTAAAGGTATTGTTATTACATTTGGAAGCTAGAACAATTTGTGAATTGAATATTGAGGAAAGAAAAATCAGGAGTATAATTTTCTGGAATGTCAAAGCTTTGAAGGAGAAATAGAAGGTAAGGTTCGGGCTTTTATTCTGTAGCCATTTCAGTAAACTAGGAGCCCAATTCCTTCACAGCTGTCAGAAAGAACTAATGGGAAATTTACCCTATTTTAACTGAGTTGTCTCCAGCCCAGTTCCCCATTATTAAAGGTTAGTATGCCTTTAAGTCCCATTGTCAACCTGTGCTGAGACAAGACCTTAGCAATTGCAAATCTTTGATGGTAAAGGTGACTTTTCATGCCCTCCAGATTCATTTTCCTTTCTTTCTTAACATCACAGCCTTTTGATGTTTCTTCTGGTGTATCAGTATGCCAGATATTTGGTTTGTCAAGTGTCAGGCAGTGGGTCTAGAGACTTGTTCCACCACTTTAGAAAGCCACAGTATGGCCCTGAGAATCATTAGTTTCTGAAATAGAACTTTGGCCTGCAAAAATAAGTGTTGTAGATGACAGCTATTAGCTTCCTCATGAAGTACTTGGGTCAAGAGACTGAGTTCAAAAGAACTTTTAGTTATTCACACTTCCGTATTTCTACTTTGAGTTTTTTTCCCAAGCAATGCGAATGTGTTCAAATGTACAGTTTTTAACAATTTCTTTTGAGTGTGCCCAAACTGTTAGATTGTGTGTGTTGTGATTTAGCAAACTTTAGAAACCATAAATGAACCCAAAACAGAATTATTAAGACCTGAGATGCCTATAACCCTGAATTCTTCTGCCAGTTAACTTTCCATACAGGGTAGACTCATTCAGGCTTCACCGTTGTTTACTGACCTTCCTCGAAGTAAGAGAGACAGCTCTTAGTGACTTGAAATGTTATGAACATGGCATAGAAGTAATTTGGAAAGTCAGTTTTTCATATTTTCTTCATAAATAATTTTGTATCTGTTACCTTTTATAAAATCCTTTTATTAAGGTATAATTTATATGCATTATACATCTTGAATTATTATGTATTTATACACTCACATAGTCACCATCCTATTTCTCAACTTATCACTAAAGGTTACTTTGCCTCCCCTTGGACCTCACATAAATGGAATTGTACCGTATGTACTTGTGTCTGGCTTCTATTAGTCGAAATGTTCTTTTTTAAAAAAAAAAGAAAGAAAAAGAAAAGAAATGCATGTTTGTGTATATCTCAGCAGCTTGTTCTTTTTATTGCATAAATATACCATAATTTATTTATTTTTACTCTCTTACTAATGAACATTTAGGTTGTTTCTAGTTTGAGGGGATTATGAATGAAGCTGCTGTGTACACTTATACCAGTCTTTTTGTGAACATATGCACTCATTTCTTTTGGGTATATTCCCAGAAGTAGCATCTCTGAGTCATAAGGAGGCAAATATTTATTTTCTAAAGTGTTGTACTCTTTTGCCTTCCCACCAGCAATACGTACAAGGTACAGTTGTTCTATATTCTCACCAACACTTAGTATTTTCAGTCTTTTTCATTTTGGTCATTCTGGTGAATGTGTACTGGTATCTGACTGTGGTTTTAATTTACATTTCCCTGATGAGTAGGAATATCGCTTACTTTTTGATGTGTTTATTGAACATTTGGATATCTTCTTTGTCTTATGCTCATTCAGACTTTTGTTCAGTTTTTCTTTTATTTATTGATTTCTGAGGGCTCTTTGTATATTCTAGACATGAGTCTTTTGTTAGACATGTGTATTATAAAGTGAATATTTTGTTCTAAACACTGTCTTGAATTTTTACTTTCTCTTTATTTTGAATATGTTGGTAACCCTAAGGACCTATGAAATAATGATGGAAGTGTGCAGCAGGGAGAAGAAACTGTAAGGCAAGAAGTGGGCCCAGCTTAATAAGGGGAAAACAAGAATGACATTTAACCTACAGAGCAATTTCACTTGGAGACAAGGATAGCTGGTCCCTTGAATATTGGATGGTGGCAAATAAAACATCCAAGCACTAAGAGAGCAGGCAGAGAAGAGTTGAGAATGAAGCAATAGCATGCTTATGGTGGCTGATAGCCGGGTAGTGAGTGGACAAGAGTTGGGGCTCTGGACATAGATGGTCTGAACTTGAGTCCTGCCTCCTACCTACTAGCTGTACCACCTTGTGAAGGTACTTAACCACTCCAAGTTCCTAATTTTACAAAAGCAAAAGTAGGAAAAATGGGAGCACCTACCTCATGGGTTTGTTCTAATGATATAATACTTATCCCCATTTTTCACATATTGTAAATACTTAATATATAACATCAAAAACTACTACTCCTATACTGGGAAAATACTAGAATAAATAATGTTTGTTGTTGTTAATGTTTGTTTACTTATTGGAATTGGCTTCAGAGATCCTCTACAAATAACTCTTGGGGTAGAGATGGATGTTCTAGCAGATTTGGGAGTCAACCAGAAATTGGCTCCTGTTTCAGAAAGTTACAGTTATTATGGACTTGTGACATTTGTGTTCAGAAGTCTGTATCTGGCATCTTCCCGCAGACATGTCTTGCTTTCAAGTGCTGTTCAGTTATGTTTGGAACGAGAATGGTGGTTTCCCTACTTCTGCTTCACCTCTTCTACAACCTTGCTGACTTCTAAATAGTTTCCTGCTCAGAATCCTCAGAATTAGGATCTCCTTTCAGTCCTATCTTGGGCACTGGCTTACATTCCCCCATGTGGTCCATGTGCCCTTAGACAATCTAAGGAGAGTCTAGCTTGCCACACATGTGGAAATAATTCCCAGTGCACAGGTGGGAAGTTATGGGAACAAAGAAAGGGTGGGGGAGGTAGCAATAAAACTCTCTACTTATGTTTCATTGCTGCATCTGCTATAATAAAATGAGAGCCAAGAAGCGACTTATCGCCTTGTGACATGATGACACCCCTCTGGATAGATGTATATTCAGGGATATGGGTGGGTGGAGAATGTTACAAACACTTTCTCATCCCTAGTATCCTATTACCTCTCTGAAGAAGTACACTGTGTACCTTCGTATCACTATGTCCTATAAAAAAAAGAAAATGAAAAGAATGTAAAAGAACACATGGTCACTTTTGGGGATAAATTTTACTACCCAACAGAGAGAGAAGAATTACTTTAGTCATACAAGGGTTCATTTTACAAGGATCTTCCAGAACTATTTCCTTGATTTGTGTGCTATTCACAGAGGGACTGGTCCCAGATGCCAGTTAGACATTGGATTCTTTGACTAACCACTCTTCATCTTGTGTTCTTGAGTACAAACAGTACGTTAGAGTGAACATTAAAAAAAGATTATTTTCAGCAATTTGTTACTGAATCAAAATCCAAACAGAAAATAAAAAAAGAAAAACAGAAGTCTGGATCAGACACATCTGATCTTTCAAATTTGGTCTTTTAAACTTAAGAAGGTATTAATGGGCATTTCATATTTTAAATATTTTGGATATAAGGGTTTATAAAGCTAAAGATTGTATTTCACAGTCTACCATGAAGCCTGTACCTTCATATTTGGTATGTGTTCAAGCTTCAAGAGATTTATCTAAGTTCTGATTGAATGTTATATGGAAGATCTATAACTCGCTAGGCAAAGTTTCCCAAATTGAAAATAAAACACATAATTGTGATTGTGAAACATTTCTCTAGAAATATAGTAATCTTGAACTAGATGAAATTTTAAAAGAAAATTGGGAAACAATACTTCCAATAATCTTGAAGATACATACTAAGCAGACAAAACTGGATTATTTTGGTTTTGATTGATTTAAATACAATTTATTATTGTGGTGTTTATCTAAACTTCTCGGGATACTCACAAAATATCACAATCCTTTCATTTTAAAGCATTGTTCTGATTTAACTATATCTGTCTTTGCTTTACAATTTGTAAATTTGTGATTATTTTTGTTTTGTTTTGTTTTTGAAAGGGAGTCTTGCTGTGTCACCCAGGCTAGAGTGCAGTGGCGCGATCTCGGCTCACTGCAACCTCCGCCACCTGGGCTCAAACGATTCTCCTGCCTCAGCCTCCCAAGTAGCTGGGACTACAGGCATGTTCCACCACACCAGGCTATTTTTGTTGCATTTTTAGTAGAGACGGGGTTTCTCCATGTTGGCCAGGCTGGTCTCGAACTCCTGGCCTTATGTAATCTGCCCGCCTCAGCCTCCCAAAGTGCTGGGACTACAGGCGTGAGCCATCATGCCTGGCCCCAAATTTGTGATTTTCAAGATTAAAATTAGAGTCTAAGAGTGATGGAGCACTTTAAAATATCTGGATAAAAATCATCGTATTTCCAGAATCAGGGCAATTCTTGAATCTAATCTAAAATAAGCAGTGAAAAACTGCTGACTTTTTTCTCACCTATCGTAGAATCTCTAAAAGGTTTATGCTATATCTGCCATGCCTTCAGTTTACAAAATAATAAGATCATGATTAAACTCCAATGTCTTTTTCAGGCTATCACAGTACCTTTTCATTCTTGTAGTACTTTCTGGTGTCCTCATTAAGGATATGCTGAATGGACTGATACTATACCACAGTATTTTACTTTATATCTGTGTGTCAGTAAAGCAGCATGTATCAGGGGAAGATTTACCTTTATATATCAAAGGCTTCTATTTCACCAGGCTCCCACATTCTTAAAAACACTGAACAGGGTGGCAACTTTTGTGTTCACCAACATCAGAGGAACTGGTTCCTATTTTCAAAACTTTCTTGTGCCAATGTGACTTGTTTTAGTAACATAGATTGGCTGGGGAATCCCATATTTTTTAAAGCGAACCCAGGGAAGCATTTATTTTACCGTGAAAAGTGCTAGGGAACAATACTATATTAAGCACAAGGCAGAACTCAACAAAGCCCTTTCCTTTGATTGTTTCCATCACTGAATAATAATGGTTCCATTCCACAGATAGTTTCTTTGCTACAACACTGCTCTGCCTGACCATCCTTACATAATGCAGAATTGTGAATCACTGAAGTGTTTAAGGAGAGCTTATAATTCTTTAAAAGCATTTTCATTCTGTTTTACAGTATTTGTGTTTATGGAAAAAAGTAGGTAAAAACATTCTGACCAAATTATATTTGTTTAATTATTATGTACTGCATAATGTATAATACTGATTCAAACTTAATATGACCAGAGTGCATCGCTTGGAGAAATCCAAAACAAAAAATATATTTTCAGTTGAAATTCATTAAAGAATGAAGTAATCAAACTGTTTTTCTGTATAAACGAGAACTGCAAAATGACAAAAGGTTTCTTAAAAAAAACTGTATATAGAAAACAAACTATAGAAAAAATATATCACTTCTTGGGTTAAACACACATGCCCCCCACCAAAAAGAAAAAAAAAATTCTAGCTACTTAGAATTCTTTCTAGAACTGAGAATTTAAATATTATTTATCATCCCATTTCTCTCATTCATTTAGAATCTGCCCTCCAGTTGAAAGGAAGTAGATGGAGCCAGGCATTTTTAGATTATTTCAAATCTGAGGAATTGAACAAAAATAAATGCTATTTGGTCATGTTGTTTGAAGTCATCTATGCAACATCTCTGGATGATGGATTAACTTTATTTAATAGGTTAGCATTATTTACACTGAAGTTTGTGGCTCTGAGCTTCGTTAAGGTGAGACCTTTGTCCACATTCCCAGAAGGGCTTTTTCTCAGGGGGTTCTGAATTTTTACCGTGATGTAATTCCTAAACAATTGTGATTAGTGCTAAATGTTATCATAAACACACATACACACACACACACACACACACATATCCCTTGCTGTGTGAAAGCTATATGTAGAAATTTAAAACTTTAGAGGGCTTAAACTTTTTAAATATGTAATTTATAATATATAAATAATATTTGCGATATAAAGTTTATAATACATAAATACTGTACTTCTTTACCATTCACTTTCTAGAACTTTCCCAGCTTTTGATCACATATTTCAAAGGTGGTGTCCCTCTTTACTCCTCTACTAACTGTTCTGTGTTTCAGTTAACATGTGATTTTGGCTTTCTTATTTCTCCAACATTATTTAATTCAGACTAACTTTATTTATTGAAGGTATATACCAGACATACCTCGGAGATATTGTGGGTTCAGATCCAGGCCCCTGTAATAAAGCAAATATCACAATAAGGCAAGTCACACATACTTTTTGGCTTTCCAGTGCATATGAAAGTTATGTTTACACTATATTGTAGTGTGCAATAGCATTGTCTCTAAGAAAACAATGTATATACCTTAAGTAAGAAATACTTTGTTGCTAAAAAAAAATATGCTAACCACCATCTGAGCCTTCAGCAAGTCAGAAACATTTTGCTGGTGGAGAGTCTTGCCTCAATGTTCATGACTGCTGACTGATCAAGGTGGTGGATGCTGAAGATTGGGGTGGCTGTGACAATTTCTTAGAATAACACAACAATGAAAATTGTCACAACCATTGATTCTTCCTTTCATCAATGATTTCTCTGTAGCATGCAGTGCTGTCTGATAGCATTTTACCCACAGTAGAACTTCTTTCAAAATTGGAGTCAATCCTCTTAAACCCTGCTACTAGTTTGTCTACTAAGTTTATATAATATTTTAAATCCTTTGTTGCCATTTCAACAATGTTCACAGAATCTTTACCAGAAGTAGATTCTGTCTCAAGAAACCACTTTCTTTGCTTCATCCATAAGAAACAACTCCTCATTCATTCAGTTTTATCATAAGATTGCAGTAATTTCTTTATATCTTCAGGTTCCATTTCTAATTCTAGTTTTCTTGCAATTTCCACCACATCTGCAGTTACTTTCTCCTCTTGAACTCCTCAGAGTCATCCATGAGGGTTGGAATCAATGTCTTCCAAACTGTTGTTAATGTTGATATTTTGACCTATGCCTATGGATCACAAATATTCTTAATGGCATCTAGAATGGTGAATCCTGTGCAGGAGGTTTTCAATTTACTTTGCCCTGATCCATCAGAGAAATAAGTATCTGACGTAGCTATAGCCTTATGAAATGTGTTTCTTAAATAATAAGACTTAAATGTTTAAATTAGTCCTTGATACATGGACTTCAGAATGAATGTTGTGGTAGCAGCATGATAACATTAACCTCCTTGTACGTCTCCAGCAAAGCTCTTGAGTGACTAGGTGCGTTGTCAATGAGCAGTCATATTTTGAAAGGAATCTTTTTTCTGAGCAATATGTCTCAACAGTGTGCTTAAATATTTAGTAAACCATGCTATAAACAGGTATACTGTCATCCAGTCCTTACTTTTTATTTATAAAGCACAGAGAGAGTAGAGTTAGCACAATTCTCAAGGGCCCTAGAATTATTGGAATATTAAATGAACATTGACTTCAACTTAAAGTTACCAGGTGCATTAGCTCCTACCAGGATAGTCAGATTTTCCTTTGAAACTTTGAAGCCAGCATTGACTTTTCCTCTCTAGCTATGAAAGTTGTAGATGGTATCTTCTCCCAGTAGAAGGCTATTTTGTCTCCACTGAAAATCTGTTGTTTAGCGTAGCTGCCTTCATCAATTATCTTAACTAGACCTTCTGGATAAATTGACACAGTTTATACATCAGCACTTGCTGCTTCACTTCACACTCTTTTTTTTCCAGCTGTTATTTTAGGTTCAGAGGGTATTTATGCAGTTTTGTTAAATAGGTAATTTGTGCACCCTGTACTTTTATGTATTGGAGATGGTTTCTTTCCTTTAAACATCATGAACCACCCTCTGCTGGCATCCAACTTTTCTTCTGCAGTCCTTACCTCTCTCAGACTTCATTGAATTAAAGAGAGTTATGGCCTTGCTTGGGATTAGGCTTTGGCTTAAGGGAATGTTGCAGCTGGTTTCATCTTCTATCCAGACCACTAAAACTTTCTGCAGATTATCAATAAGGCTGTTTGGCTTTCTTGTCATTTCTGTGTTCACTGGAGTAGTACTTTTAATTTCCTTCAAAAGCTTTTTCTTTGCATTCACAACTTGGCTAAGTGGTGCGAAAGACCTGGCTTTAAGCCTATCTTGGCTTTTGACATGTTTTCCTCACTAAGCCTTATTATGTCTAGCTTTTGACTTAATGCGAGAGACCTGTAACTCTTCCTTTCACTTGAACACTTACAGGCCATTGTAAGGTTATTAATTGGTCTAATTTCAATATTATTATGTGTCAGGGAATAGGAAGATCTGAAGAAAAGGGAGAAATTGGGGAATGGCCAGTTGGTGAAGCAGTGAGAATACATGCAACATTAATCCATTAAGTTTACTGTCTTACATGGGCATGGTTTGTGGCATCCCAAAAATTACAATAGTAACATCCAAGACGACTCATCACAGATCACCATGACAGATATAATAATAATGAAAAAGTTCAAAATATTTTGAGGATACCAAAATATGACTTAGAAACACAAAGTGAGTACATGTTGTTGGAAAAAATGGTGCCAATAGACTTGCTTGATGCAGGGTTGCCACAATATTCAATTTTTAAAAACACAATATTGTGAAGTGTAATAAAGCAATGTGTTAGTCTGTTTTGCATGGCTATAAAGGAATACCTGTGACTGGCTAATTTACAAAGGAAAGAGATTTATTTGGCTCATGGTTTAGCAGGGTGTCTGGGCATGGCACCATCATCTGCTTGGCTTTTGGTGAGGCTTCAGGAAGCTTTTATTCATGGCAGAGGGTGAAGGGGGAGAAGCTGTGTCACATGACAAGAGAGGGAGTAAGAAAGGAGGGCAGGTGCGACATTCTTTTAAACAATCAGATCTCACAGTAACTCATGACCACAGGGAGGGCACCAAGCCATTCATGAGGGCTCTGCCCCCATGACCCAAGCATCTCCCACTAGGCCCACCACCAACATTGGGAATCAAATCTCAATATTAGATTTAGAGGGTATAAATACCCAAACCATATCAAGCAAAGCACAATAAAACAAGTATGCCTGTATTTATATACATATTATAAAACAGAATTAAAAACAATAAAATCATACATGCCAGGGATCCTGGTAAATATACTTATCCCCTCAATCATGCATTAGTCATGTATTAATGTATTCACTTTATATTCATCCAACAAATAGTGAGAATCTGATATTTGCTGTATACTGAAATATGCACTGATGACCCAAGGCTCAACAAGACAAAACACAGCCTTTTCTTTCACAGAGGATTGAATCAAGTAGGGCATGTACAAGAAAGTAGACCACTATAATCTTGTTTGTTTTATATAATGTACAAATATGACTGCAGACAAATGGAGAAATATGAAATCTCACTGGGGAGAAAACTCACCTTGGCTTGTCAGGAACTGACACCTAACCTGAGACCAAAGGAAGATGGTACCAGGAAGACAGAACAGCAGGTCAAAGTCCAGGGACGAGATTAAAGTAGAGTGTCTGCACTTAGATAAATAAAAACTGCTAAAACATGGCTAGACCAGAATGCTAATTGAAGGTACAGTTGATAAAACTTACCATTAACTTTTCATGTAACCAATATGTGAGATTTTTAATATTTTCCAGTAGTGCTAAGCAGCTATGATATAAGCGCTGAAAAGGCAAACAGTTGGACTAATCTAAAATTGGAAAGCAGGTGTAATATAAGAAAAATAAGGCAAGGGATTTGAAGGTATTTGAAAAAGAGTGAAAGAAATGATGAATTGTGGCAACTTAGCTGGTTATGGAAATGAGTGAATATAAGAAGATACCGATATAGAAAGTGTTCACGGTCTCTAGAAATCTCTATGATATCAAACAGGTGAAATTAGAATAACTGAGCAAACAAAAGATAGATCATATCTAGAGGATAAAATGAACTTTAAGATGTAAGTGCTAGAGGTAATTTAAGGTATGTTCAAGACGTAGAAGGTTGCCAGGCAAGAGGGTGACTGCTGTGGAAAAGATGTAGCTGAGGAATTGAGAGATTGGGGCATAAGGTGATGTCTCCACATCAACATCAAAGTCACCCAGGACTGCAGCAGGATTCAAGCTGTCAAGATGATTAAAAAGGTGGGCAGTTTTCAATGAATGAGAAACTAACCAAAGAGACTGGCAGACATCAGAGACAAGGAAGTAGAGTTGATTGGCATAGATGTCAAATGAGAAGTTTTTACAAGAAGGTGGAGGAGTAAGTAAATGTGAGTAACCAGGAGAGCACCCATTTCATCTTGGGACCCAGAGAGGGCATTGAGAACCAGATTACCCTACCCTGAATCCACCACAGGGAAGTGGCATCTTTAGTGAAGAGCCAAATTTGAGGGAAGTTGGGATCTGGGGTGACTTTTTGCTGTCAAGGCTGAGGATGAAGTGAAGTCTGTTTGCCATGGAATAAGGGCTCCAGAGAAACTGACTGAATAATATGGAAAGAATGAGAGTGGAAGGATAGACAGGGAAGAGAAATCACAGTGCAACATGGGGATAAGAAGTTGAAAGAACACAGGGAGAGGAAGAAGCTCTGTATCAGGTGGTTGTCTGACATATGATTATGAAACAGCACTCCAAAATATTTTCAATAATTGGTCCACCTGTCCTCTGACCGACAGGTGTTAAACCAGGGAACAGGAAGTTGAGCATTGAGCATAGCTAGTAGGTCTTTTGGAAAGACCGTAGGGGTTGTCCTAGTCCCAGTAAGTAGGTCTTCAATGGTGTCCTTGGGTTCCTAGTACCTTTCAGCATCTGTTGGAGAATAGCAGCTTCTGGTGTTTCGGGACTTCTGCATCTTCCAGATTACTCAGCTGTTTCCCAGATTTATTACAGGTTGTGGAGTATGGAGAAGGATCTGATTTTTAAAAAAATATGCATTATCATTTTCAAAGTATTAGTTTATTTTAAACAATTTATATATCTAATATTTTGCCAGCAGTAATAACATCTTAGGTAATTTGAATTAGCATTTGAGTTTGCTTTTGAGAATTTTAGTTCTTACAAATAGTAATTGAATTAAACAGTATTGCTTTCCTATATATTCTTAAATACTATTTCTGGCATTCAAGCATTATTCCAGTTCATCATGCTGCAAATTTTAGCAATAAAATAAAGAATAAAATTGAATTCAGTGTGGAAAAATTGTACTTGTAGAAAACATTCTTTTGTAAATGGGGTTTCTGTTGTGACTTTAGTGAAACAACAGAAAGGCACGTGCATATGGTTTTGCCCTTAGCTTGGCTGTAACATATTATTTGCAACTTTAACTCATAGCAACCTATGATCATGCTACTTTTATTTAAGGCTATTTGATAGAGTTGTATGATTGAGACCTGGAACCAAGAACCTTGATATAATACATATGTGCACACAATTTTTTTATTCTCTTCTCTTTGGTGACCTTGTCTGGGTCATTTTGTTTGTTTGTTTGTTTAATTTACACCGTTTGAAACAGTATCTATGACTAGGATTTGGCAACTGTAGAGTATATCATATGCACACAGTGCCTTAGCACAGGGTCTTAATTATACTCAATGGAGGAGACCCAAGCAGAGAAGCCTTCATTTGTCTTAAGAAGAAATGTCAAGGTTAATTGATTTTCAGAGGATTAACTGCAACAAATAACCAGTACTCACATCTTCTTATTTTGACTTATAAATTCTGGTATGTTCTGTTCAATCCACTGAAAAAACTAAGAAGAGAGTGTTTCTATAAAACTTCTCTATATGTCAAAGCATCCTTTGCAGTTGGCAAAACAGTGAATGAATGATAGTGAAAATGTATATTTATGGATTGTGATATAGTCATTAAGATGATTATTATGATAAGTATATGGTAACATGGAAGTATTTAGAATGTTTTGAAGAGAAAAGCAAAATACACAAATATATCCAGGTTAAAGTTAATACACTGCAAAATATATGCCTGCATGTGGCTGAGAACTGGAAAACAATGTGAAAATAATTTGAATTTCTGGATTTACAAAATTGTGGTTATTTCTCTCACATTGGTTTCTATTAACAAAAATAAATGTTTATCCAATCAATAAAATTACATTAAAGTTTACTATTTATTTATAATTTCATTCATCCAAATTCATCTATTGAGTCTTAGTCAGACACAGTTTGAGGTACTGGGAATATTTTACACATAAATTTTAAAAATTCATGAACTTTTGTTTCTCACAGGCAATCCAATAGGAAGTTTTGGCAAGTATGGTGGGAGGTGGGGATACTTGGGCCTTTCAGAATCTCCAGATCACTTTGTATAACCATTCCTCTATTGGCAACCGACTCCCCAAAAGAGATCACCGGCAGAACCAAGTGAAACTAAGTATTCGTCTCAGTGAAATAAGAGAGGATATCACCTTTAAACTTAGTAGTATTTCGGAAAGGGGACGTAAAGGGAAGATATTTGTAGAGTTTTATAGCCAGGTCTGGGAGCCTGATCTTGCTAGGTGGAAAAATAGTTGGCATTAGGTAGAATTTAGAGCCTAGCAGTTTTGGATTAGTGGCGTCTCTAAGAGCAGTGAGGTTCTAAAAGTGAGCCTTGATAAGTGAACTGTTACTCTTATTGAATAAGCTGGATCAGGCCATGTACAGCCTTTTTTTCTAAAAGCAAACATTTCCTGGAGCAAGTACGTAAGTTAGTTTTGCTTGGTCTCCATGTGCTCAGCATTAAAGCAGGCACTTAAGCTTTGACCCCAAATTATTTAGCACTGGGACAGAAAAGTATTTTGGTTTCAGTTCTTATCTTCTTTGTGAGCGACCATAGTTTTGATCAATTCATTTGGCCAACAAGGCTGATCCTTTGTCCCTTATTTTATTTTATGTTTTAGATTTATATTATTGTCACCCATGTTGTTTGGAAATTTGGGAAACACAGTCCTTGGGATAGTTGGGGGGATGAGAAGTCAAGAGAGGTGAGGTCTTAGGGTAGATGACTGGGTAGATACTGGGCTACTCAGTATCTAATCCTCTTCTTTTTTTATCTCTACTCAGAATAGGTGAGAGAGAGGACCTAGCCCTCCACTACAGGAGCAGGAATATGCATTCCCTCTGCATGCCCCTCTGGCAGACATAGGGAGGGTCTATAACCTCAATGTAGTCAATCTGATGTTCCTACCCAGGACTTTGAATCTTGAGGGGATGGCTCAGACCTGCAGTCTCACATGTGCCACTATCGAGTGGAAGGGCCATTGGCATGGCAGTTGTAGCTGCTGACAGTGTGATGAAGAGCAGTGTGTGCCCAGCAGGTGAGGAACAGGGTCCCAGGCAGACTGATCCAGCCTCCAAGTTGCTTATTATCTTCACTGGATTCTACTCAAGTCTACTTCTTCAAGCTCCCTGTTTATTCTGAGTTCTATCCTATATTCTTTTGATGGATTCCTTTTCCTGCTTATGTCAATCCATCATTTCTATTGTTTGCAACTCAGAACTCTGACAAGTACACAACCTTTGATCACTCTAGACCTAAAGTACAGAAAGTGCCCTGACTTTTCTAGAAGTTTAGGTGTAAAATTAGTAGTAAAGTTAGTATGGAAAAACCAAAGGAGAAGATTGAATTTTATTTTAATGCAGTCTTTTTTTACATACAAAGATAACAAAAGGAGGGTAGTGAAGAGAGGAGTCTCTTGAGATGTCCGTGGCAAAGTTTTTAAAGCTCTCAATAAAGAGACAAGGACTGGGCTTCATTGTAATTACTCCCTTTTCACTGTTGAAGCTGGTAGGTTTACAATGGACTCCTAATGAGAATGGTTTGAACTGCAATTAATTAAGTGCATGACATTATAAACTGTATGTCTCTTCCCTCTGGAGAATATTCTTCCTATATAAGTGCTATTTTGTTTTAATTTCTCTCTCTCTCTCTTCCTCTCTGTTTCCCTCTCTTTGTCTCTCTTTGTTAAAAAAGGTGTCCCTGAAGGAAAATTAACTCTGCTGTTAGTCCACTGAGAAAGCTTCTCTTTGAATACTGGAGTATATATTTGTCTAACTCTCCCTCACACCTAGTGCTAAATTTATCAGCGTCATTCCTGATACAAACATTTTGAAGACAATTGTGAGGAAAAAGATGAAAAAAGTTGCATTTAACTTTTGTCATAGGTGTCCTTGTTCCCCAGAAGTTACTCTCTTTGTTATAGTGTGCATGCACTGACAGGAGTGTGCATACATGTGTGTGAAGTACTTGGAAGTATATTTGTCCGTTCTCACACTGCTGTAAAGAATTGCCCTAGACTGGGTAATTTACAAAAGATAGAGGTTTAATAGACTCACAGTTCAGCATAGCTGGGGAGGCATCAGTAAACTTACAATCATGGCAGAAGGGGAAGCAAACACTTCCTTCTTCACATGGTGGCAGCAAGGAGAAGTGCAGAGCAAAGTGGGGAAAAGCCTCTATAAAACCATCAGCTCTCATGAGAACTCAGTCATGAGAACAGCATGGAGGTCACTTACCCCATGGTTCAGTTACCTTCCACCAGGTCCCTCCTGTGACACATGGGGATTATGAGAACTACAATTCAAGATTAGATATGGGTGGGGACACAGTCAAACCATGTCAAGAAGTATTTCAGAGACAGATCATTCCCCAAGACTTATCATCAGGGTCAAGACCTGGCAAGTGAGACATTAGCAGGTGAGCACAACATTCTCAGAAACCCTTGAGAGTACTCCTTTCCCTCCAGGCATCTCCTTTCAACCTTAATATATTCTATTTTAATTATATTCACAGTTTTTAACCTCAATTATAATTCCATGCTTCCAAATTTGTTTTCTTCTCCCGTCTTTCCTCCTAATAAAATATCTATTTTTCAGATAGTCTTCCTTAGTAAAATAGAAAGGATCTACAAAGGCCATTCTCTGTGAGATGTGAATCATTTCAAATAACTTAATGCCTTGTTCTAATGTGAATGGTGGACTTGTGAAGAGAAATGGGTAGATATTTGAATTTCTAAATGCTTTAGAATATTAGTTGCACATACAGTAATACTTCTTGTAGCTTGGAAGAAATTGGTTGACTTAACAGAAAATGCAATTGAGATAGTTTACAAACAGGTTCTGGCATCAATAATAGAAATGTTAAAGAAACTACATATTATATCAAGATGCTTCTCTTTTTTGGGGGGGTAGGTGCTTTTTCTTCCCTTGATGAACACAGTACTCTTTCTTCTTTGTCTTTTATCTTCCATCTCAAATTGTCAATAATAAATTTGAAGAATGGAGAATAATACACTCTCATGTGCCAGACCTTATGCTAAGCACTGGATATGTTACATTGTGTTTCATACTCAGGATGATCCTAAGGTAGGTACCATTATTATCTTATTTTGCATATAAGAAAACAGAAGCCTGGAGAAGTTAAACAATTTCCTCAGTATCAGAAAGAACCAAGATCAAATATCTAGGTTAAGGTATTTGATCTTAACCTAGATAAGCCAGAATATCAAATCTAGATTTCACTATTAATTTGTATTCTATCCAAATTTCTAAAACTGCTAATGATGGAAGAGGTCTGTTGTATGGTTCTAGTTTTTTTTAAATTTCAACTTTTAGATATAGGGGTTTTTGTATAGATTTGTTACATGGGAATATTGCATGATGCTTAGGTTTGGTATATCCCATTACCCTGATAGTGAGCATAGTACAAGATAGGTAATTTTTTAACGCATCCCACCCTCTCTCTACCCTCCAGTAGTCCACTGGGTCTATTGTTTCCATATTTATACATATGCCCACGTGTGCTGAATGCTTAGCTCTTACTTATGAAAATGTGCAATATTTGGTTTTCCATTCCTGTGTTAATTTACTTAAGAATATGGCTCCAAGCTCCATTCATGTTGCTGCAAAAGACATGATTTTATTCTTTTGGGGGGTTGCATAGTATTCTATAGTATATATGTGCCACATTTTCTTTATCCAATCTACCATTGAGGGACACCTGGGCTGATTCCACATCTTTGCTATTGTGAATAGTGATAAGCATATGAGTGCATGTGTCTTTTTAGTAGAATTATTTATTTTTGTGGGAGTATGTACCTGGTAATGGGATTGCTGGGTCAAATGTTAACTCTGTTTTAAGTTATTTGAGAAATCTCCAGACTGCTTTCCAAAATGACTGGACTAATTTACATTCCCACCAATGGTGTATAAGCATTCCCTTTTCAGCCTCACCACTATCTGTCATTTTTTGACTTTTTTATAATAGCCATTCTGACTGGTGTGAGATGGTATCTTACTGTGGTTTTGATATGCATTTCTCTGATGATTAGTGATATAAGCATTTTTCATGTGTTTGTTGGCCACTTGTATGTCTTCTGTTCATGCCCTTTGCCCACTTTTTAATGGGATTATTTGTTTTTTGCTTATTAAGTCCTCCACAGATAGTGAAAATTAGGCCATTGTCATATGCATAGTTTGCAAATATATTCTTCCATTTTGTAGGTTTTCTGTTTACTCTGTTGATGGTTTCTTTGCTGTGCAGAAGCTATCTAGTTGGCCATCTTGGCATCTAATCTTTAATTTTCTTTCTAAAATATTTGAACATTTTGTGATTTCTGACTGAAGTTACTTCCCTCTTTCTAAAGAAGGCCCTGCTGACATAAATAATTATCTGAGAGTGACATAAGCTGACTGTGATTACGCCAAAGTAACCCTTATGTGGTATGAAAAGAAAATGAAGGTGATTATGATTCCTGGGGCATTTGAGATTCTGATAAAACTCCAGGTCAGCTATCCACAGAAATTCCCCATACCTGTAGTTTAATTTACCAATTAGGGTATTACATATTTGGGGCTAAATTGTCTCTGATTTGTTGGTCTGGAAGAAATAATGTACTTTTAACAACTATAAAAGATCTCTGCTAGGAATATCTTAAATACAGTGAAAATCTGCCTTGACAGTGGACAGTAAGTTAGATTTCATTGTTATAAATTAGCACCATTAACTAAAAC
Source organism: Macaca nemestrina (assembly GCF_043159975.1). Taxonomy (NCBI): domain Eukaryota; kingdom Metazoa; phylum Chordata; class Mammalia; order Primates; family Cercopithecidae; genus Macaca; species Macaca nemestrina. Next base: position 115,514,911 of record NC_092130.1, read on the forward strand.
GCTTGTCCATTCAAAATAATATGTATTGTCACATAACACTAAGCTCTGTTATTAAACTGTCACAGATTATTGCTTTAACAGTTTGAAAATGATTATTTTTAGAAAATTGACTTTGTACAATGCCATATGAGAGTCTGTTAATTGATGAGAAAACCAAAAATCAGATGACATTTGCAAAAATAAAATTGGTATCAGTTGAAACATCTGTACTATTTATCTTATTTAAAGAACATTTGTCATCTGGAAAATGACTGACTACTTCAATTAGCCTCATATCACAACCACAAAATAAAGTTGTCTATGGGTGGCTTCTTATTTGCATTTAAATTATTATGTTGCAGCATTTTGTAAGCACAAGCAAACAGAAGATTGCTTTGAATGACAGAGGCTTATACACCTGAGAGAGAAATATGTCATCTACAAAATGTAAAAATATAGGTTTTTGTAAATGCCTCTGAAAGGATTATAAGGATCTACAATTTTCCCTCCCTCCTAGAGTTCATCTTTCTAATAATGCTCTAGAAGAAGAAAAGTTCTAATATATTTTCCTTGGAGGGGTCATGAGACAATAAAGCATATTAGGATTTGAAGTATATTGGAGATAAAACTCATATGATATCCTCAAGTAAAGAGTTGTTCTTTTACTGTTCTTTAATCTTTACTGTTGGCTCTAATTGCCTTTGTAAACTAACTTTATGTTATAAAATAGTAGTGAACCAGAGAATGAGTTGAGAGGTGGAGGTAACAGATGAGATCCTCGCTTGTGAGGGCTCCAAGGGCCTGTGAGACAATGGAAAGGGCTGACCTAGCTACCTGGATGGGAACAATGCTGTTGTCATTTTCATGTGCTCCTGTTTAAAAGATGAGTTAGCATCCATAAAACAACTTAGACTAAAGGTTGTACACTACAGCCTGTGGGCCAAATGATGTCTGCCACCTGTTTTATAAATGAAGGTTTCTTGGAACTTGCACTACTACTGCAGAGTAGAGTAGTGGAGATGGAGCCCATTTGGCCTACAGAGTCAACAATGTTTAATATTTGGTGCTTTACAGAAAAACTTTGCCAAGCCTTGATTTAGACTTAGTAACTTTAGTAAGAAGTTACTGACTGCACAAATTACGAGGATATTTAAGCTTGTAAAGTATTAAAATACCATAACTATCTGCTTCTCATGGCAGGGAGGGGGCCAAGGAGAGGTGAAGTGGTTACAATGCTCGTGCATTCATTCCTTCATTCACCAGAGTGATTGTGTGCCCTCTCTGAAACAGGGATAATGCCAGGTACTCAAGATACAGCAGTGACCAAAAACAGGCATAGTGCCTGCTTTCATGGAGATAGGCATTGGAGTCAAATAGTGTATAATGTTGACAAATATCCCTGCTCTCATGGATCGAGAGGTTAGAGTTTTAGAGTAACCATGGAAGATCTCACTGAGAATGTAACTTTGAATAAAGGATTGCAAGACTTGAAGAAGCTAACCATGCTGCTAGAGTTTCTCTCAGAGGAAAGGGGAGTGATGAGATATAGCTGAAGGACAATGTGAGCCAAGATTGTTTTTTTTAAGTTGAGGAATTAACAGCATGGTTGTATGCTGAGGGGGACAATTAAGTGGAGAGGAAAAAATTGATGTTGTAGGAAATTCCTGGGATAATGTCTTTGAGCAGATAAAAGGGGATTGATCCAGTGTAAACAGAAGGGGCTAGTCTTGGTTTTAGATCCAGGACAGTTTATCTGTAGTAATATAAGAGAACATAGAGTATATGGGCACAGATGCAGGTCCCTGTGTAGTCATGATGGTTGAAAATTGTAGAAGTTCTTTGTTTTTAAACTTTAATTTTTCTTAGTATGTGCAAAGGCCTTGAAGCAAAATAGAGCATGGTATAATCAAAGAATCGAGAAAAGAAAAACATAATCTAACTGTAAAGTAAGCAATACCATGGAGCCAGATGATGCTAAAGAGGTACACAGGATACAGAGATCAGCAAGACTAAGAATATGGCAATGCTAAACCAGTTAAGACTGGGGTTAAATCAAATTTGCCTTTTAAAAAAAAGATGACTGTGGCTACTGATAGAGATTGGATAGGCGAGTGGGACAAGTCTCTGTGGAGAGACCAATCAGGAAGCTACTGCAGTAATTCAGGTGGGAAATGATGGCATCATGGTCTAGAGTAGAGGGAGTGGGTGGAAGAGAAATGATCAGATTTTGAGAGATATTTAGAGGCAGAGTAGATAGACTTACCTCACTTATATTTGGGTATAGAAGACCTTGCCTATGTAAAGACTGAATAGAGAAGAGAGCCTAGGAGTAGATGTGGACACTCTGGAGAAAGGACTGAGATCCTGGTTTAGAACACTGAGTGAAGAAGCTGTGCATTGTTGAAGAAGAGAGTCAAACTTCACAACTGCCTAGCAATGAAGAAGCAGATCAACAAAAATCATATGGTGTGGAAGGGACACTTGCCATTAGATCAGTCCAGCTGAGGCCAAACACTGGTTGCTTCTGATTTTTTTTTTAATCCTATAATTATATTGGTTAATTTTATTTAAAAAAGTTTGAACTTTTCATTCTCATAATGAGACCAAAGTAAGATCAAAATCTTAAGAAGAGAATGGGTCAGAATATAGCAGGCAGATTGTTGTTTAACATGATGTCAATGGACACTTCAGTTGTCATGTTCTAGGCCCATTGCATTGGCCTTTCCTCTTTTGAAGCTTCTCTCATGGAACCAAGTGCATTTTATATCTGCGTCTGTCCTAAATATGGGTATAACACAGACTCTGTGAGTAGCCTGCCATGTGTTTCCATTCCACATATTGCTAGATAACTCTGCCTATAAAAATCACAAAAATCTTCTTATAAAAGTCATAGTACTTGCAGACCCTGTCAAAATAATTACTATTAGATGAAGTTAAGAAATGACTATGGAAGTACAAGAACAAGAGCTGGTCTTAAGAGTTCCATCCCTTCATCAGTCTAGGAGGGTTGGGATATTAGAGGCGTTTTTGAGCTGAACTCAAGGTAAAGAACAAGCCATCCCACTCTGAAAAGGGCTGTGTTTCTCACCTGAACAGTGAGAAAAGGGTGTTATATTTTCTAATAAAATCCCACATTAAGTTAGATAAAAACTCTGTCTAACTGTGGAATAGACTTTACTAATGGAAAGATTAATGTGAAAAACTAAATAGGAAAATTTTAGGCACATATTTTCACAATAGAGCTTGCTGTACTTGGGGGAGACTTGTCTTCTTGATTCTAAGGTTAACTTAGGATAAGGAATCTGTGCTTCGGAAACCAGCCCGTTTTTATGTTCTGCCATTTTCCTGATTTTGGCGTGTCTTAATGCCACTGTGTTCTAGTAAAAATTTGTCAATAGACTACCAGGAGAGCAGACCAGGGAATGTGAGTGTTTTGTGCATGGGCGAGCACATACAGATGTCAGGGGACAGTGGTTTTTCAGTCATGCTTTCAGACCTGGAGAACAGTTCAGGTTAAAATCTCCAAGTCTGTGGAATGAAGCTTTGGTGGAATTAATCAGAATGTTATTGAAGGAAAAGGGAGATCAAATCTAACTTCCACCGCACTGAGATTTTTGTTGAAGACAGAGAATGAGAGCATAACCTTCGAGTCCAGAGTGGAATACAGAGAGATCTTCCACTGACTATACTAACAACGAAAGCAAGGTAGAGAGGAAACGTTGAGCCTCAGCAACCTGTAAGTCAAGACCCTCTCCTTCATCCCTAGATGCTTTTGCTCTGTCGCTGGGATTGTGTCCCTTTCTATAACACTGTGACTTCCTTGGATCTCCACAGCCTGATTGTGTTCACATTCTATTCTCCGGTCTTTTAGTTTCCCCTACAGAGCTGGTGCATTTCTGTGGTGAGAGAGCAGCTGGAACGTGGGCCTGAAGCTGGTTCAGATATGGCATTCCTTTTAAGAGCAAAAATAACAATTACTCATATAATACAAACCCAGTACAAAGTGAATAGTTAAAAGGAGAAAAGATATCACTATGAATTAAAATTTTAAGTTGACATATATCCCAACTACCGCAAAATATTATAAATCATAACATTTTATTAACTGCCCAACCCAATTTTATAATACATTTTCCCCTACACTTGGCTGAATTTTGATTGTCTCTTTAAATGACACTGAAGTTGTAATATTTTCTATGTAGAGATTGGGAAGATACTTTAAACTTTTCTTCAGGATTGTTGATGTTTAAAAAATTATTAATAACTTAGAAAAGTTTGGTAATGTCATATACATTCTTAACATCGTTATCAAATTTTGAGAAATATTTAAAAAAATTTTTCATGTAGGAGCAGTAAGATTTCAGGACATTTGATATGGTGTGTGTGTGTGTGTATGTGGGTGTGGGTGTGTATGTTGACTAATCTTACATACTCTTATTCTTTTACCAGTTTGTCATTGAAGTGTCACTGCATTTGTCATAACATGAGATTTATATCCTCTTCATCAATGTCAACATTTTATATCAAATCAGAAGAAAATTAAAATTTTTTTCAATGTGTGTTAGTTTGATTAACTCCTTTTCATTAATTTACTTGTCAAGCAACCCAAGAGCCAATATTTCATATCTGTTTGAAATTTAGCTCTTTTTCTTATTGAATTACGACTTTTGAGATGATCTGAAAAAAAAAAAGATTGTTACAATGTCCTGTCTGATATCTGAATAATTTCTATTGATTTAATCAGTTGGCTTTACTGCATTTTTTTCATACTCGAATAATTGTATTTGAAATTTTCTTATTCAGTTAAATTTTTAGTCATTTAATCTAAAAAATTAAGGATAAAAAAGTGTCCTTCATGTATATTGAAATCAGAAGTCAGTAATTTTTCACTTGTTGAAACATTCAAAATATCTTTCTAACTCATTTCTTCATATTGGGATAATTTTAATTTTACTTTTGCAAATTTTGCCAAAGCATCTGGCTGAATAAACACACTTGCCAGGGCCCCACCCTAGAGCCTTGGCAGGTACTTTGCAAACAAAGAGTGCTGCAGCTTTGGCTTTATCATCTTCACCATGAACCCATCTATGATTCTCCCCTTTCCCTCCAGCACTTTCCACTAACAACACACATACACACCCATAACACAACCATACTATTTCTTTTTCTTTATGCCTCTTTTCTGTAGTATTTATCTCCATGGCAATTATCACCATCTAACACACTATATATTTTGCCTATTTATTTATTTATTTATTTATTTATTTATTGTTTCTCTATCCACACTAGAATTTAAGCTTTGTAAAGGCAGATGTGTTCCTTTCCTGGGGCTACCATATAAATGACCACAAATGGGTGGCTTGAAACAACAGAAATTTATTCTGAGTTGCAGAGGCCAGAAGTTCAAAATCCAGGTGCTGTAGGGCTGATTCCCTCTGGAGACTCTGAGGGATGCTTCCATGTTTTTCATGCCAGTGGCTGCTTCCAACCCTTAGCACTCCTTGGTATAGGGCTTCATGAGGTTCAATCTCTGCCTTTGTCCTCACATGGCCTTTTTAAAAAAAATCTGAGTCTCTGTGACTTCTCTTTTTCTGATCTTAAAAAGAATTTCTTAAGGAAATCATAAATTATCGGACTTATAGCTCACCCTAATATGGGGTGATCTCATCTCAAGATCTTTACCTTAATTACATCTGCAAAGACCTTTTTTACAAGTAAGTTTACATTCTTATTCCGGGCGAACTTATCTTTTGTGGACCACAGTTCAACTCACTACAGAAGTTATAATTTTTCTGTTATGCTCACTGATGTGTCTCCAGCGCATAGACTAGATCCTGGAATGTAGTAAGTGCTAAATAACTATTTGTTGAAGGAATGCATTGAGAGCCTATAGTGCCAGATGCTGAAGTAGGTACTTAGAGCACTGCAATTTAAATATTCCCTAACTATAATTTATCTTCTCTTCTCAATTCACATATAAATTTGTTTTTATTTTTTTTAAATTTTTATTTTAGATTCAGGTGGTACATGTGCAGGTTTGCTACATGGATATATTGCATGATGCTGAGGTTTGGGTTTCTATTGATCTTGTCACCACGATAATGAACATAATACCCAGTTGGAAGTTTTTCAGCCCTTGCCCCCTCTCTCCCTCCCCCTTTTTTGAGTTCCTCGTGTCTACTGTTCCCATTGTTATATATGTGTGTATACAGGTTTTAGCTTTCACTTATAAGTGAAAACATGCAACATTTGGTTTGCTCTTTCTGCATTCATTCATTCATTCAACAGCTTATGGCTGCATCCATGTTGCTTCAAAGGATGTGATTTTGTTCTTTCTTGTGGCTGTGTAATATTCCACAGTATATATGTACCATATTTTCTTTATTCAATCCACTGTTGATGGACACCTAGGTTGGTTCCATGTCTTTGCTATTGTAAATAATGCTGTGATAAACATACAAGTGCAGGTATCTCTTTGGTAGGATGGTTTATTTTCCTTTGGTATATACCCAGTAATGGGATTGCTGGGTCAAATAGTAGGTCTAATTTTAATTCTTTTGGAAATCTCCAAACTGTTTTCCACAGGGTCTGAACTAACTTTCATTCTTGCCAACAGTGTATAACCATTCCCTTTTCTCTACCGTCTCGCCAACATCTGTTATTTTTTTACTTTTCAATATAGTAGCCATTCTGATTGGTATGAGATGGTGTCTCCTTGTGCTTTTGATTTGCATTTCTCTGATGATTAGTGATATTGAGTATTTTTTCATGTTTATTGGTTGCTTGTATGTCTTCTTGTGAAAAGTGCCTGTTCATGACATTTTCCCACATTTTAATGGGGTTATTTGTTTTTTTTTTTCTTTTTGATTTAAGTTTCTTACAGATTGTGGATATTAGGCTTTTGTTGAATGCATAGTTTGCAAATATTTTCTCCCATCTGTAGGTTGTCTGTTTACTTGGTTGATAGTTTCTTTTACTGTTCAGAAGCTCTTCAGTTTAATTAGATCCCAATTTTCAATTTTTGTTTTTGTATGCAGTTACTTTTGGGGACTTAGTCATAAAATCTTTGCCTAGGCCAATGTCCAGAAGAGTATATCCTAGGTTTTATTCTAGGATTTTTATAGTTTGAGGTCCCACATTTAAGTCTTTAATCCATCCTGGTTAATTTTTGTATGTTGTGAGAGGTATGGGTCCAGTTTCATTCTTCCGCATGTGGTTAGCCAATTTTTCTCAGCACTGTTTATTGAATAAGGAGTCCCTTCCCCCATTGCTTATTTTTGTTGACATTGTCAAAGATCAGATGGCTGTAGGTGTGCAGCTTTATTTTGGGGTTCTCTATTCTGTTTCATTGGTCTTTTGTCTATTTTTGTACCAGTATCATTCTGTTTTGGTTACTGTAGCTTTGCAGTATAATTTGAAATCAGGTGATGCCTCTGGTTTTTTCCTTTGTCTTTAGGATTGCTTTGGCTATTCTGGTCTTTTTTTGGGCTCCATTTTACATTTTATAGTAGGTTTTTCTAATTCTGTGAAAAATGACATTGGTAATTTGATAGAAACACTGTTGAATCTGTACATTGCTTTGGGCAGTATGGACATTTTAATGCTATTAGTTATTCAAAGCTATGAGCATGAAATGTTTTTCCATTTGTTTGTGTTGTCTATCATCTGTCATTTATTTCAGCAGTGTTTTGTAGTTCTCTTTGTAGAGGTCTTTCACCTTCTTGATAGTCCTAGGTATTGTGTGTGTGTGCGTGTGTGTGTGTGTGTGTGTTTGTGTGCATGCATGTGTGTGTGTGTCTATTGTTAAGTGAGATTGTGTTCTTGATGTAGCGTTCAGGTTGAATGTCACTGGTATATAGAAATGCTACTGATTTTTGTACATTCATTTTGTATCCTGAAACTTTACTGAAGTCATTATCAGGTCTAGGAGCCTTTTGTTAGAGTCTTTAGGTTTTTCTAGGTAAAGGATCAGATTGTCAGCAAAGATAAGTAATTTTACTTCCTCTTTTCCTATTTGGGTGCCTTCATTTCTTTCTCTTGCCTAATTGCTCTGACTAGGACTTCCATTACTATGTTGAATAGGAATGGTAAGAATGGGCATCCTTGTCTTGTTCCCATTCTTAAGGCGAATGTTTCCAGCTTTTGCCTGTTCAGCATGATGTTGACTTGGGGTTTTTCATAGATGACTCTCATTATTTTGGGATATATTCCTTTGATGCCTAGTTTGTTGAGGGTTTTTATGGTGAAGGGATGTTGGATTTTGCCCAATGCTTTTTCTGTATCTATTAAGATGATAATATGGTTTTTGTTTATAATTCTGCTTATCAATTCACTATCAGTTCTTTGAAGATGAAAACTCTGTCTTTTATGGTGTTTGTACATTTTGAATTTCTTAATACTGTGTATGTAGCTGACAACACATAAATAGATATGCAGATGAGTAAGAGAGTCATTTGGGATCACTGCTGATTTAACTTATCTTGCTATGAAAGCATTTTGTTCCTCTTTCCCATGCTTGGTAATATATCCTTTTGGAAGAAACACTCTTGCCAAAAGAGGATGGCATTTTTACATCCAAGAGAAATATTCTTTGCTCAAGAGTGTAAAAATGTATGAAAGAAATATGTAAATAAAATCCTATATATAAAATCTAATATCAAAGTTGAATGATGAAATTTGTCAAAATGATTATAAAATATCACAGTTACTTAAACTGCATATTATATTCATGTTTCTTGCCATTTGTATGCTAAAAACTTACAATGATTTGAATGTGCAAAATCAAAAGTTGGGAGAAAAGATAGATCAGAGTCTATTAGTGATAATTTATCCTTTTACCTCCATAAATGTTTGCTAGAAATGCCAAAGGCTCTAATTTGTCTATTTAAATTTACTTCAAAAAAGCATTCCCTAAGTTGCCTATTTACTCTGTTATCTCTATAAATCAGGACACTCTCCAGACTTTCTACTGTGAATGTTGTATGGAATTGATAGAACAATTTCTTTTTTATGTTGTACTCATTCACCATTTAGTTACTTAGACAATAAAGTCAGAATGACAAATTCTAAGTCCCAAAATATGAATGAAAATTCACTCATTTTCAGAACAAAACTTAGCATCACACTCTCTTGAGTAAAATCTCACTAGAAAAAAAGATATAGAAAATACATTATAGCATTTGAAGTCTGCTACCTCATGTCCATTTATCTGCTTTCTAATTTATTACAAAATAAATGTGCAATTAAAATATGACTTTCCTTAACCTTTTCATAATTATAATTATTATGAAAAATATGTGTAAAATATACATGTTATATTCCTTTTTTCTATACTATCAGCAGCCACTCCCACTCATGTACTCATATTAGAAGCAAAGAGCTTTGAGTATCATATAGAACATTTTCAGATAAAAGAACTTAGGTCCAGAAAAGCTAACTCTTTTGCTGGTGACTAAACATACACATACATGCACTGACACACACACATTAAGCTACTGAGTTGATAGCAAAAAAAAAAAAAAAGTCTAATTCTGTACTGGAAAATATGAAATGGCTCCTTCATATAACATCACTCAGTATTCAAAAGCAAAGCCGAACAACTAAGAAAGTTACTTCCCCCAAAACCCCCCAAAAAAATGAAAAAAAGAAATGTACCTATTGTGGACTAGCTGATTGGATACCATGGCCACAGCCCTGATTTTCAGTAAAGACATAGTTTCAAGAATGTCATTCAGATGCTTTCTTAAGTATGGATGTTGTTATTTTTAGCAAAAGAAGCCTTTTGTCCTTGTCACATCAAAACACAAAGAATTCCATAAGTCAGTGCCAGTCTTTGTTTTTAATGCCTAAATATCTGGCCACATATATATCTATGTTATGTAAATGTTATTGCCTTGTTTTTCAGAATAAGAATTTAGAACATTAGAAATTGACTTTTATAATGCAATTTTTTTCAAACTCTTTTTGGCTTTTCTCTACATCTCAAAATTTGTTTCAATTTAGGAAATGGAATTGGACTAGTCAGTTTAATTTATCTTTGCTAGCCAATTTCACCTCTCAGATTCCAGGGAACAAAGCCAAACTATAAGATATCTACTGAAAACATTTGTAAGAGATGATTAAAAGCAGACTGTCAACAAGCATATAAAATGAAACATTTTTATCACAAGCTTTATAAATTTTTTAAAAACTTTGTTCATTTAATTCTGAAAGCATGCCTCTTTTGTAATTATGAAATATAGAAATATTTGAAATTCCCCAGTCATCTTGGCTCACAAATAGAAACATTTGGTTGCGTTTGGTTCACAGGCACACAGGGGCCTGTCTGCTTTTGGTTCTGTGTAATGCCCATACTATTTCTTGCTTTTTTTTTCCACAATAAGTATGTGGGTGCTAGAATGTTATTGAAATATTTTACAACACATGAATTTAAAATGAGCACTCTGCTATGGTTGCAGTTACAGTGCAAACCCCATCAAGTTGCTAGCATTGGGCCGATAGACAAGGTAGGAGCAGCCAGAATTTGAGTTCTTGTTAGGAATTGCAAGGGGGAAGGGGCTGTGTTCAGGGGCCAGAAAACTATCCTGCAGGCTGAAGGTTGTTATTAATTTAACCAAAGGACACAGTGGTTTCTGGGCTCACACAAAACTCCACCTTCTCCCATTAGAAGTCAGCGTCCTGTTGATGTGACCACCTGCTTTATTATTTGGGGTTTTCTGCCATCTAAGACCTGGGCTACTCACCTGGATTTTTGAACTCTTGCTTTTGCACTGATACCTGATTCAGAATCAGATCAACTGCCTTTCCATCTTTGTCTGTGGGGGCCGGAAGTACAGAGGTCTTATAGGTGAGCTTTTATTCTTTCTTCCAGAAAGAGTATCCTATAACTATGTCAGTGAGGAAGTGAAACACAACCTCCTCTGTTTGAAACACAAAAGGAATTTAGAGAGGAGTAAAATACAAGGCCATTTAATTATTCCCTTTAATAAGTAGCAGCAGGCCCACCAAAGAACATGTTGATCTTACTTGGTGATAAATCTCCCTAAGGAGAAGAGAGATCTGATTGAAAGAAGACCCAAGGGCAGGAGGTAGGGAGGATTGTAAAGGAAGGATGTGGCTCTGTGTAACCAGAATAAAAGCAGGCTGCCTTAGGGAGATGTGACAAATACCCCAGCACCCTCCTGCTACAAGAGACAATCCTTATAGCTGACTCTTGCCATGGTTAAAATAATTGGACAAAAATATTAAAAAGGAAAACGCTCCTAGCTGTACTGGTTGGAATCCTCAGGCTTGGAGGAGGAGCTGAGTAATCCCTGCAGTGTCCCGAAAGCAGGAATCCTGAGCAGATTCAGGCCAATTTGTGTGATATTCCCAGGGATTCCCTCCCTATTTTGAGCAGAGGAATGGACTTGGATAGGGCAGCATGTTCCTGTGAGTTGGCAGGCACCCACTGAACAGAATAACTGATTTGGTACCCAGACTGCAGATGCTAGCTGAATTGCCAAGTAGATACTGCCTGAGGGAAATACCTGCTAAAGTTGAAGTGATCACTACTTGGGTGGGTTAAACATTTACCAGTATCAACTAGTATTATACATAGTGTTTTAGTTTTTCTGAAAATGTACGTGCACATGAGAACAATAAGTATTAAAATGAAACTCCCAGTCCCTCTCCAGAGGCACAACCATAGTTACCAATTTCTTTCTTTTTTTTTTTTTTTTCTTGAGACGGAGTCTCGCTCTGTCGCCCAGGCTGGAGTGCGGTGGCCGGATCTCGGCTCACTGCAAGCTCCGCCTCCCGGGTTTGCGCCACTGCCTCGGCCTCCTGAGTAGCTGGGACTACAGGTCCCCGCCACCTCGCCCAGCTAGTTTTTTGTATTTTTTTTAGTAGAGACGGGGTTTCACCGGGTTAGCCAGGATGGTCTGCATCTCCCGACCTTGTGATCCGCCCGTCTCGGCCTCCCAAAGTGCTGGGATTATAGGCTTGAGCCACCGCGCCCAGCCCAATTTCTTATATAAAGTATACATATAAAAGCTTATATAACCTTTTATTTTACTTATTAAATACTTGCATTGATTACTTTAGAATGGGCAAGTAAAAATTAATTGTAATAATTGTAATCACTTTCATACATTTTCTTATTCCTGAATATTTGCTTTGTTTTAAATTTTAGCAAGTATGAACCTTATGCTAGTCAAGAAAAATTAATCTGTAAATATTTCTGTTGGAATCTCAGATTTATAATTAAAAATTATATAAGGTATGTTACATAATTTATAATCAAAAATTTAGATTAAACAAATATGTATGTGCACTTATTACATCGTCAGCATTGTCCTGTGCCTCACTCAATACGTGAACTTATTTGATGTAAGTCCACTAAATTTCACCGTAAAAACCAAAGAGAAAAAGTTCTGGGGCACATATGTGGCGTTCTTGTGAATCTTTCTGAGAGTACTCTCTTACCTGACATGATAGGGATATCTTGAAAGGTAAGCAGGGAAACCTTCAGGGCAGTGCCATTTGCAGCTAGGTCTCTGAGAATAAGAATGAATTCTTATTCAATACGCTGGTGCCACAGTTAGGGCTAAAATACCTTTAGAGACCTGCCATCTCTAATAATAATAGCCATTTCTGATTTGTTCATCTTCCCTGCTTTTTTCCCTACAATTTTAGGTCTAAATATTCCATGCAAACACACTCTTTCATGCTGAATCCTGCTCAAATAACTGCCAAGATGTTAGTTTAGTAATCCTGAAATAGAAGATTGGCTCCTATGGTAAGATAATTCTTGGGAGAATCTCTTCTTTTAATGAATGCCTGGTTCTTCTCAAACCCATGCCAAGAATAATTGGTCACCATATCATTTCTTGCTATTCATCCCTTTTAAAACTAAGAAACAGGCTGGGTGCGGTGGCTCATGCCTGTAATCCCAGCATTTTGGGAGACCAAGGCGGGTGGATCACCTGAGGTCAGGAGTTCAAGACCAGCCTGGCCAACATGGTGAAACCCTGTCTCTCCTAAAATACCAAAATTAGCCGGGCATGGTGTCACATGCCTGTAGTCCCAGCTACTTGAGAGGCTGAGGCAGGAGAATCGCTTGAACCTGGGAGGCAGAGGTTGCAGTGAGCTGAGATCGCACCATTGCACTCCAGCCTGGGCAACAAGAGCAAAACTCTGTCTCAGAAACAAAACAAAACAACTAGGAAACATTAAAGCTTCCAAGGAATTGAGCATTAAGTGGGGTCTAACATTTAATATGACTGCAGAGTAACTCCTCTTTACCAAGTCTTTTTACTAGTTTTTCCCTTACTCTCAAATATGTAGTTTAAATTAGATGGGTAAAGCAAATGGGAGAGTATTGCTACTTTTTCAGTCATATTTATACAAATGAATTATATAATATTAATTGTTCACAATATTCCTTGTAATTTATAGCACTGTGAGCAGTATAAATAATTTGATAAGCACTGAACCTGCTCAGCCTTTGTAATGTCAAGAGTGGATTGAGAACTGTGACATGATGTTAGGAAATGGAGATTTACAAGCTTACTGAAGAATATAATTGAGGCATTAGGAGTGCTTTTCTGATCAGATTAATGTTCAGTTTTATTTTCAATTTTATCGAGTGTTAATGAGAAATTTAGTTGGCTCCAGTAAAATCATTATTTTTTCCTATGAAACATATGAAACCTGAAATAATAGTCTGTTTCATTTTTATGGCTTCAGAATTCTAGACAATGTAAATATTTAACCAATAAATATTTTGGTGCATTAAATCAGCAAAATACCATTTATAATTGCTGCATCTCTCTTCCAAATAACTAGAACCCAATTTCCAGTTTCATTTTTCTCACATAAACATGAAACCATTTCTTATAGTCTTTAAACATTTCTACATAAGTGGCTAGAACATATACTGCCTTATGTTTAATTGTATGAGACCCAAACTTATTTAGTGAATATTTTGAAAAGCAGTTAAAGAAAAAAGATGATGAAGCATTAATGACTCCCTTCCTCCAAGTAGAAGATAAGAGTTATATGGTCATGGAGTTCCTTTTTAAGGGGATGTATTAGTTTTCAATTTCTGCACATAAAGTCACCCCAAAACTTTGTGGCTTAAAACAATAATATTTTATTCTCTCGTGGTTTCCGTGAGTCAAGAAATTGAACAAGGTAGAGTAGAGATAGCTGGTCTCTGTTATGTAATATCTAAGGCCTTAGCTGGAAGACTCTAAAGGTTGAGGGCTGAAATCATCTGAAAAGTTGTTCATGTCTGGTGGTTGGTGCTGGCTGTGGGCTAGAGACTTCACTTCATCTCCATGAGTTCTCTCCTTGAGGGTTAGTTTGAGCTTCCTTATAGCACAATAGCTGATATCTAAGAGCAAGCATCCCCAGAGAGAGTAAGAACCTGTTAGAATCTGTGTCGCTTTTATGCTTTGGCTTGGAAACCACAGAGCATCACTTCAACCACACTTCATGGGTTGGATCAACAACAAGCCTCCTCCAATATTCAAAGGAAAAGAACATAGATCCAACTCATAGATTTCACCAGTCACAACATAAGATAGCATAGGAAGATCTGTATATTAATTTTTGGAAAATACAATATGTTATGGGAGGAGTGGAGGTAGGTTTAGCTCATGCCAGGTTAGCATTTTATTAAGTGGGACATGAAAGCTTAGAGCTGGAAGTGATGAAGGGAGCAGGGTTGGATGGGGTGAGAATTTTACAGACTGTGGATATAAAGGGGTTGTATTAGTCAGTTTTCACACTGCGATAAAGACATACCTGAGACTGGGTAATTTATAAAGAAAAGAGGGTTAATTGACTCACAGTTCCACAGACCTTGGGAGGTCTCAGGAAACTTACAATCGTGTTGGAAGGGGAAGAGGCATGTCTTACATGGTGGCAGGTGAGAAGAAAACGAGTGAAGAGTGAAAGGGGAAGAGCCCCTTAGAAAATGATCAGATCTCATGAGAACTCACTCACTATCACAAGAACAGCATGGGGGAACCACCCCCATGATCCCATTACCTCTACCTGGTCTTTCCCTTGACACAAAGGGGTTATGGGGATTATAATTTTAAGATGAGATTTGGGTAGGGGCACAAAGCCTAACCATATCAGGGACCGAGAGAGGAGAAGTGAGGAGTCTGACATTATAAGATGGATTTTGAGGGAATAACAGAGATGTTTAAGGGGGATATTTATGGAGCTTTGCTGTGTGGAATGTGAGGTAAAATTGTTTCTCTGTATTTTTATAATCTTTAGAGAAAACATCCCACTGGGTTGTAGAGTTGGATCTATTTTTGGACAAAATACAGTAAGCTGCTGAATATGGCTTCTATGTAGAGGAAGGGAAAAAGTAGAGGCCTATTAAATCTAGGTTACATCTGTTACATCTGCTTTCAGAAAAACTTAGTAATAAATGTGGCTGTCATGGACTTATGTTTGGTGGTTCCTAAATGTCAGTGCAAAGACTGAAGCCAGTCCATGGTAAAATTTTCATTGGCAAGCTCTGAAATCAGAAATTAGACATCATGAATCTTTCACAACGCTAAATTTGTTCAATTAAATGAAATGATCTTCATTGTGAGTTTATATCCTTCCAACCTTTTTAGTTTTAAAATGATCTTTTAAAAAATGAAATGATGGTGTTTTGGAGTTTTAACTGTCCATACTTGGAAAACTAAAAAGTTGCTAGCCTCCATACTTTAGTTTCTAAAACCCTGGAGTGCAATCTCTAAATTGCAAGGTGTTTGGGGACAAAAAAAAATTCAATCCCTTTGCATTAGGCATTTTTATTGATATTGGATGTAAGAGGATAGTATAAATTTACCTAAATACACAGAAAAATAGTTTCTTTACTCTTTATAATCCCAAAGGAATGTTCCTTATTTTTTCTTATATTTACTGTCAATATCTATCATAAAAGTTGATGTTACATGAAAATATTAATATAAATGTTACAACATTATCTTTAGGTTTGTTGTGAGGATTAAGTAAATTAATATTTATGAAGAACTTCAAATCATGCCTAGCACATAGCATGGACTCAAATATTGCTAATGATATTGACAATTATTTTTTGAAATTGCTCTTCTTCTGTAACACTCAATTTATGCCATTGGCATAAATGTTTTGAGCTAGACAAGATATTGCTCTATTTAGGGTTACCCTGGAATAACTTGTTTCTTTAATCATAACTGGGTACATTTTTTTAACCTATTTAAGCTTTAAATTATCCAGAAATAAAACAAGAGGAAAAAAGAAGAAATTAAAAACAACAATAAAATAAAACCAATTTTTCAGAAAGCCAAAAGATAACAAAATAAACTTTAACTAAAAGGGTCTTTTTAGAGAAGAAATATTCTTATCCACCTCATAGCCTAGATTCAGTCATGGGAAAGGGCAGCCAAGAATATCTTAAGTGATATCCTGGGCTTTGTTTCTTGATTCAAGTAGTGTTCACTTTATTATGGTTATATATTCTTTTAATCTGTATATCTGTCTATTCATCCATTTATTTGTTTGACAAAAATTAAGTATCTGTGTTTGAGAGACACAAAGATAAATAAGATATCTACATCCCTCCAGGAAAATGTAGCATCTATTTTATAATACTTATGAATATTACTGAAGAACTAATTATAAAATAAATTAAATCATTTATCAAATATAAATTATATTAATATGAGTTTACATGACTACCTATAATGATAGCAATTACAAGTTCCCTCTTACGCTTTTTTCTGCCCTTCCCCCAAAAGATGGAGCTAACTACCTAGCTACTGGGCTGAAAATATGGAGTTATTAGCCTTGGTGCATAGCAGGTTGGTGATCTTAGGTCTGAGGTGTATGACTTTTGTCCAAGGACATTGTGAGATATGCAGAACAAAAATCAGAAAAGTATAATCTTTTAAATGAATCATGAAGAAAGAACCAAAAATGTCAAGATCTCTTAATAAAAATAACATTTAGGATAGATACCATCAGACCAATTCTGTACTCTGTCTATACTATTTTGAAAATCTTCCTTAAAGAAGCTTTAACTCTGGTGTTTGAAGTGGCTCGTACAATGAAAATAGGTTTAAATGCTTATTAATCACATGTAAATTAAACACATAACTTGTGTGTTATAATCATAAAGTGGATTTGCTTTTCTTCATGTTTCTTCTTAAAATAATACAAAGCAAATAAATGAAACAAAAATATAGGTGTCCTCTGCTAGGTCTACATTTATATAAGGAAAACCAGAAAGATAACATAAAAATCCCCCTAAATCAGGTCTATGGAGAAACAGATTTGCTGAATTTAGAGAGTAGATAATGCATGTAATCTCAAATATAAAATATAGCAGGTGACTTTTTATGGGGAAGTTTCTTCTTAATGTTGATAGTAACATATCTGTACTTGACATTAATTAATCCATATCGTAAAGATTTGAACCAGAGAATCAGGCCCACTTGGTCATAGAGATAGTCAAGGAATGGGCTCTCCACTACAATTTGATGTGAATCGTCTACTTATCATGTCTCATTGTTAAACCAGATAGCTTGGTAGATTCTTTATCATGTGTGTTTCTAATACAACCGGGAAAACCTGTCGTATAGTCTTACATTCTCTCTCACACATGTGTGCATGCACATACACAGTCACACACACAGTCACACACACATATACATCATTCTGACAGTGCCCTAACTTTCAGAATACAAGGTTGAATCCTCTGCCACATACTAGTAGTATAATCCTGGATGAGTTACTTAAACTTACTTTGCTTCAGTTTGAGAATGAAATGAGAGAATATGTGTAAGACACCTGACACACAATAGTGAGCATTCAATAAATGTTAACTATAACTAGGTGACAAATTGGGGCCCAAGAAAATTGTAACTTGCTCAAGGGCATTAAAGTAGTTTGTGGCTACTCAGGATTAGAATCTACATAATGATTATCAATTCAACCTTCTTTCCTTTATGCTAAGTTATCTCACTAATTGGCAGCTCTTTCCTGTGTTGTTAACTTTCCATATATGAAGGGTTTGCCTTCCCAAGTAAGTTGTAAGCATCTCAAAAGTTAAAAGCATGGGTTAGTGATAGCTTCATCAACCATAGGTTCTAATGGAGAGTTCTTGATATTGTAGGGGCTCAGCATTTATTTGTTAACTGTGAGCTTTCAACTTCACAATAGTTAACCTGAAATTGTTTTATTCATCCCATCTTTCTCATTCTCTCTTCGGTAGTTCTGTATATAAGAACAGCAAGCCATTATAATTCTCAGCACAAAATTAGAACTGCACTGTGCACAACTACCATCCTCTCTCTCTGTAACTCCTCAGAGAAAAGCATACAATTTTCTACTATATTTCTGCAGTATGAAGAAAATAATTTAATATACCTATGCTTTGGTTTCTCTATATATAGAACTTATATACAGCATTACTCAATCACCAAAGAATTCCATTATAATTTAGTTTATTGTTATGTAAATTCAGGCATAACCCAGGCCACAATATGATCCCAATAATATAACAAGTACCCACAGGGAAAACCTGGTAGAATAATTCAAGAGTGGGAATTATTTTTAGCTTTGGATGACTTTTATATAAAGGAGCTCCACTCACAATACATTAGTGGCACTATTAACTACACTCACTAGGTAAGCTAATATTTGAGGTACATTTTTTACATCTCTTTAAGAGTATATCAGTGTATCAATCATTACAAATTACTACCTTGATTATCTTTGGAGCTACTCTTTTTTTTTGAGATGGAGTCTTGCTCTGTCACCCAGGCTGGAGTGCATTGGCACCATCTCGGCTCAATGCAACCTCTGCCTACTGGGTTCAAGTGATTTTCCTGCCTCAGCCTCCTGAGTAGCTGGGATTACAGGCACGCGCCACCATGCCTGGCTAACTTTTGTATTTTTAGTAGAGACAGGGTGTCACTATGTTGGTCAGGCTGGTCTCGAACTCCTGACCTTGTGATCTGCCTGCATTGGCTTCCCAAAGTGCTGGGATTACAGGCATGAGCCACCACGCCTGACCCTGGAGCTACGCTTAAGAGTCAACCTAGCATATCCTTGTAAAGCAGTTGCCTAAACAAGCTTCCTCTTAAATATGCCTTTGAAAAATATAAATTCCTGTCAGTATCTGCATTTCACTTTGAAGATCTTATCAGCTTTCAGGAGCAGGTATGCATATCCTGTAAGTTTCAGTTTTTTCTTGATGCTCAGGATGAACTGAATATCTACACAAGGGAGCCTCTGGGAAGTCTGACTAACTGGACTACTTGGATTGGTTTGTCCTCATGAAATGTAAGGCTTACAATCCGTAGGCTGTTACCTAGCTCCTGACAGCTATCTCCCTACCACCGCCCACACCAGATTTTTAGTCCTGAGCTGCATACCCAGGAATTCTCCTGTTTCCGTGAATCAGGAAGGATATAGCAAGTTAAGAGAGAAGGAAAGAACTTGCTGAGCCTTGCCTTTCAAGGGATATCAGGAAGTTACTCAACAGATAGCAAAGTGCTCTCTACACAAAAGTGCTAGAAGAACTGCAGTTATATTCCCTTGAGGAAAGGAAACTTTAAGATGATTTGGAAATAGCCAAATGTAATCACATAACAACCAATTTTGAAGTTTGTTGGCATGCGACACTCCTCTAGGAATTCTTGGTTTCCAGCTCGTTCTCATTGGCAACAAACAGAATTCTCTAAGCCTTATTAGGAGCCTGACATTTTGTTTGAGAATCAAAACTTTTCTGTTTGAAAACTAGAGCCAAACTCAGTTATATAAAAACAGGCATATAAGAGAAAGAGCAAACAAGAAATGCTATTATATCATATATATGGAGAACATAATAGTTTGAAGAGGGAGACTTCTCGATGGACCAGAATAAATACTAGAATATAATACACAACTCAGTTATACAAGGTAAAAATGAGTTACTGGCCCTTCAGGATGGGTATCATGAGAGTTCATTAATTTAAATAAGAACTCCTAATATGCGTGTAGCAGTTTATCAGTTAGAGAGTGCTTTACATGGGTCGCTTTTCACAATAGATAACTTGGCGCAAGTGAAGGCCTGGGTCTGAAAACATATTCTGCAAAATAAGCCCATCACTGTTAAAACCTGGCAAATGCTAAGGACTCCACAGCTAGAGCAAATGGCTTCTATAGTTGAATAGTCTGTTTCAATCAAGTTAGAAAAATGGGTGTCCTTCAATGCATAGCATGTTGGAAACTCAGGATACTTTAGAAAGTCTCTTGGTCCAGCACTCCGACTTGTGAAAGACAAATACTGTCATATAATGCTTTGGCTGTTCTCTTATTTCTTGCTAACCTAAGGTACAGTGGGTATTAAACTCTTTTAGCTTCTTGAAGATGAACTAATTCCCAACCTCACTGTAATAATTGCTGAACATGGGAAGTTTTGGGGTCTGAGTTTTAACTCCAAGTAATTCATTATGTCTGTCATTGTCTGTGGTAGGTTGCTTGCCCACCACTGTGCCAGTATCATTATCTGTGACTTGAGACAAATGGTAAGGACAGGTTGTCTGAGCCTCAGCACTTGGGTGGCAGATGTGACAGAGATAGATAAATTGGCCAGAATGAGTATTTTAAACCAGAATGCTGCCCCCAAGCCCAGTATGGGACCACCTACAGTGTGGAAGGCAGCTCAGACATAGGTCAGTTTGTTCTGGAGACTACACATTATGATCTGCTGAGCAGTTCTTCATCATCTTCACTTGAAAATGAGGGGTGGCTGTTTTTAGGCTGTCAGCCTCAGATTTGAATTCTATAGTGATTAGGTGGTCAAATGGCTGCTCTCTGCAGACTGCTCAGGGGCTGTTAGAGCTACACAATTACCCTAAAGTTAACAGGAGCAAATAGCCTCACCAAACCAGCCTTGAGTCATTCCTTTAAGTGAGGGTGATTAGGAGAGGCAGCTATTTTTAAGAAAGAAATTTAATAATCAGTTGGTTCAGAGACTCAAAATTATTTATCATGGCATTTCCCAATGTCACCTTTCCTCACCATCACTTTATTGGCATTAGGCTTTGAGACATGGTTCTTACCAGCAAGATGGTTATTTTTATGCCTTATCAAGGTCTCTAACAGATCCTATGACACGCACATGTTAGAAAGGAGAATAAAGCAACAATTGCATAAAGCAATAGTACAGTGGGAAGAGAAACAGGAAGATTATGTTGCCATGCTCAATTTTAGTTTAATATAAATTGTTAATATCTTTGTCTCAGTCACTGTATAGAAATAAAATATTTTCAGATTAAAAGATCCTAGATCTTCATTGAATCCTACCTCTCTTAACCTCAGCCTTTTTGGAAAACAGTACAAACTCCAAACTGTAATTCAAGCTCTAAAATAAAAGGCTGGGCTGTGATCCAAAGTGTTTTCAGTATTTCTCTGGTAGATTTTTACTGGTTTTTCATGAAAAGCACTTAATTCAAATATTATTCTTCCATCTTTTAATGTTTTAGTCAACAGTAAATGATACTCTCTTCCGATATACTCCTCTCAAAGTGGTAGAAGAGTTTGTGGCAAATTGCCGTTTCAAGCATTTATTCTGCTCCAATAATGCAGTATTGAATACACTGAAGCTGGGAAAAATTAACTAAACTACTTTTATGCACTTTCAAAAGAAGCAACAGAAAAACTTGGCAAAGTAATAATAGTGAAATTTATTGCTTCTCAATAGACTAATGTACTTAATAATATCCTAGAAAATGCTGCACTTTGAAATGTTAACATATAACAGTGTATATCTTAAATTAAAAATAGCTGTGTTAGTCCACGGTGGTTATTTATACTTTATATAGTCTATATTCTTTGTGAGATTTGGGTTTAAACACATCTGAGTTCAAATCCTGAGAAGACTGCCCAGTAAAGAAGGTTAAAATGGAGGGAAGGAGGAAGGGGGGAAAAGGGAAAGTAGGCATAGAGGAAGAAGAAAAAAGGAGATAGGTAGAAAGGGGAAAGGAAGATGTCAGGGAGGAAGGAGAAATACCTCAAGTCCATGAAGGGTTGGTGCTGAAGGATACCTTCATCATTAAGTAAAGGGCGAATTGCATTGTGGTTGTTTAAAAGCATGCCCAGATACGGCCTGGTGCGGTGGCTTACGCCTGTAAGCTCACGCCTGTAATCCCAGCACTTTGGGAAGCTGAGGTGGGTGGATCACAAAGTCAGGAGATCGAGACCATCCTGGCTAACACGGTGAAACCCCGTATCTACTAAAAATACAAAAACTTAGCCAGATGTGGTGGGGGGTGGGGAGGAAATGTAATCCCAGCTACTCGGGAGGCTGAGGCAGGAGAATGGTGTGAGCCTTGGAGGCAGAGCTTGCAGTGAGCCGAGATCCCGCCACTGCATTCCAGCCTGGGAGTCAGAGTGAGACTCCATCTCAAAAATACAAAACAAAACAAAACAAAAAAAACATGCCCAGACACAATCCTAAAGCATGCCCAGATACAATCCTAATGTAAAATTTTATCAGATGGAGAAGTATTAAAAGCTGGAATAAATAGGAAAAGGAGTTCATGAAATGTATTCAAAGAAATATTAAAAATAGCTCAGGTACAGAATCTGTTAAAGCAACAAAGTAGATACATGACTCTTTTTAATCTTCCACACGTCACTCCATGGCATTAAGTTAACACTGCCTTAGTCTCCTCTGAGTTGAGACAAATTTCCTGAGAGGAAGGTTGACATTCCCTGGACACTTTAAGGATCTGTTTGTGCCTCATGGGTATAGGTTGTAAAAGTTCTTTGCATAGATATGTCAGCATATTAGTGCATTGTTTGGCTCCAAGTGACCTTTCCTCCCTGCATTTCCTCATTTGCCATTCATCCTTTTGCTTCCCTTAGTCTGCCATAATAGTCCCTGAGGTATAGCATAAGTGCTTCTAGGGCACTCCTCTAACTGCACAGTTATTGTTAGTGCACAATTAAAGGACTTGGATATTGAAAAATGGTAATGTTTGGAATCCTGCAATCTCATTCCTTAGGGGCAGGGAACAATTAGAACACCTGAAAAAGGGTTAGAGTCCAGAACCAGATTCAGGAGAGAGTTCAGCTTTCATTTGGGTTGGTCCATTTTTCAGTGCCGCCCACATGAGCTGTCAGTTGCTAGAATTGCAGAGTATTTCAGGGAAAGGGGCAGCTAAGCAGAGATGAAATCTTTAGACAGATGAGTCCCAAAGAGGAAATTATGCAGAAGCCAAATGGCTAGAAATGCTACTGAGGATTTAAACCTAAACTATAAGTGAAGGTCTGTTCCCTAAATGATACACTCAGACTTAACAATAAGCTAATAAGGTGGTTCAATAAAGAAAATGTGGGTCAGATGGAAGAGCAGACAATTTAGAAGGTGGGTAAGAGATATCTATGATATTAGCTTAGGTGGGGTTTTTGGTATTGATGCCATTGTGTTGGGAGTACAGCAGAAGGACAAAATGCTCCTTTAGCAACTTGGCCTGCAGTCAAATAGGCCACCATTGAAATCTGAGCTCCGCTGCCTTCCTTACCTGGGACTAATCACTTACCCTCTCAGTCTCCTCATCTGTAAAAAAAAAGGATAATAATAATAATTGTTACCTTTGGAAAATTACCTTTCTCTTCTTTACCTTTAACCTCTTTCTCTCAACTAGATACTTTCCATGAGACTCAAAATACATTCAAGTATCTTCTGTATTAAAAACAAACAAAACAAAAACCTCACCCTCAACCACTTACTCCCCTATGTTAGGGTTTCTCTTGACATTTGGGGCTAGATAATTCTTTACTTTGGGGCTGTTCTGTGTGTTGTAGGATATTTAGCAGCATTCTTTACCCATGAAAACATTGTGTCCCTCACCCCACAAGTTGTGGCAATCAAAGTTGTCTCTAGACATTGCCAAATGTCTCCTGGAAAAATGCCCACCTCCACCCAAGTTGGGAACCACTATTCTGATAACTGCCCCATCTCTTGTCTCCCGTGCAAAGCTACACTTTCCCAGTTTTGCCTATTCTCTCTAGCCATATTCCTTACTTCCCTATCACAGCCAATCCTATTCTAGTCTGTCTTTTGTTCCCATTTTACCAATAAAATCATTTTTAGTAAGATGAACAATAACCTCGGTAGTTCCAAATGTAATGAATATTACAATCCTTCTCTTCCTTGATTTCTCACAATTTGAAATGTGTTCTTCTCCTGGCTCCTCTGACAGTATTCTCTCTCTTGGCTTGATCTGTGAAGCCTAGGTCTCCTGGAATATCTGCAGCCTTTCTCTCCACTTTCTTACCATATTCTCTCACTGTGTCCAGGACACTAGCTCATACTTGTTCAAATGCTGATTAAAGGGCTTCTATGCTGACAGAGGGCAAACATTTCTCAAGCTTTTGCTTATATCTCATTTGCTAGCAATCTCTTGGCCAATGCCCAGAGTCACGTAGGAAGAGCCTACTGAAGGCAGAAATACAGAGAGAGAAGACTTTTGGCATAACATCTTGAGGGCCTCCTTTAATCCACTCCCCAGTAAAACTGGTGAAAACTAGGAACAAACAAACAAAAACTCCAAGCACTTAAATCCTCTGGAAATGATCCTAAGGACAAATAGCAAATGAAGAAACATCTATTCGAGAACATTTATGAAAATTCAATAAGAAAGGCAAGCCTGTGGTATTTAAACCAAGACTGCTCCCTCTCATCCCCTTCCAAGTTCAGGGAGGTGGATCCTCCATTCCAGACTGGTGCAACCAAGAACACAGAGCTCCCTCCCCTCCAGCTGGGAGGTTTCTTCCTGGAAGGAACAGGACTTCAGTGTTTCTCATCCTGGCCATAGTTACCCATTACTAAGGCTAAGCTCTGGTGAATACAGTAGAGAGGTAGGAGGCTTCCTACCCTGCCAAATCCCCCATCATCGAATGGAGGGGATACCTTAGGCACAGCATGATGAGAATATGGAGGCCTCATCATCCTTGCCTGGCCTCCTGAGGTGGTGGTTCCACACCAGGAGAGATAAATCTAGAAGATGTTAGGGTACTGCCACCTCCCAACTAAGCTCAGCTCCTGGAGTGGGAGTTTCATGCAGTCATGCAGGGAGAAGCTCTCCATTGTCTCCACCTCCATCTTGAGAACCCTGGCTTAGAGATTTTGCCTGGTGGTGGCAGGGGCAATAATCCATCATAAAATAAATATTCTTAATCTCTTCCCAAAAGCCATGGCTTCATTTGCAACAAAGTATGGAGAAGTTCAAGCCTTAGAGTGCTCTCAAGAACAGTGGAAGCTGTGGTGAAAGGCAATTGGGAGGAGAGTCAAGATACAGGCTAAATTGCAGACTAGTTTGCAGGAGAGAACCAGAGAAATAACACAGCTGGGAGGAGCCCTGACTTCGAACTATTTCTTCAAAGGAGACACAATTCTATTGTATTAGTGTGTGGAGTAATATAAGGTTGTAGAGCACTGTTGAAAATAACACAGCAATTGTTCACCAATTAGTGGAGTTGAACAGCTGAGTGTGGTTAAGGAAAGAGTGAAGGACAACCACACGAACATCACTCTCATGCTGGCTGGGCTGTCTGTGGACGTACCCAAAGATGTGTCTCCCTGATAGCAAATTCAGTGACTTAACTGAGGGAAATTAACTCAACTGACTGTGAGGGAAATAGACTTTATTCAAATAATCCAGCCCCCCACTAAACAATCAAAGAATAATAACAAGTCCTGGGTGGTGGTAGGGGGAGTACCAAGAGTTGCTACAATATATTATCTGCAATATGCACTTTCCAACCAAAGATCACAAAGCATGGAAAGAAACAAAAAATATAACCTATACACAGAATAGAAGAACTAGATGGCAGAAATTCTGGGTAAGAGTGACCAAAATGTTGGGTTTAAAAGAGAGAAGGAGAGGAGAATGAATGCAGCCAGACATGACAATGTGTCATGTCCTCTAAATGTTGAAGTCCCTCAAGTCATAGATCCACCTATTTTTTCTCAAGTTGATCTCTCTACACCTAGTTTTAATTCCCTGTCATGTATATAGGACTCACACATTTTATCTTCAACTTAGGCCTTCCCTCTGAGCTCCAGACCTGTGTATCATTCAGCCTTTTTGAAATCTCTATCCATATGTCTCAAAGGCACTTTTGATTAAATACTACCAAAAATTAGCTCCCTCTATCTCCCAGTGTTCCCTATTTCAGTGAACGATACCATCAAACATCTACTTTCAAAATCAAAACTCTGAGATAAATCTCTAACAGCTCCCTGCTTATTACCCCACCCCATCTTATTGAAAACCAAACCCATTTAAATACCTCTCATTTGTGTCCTCCTCTCTCTACCTCCACCACCAGTACTGTAGTGTAATCTGCCATCATCTCTCACCTGGATTACTGCACAAGTCTCCTATCTGCTGCCCAAATTAGGAGTACCCTCCTAACTGGTATCCAATCTAATCTCTACACTGTAGCCAGAAAAATCCTTTGAAATTCAAATCTAATCATGTTATGTGCCCTCCCGCTGCTTCTATGGAGACCATAGGAAAGAAACCGAACCTCGTGTGGTGCTTGAGTTGATGCTAATAACCTCTAAACCTCATTTCCTGCCTGGATCTGTCACTTCCTGAAGCTCCATGATAAAGCACAGCCTCCTCGCCCTCCAAGTGCGGGGGTTCTGTAGTTGTCTCTTCCAAACTTTGTGACAGACAGGTGCCACCAGAGGGACTTCTCTCATAAAAGGCCTGTGCACCCTCTGCTCTTTCTGTCTCTATTATGGACTTCCTTCCAGAGAGCTGATCCCCATTCCTTGTTATGGGACTCTCCACTTGTGTGAGTAATAAAAATCCTTCTTTGATCATACCAAAGAATTGGTGTCATACGTTTCTATATTAGAAGCTAAACTTGGGAGGGAACTTCCCCATGTTACAGAGAGGGTGTGATGATACCCTCTTTCTACTATCTTTAAATTCTTCCATAGCTTCCATTCCATTTTCTCTTAGGATAAAGTTCACAATCCTTCGGTTGGCCTACAAGGTCCTCTACAGTTCGGTGCTCCTGTTTGCTTTCCTTCCTTCCTTCACATTAGTTATGCTCCCCACTGCCTGAAAACATGCAAACCTGCTGCATCCTCTACCTGAAATACTATTCTCCCACCTCACCCCTGCCAGATTTTACCTAGTTTGCCCTTTGTTTGTCCTTGTAACTCAGCTCAGAAATCTCTTTCTCAGAAAGGCCTTCTCTGACACCTCAGCACAGTCCTCCCCATGAGGTCAGATGTACTTTTTCTTCATGGCACTGACTTTGGTTTAAAATTTGTATTTATTCATGTAATTATTTTGTGTGCATTTATCTTCCTCACTAGATATAATCACTAGATATAATCAGCTCAAGGGCTTTATATGTTTTGCTTGCCCTTGTGTCCTCAGTGCCTAAGCTGTTGGCTGACCCACAGTAAGTGCTCTGATAAATATTTGTTGAGTGTAGAATAAACGAAGACCCTTAGAAGCATAAAATGTATAATCTCAAAGCAGAAGATACTGCAGTTAGAATAAGTCAGGTTCTACTATATTAACACTCCTTACTACATATACACATAGCTACACTCATCAATTTTGGTGACTTAAACCAAAAAGGCTTATTTCTTGTGCACACTGCATTCTCGTGCTTTAACAAGATACTCTGCCCTACCTCATCTTTATTACAGACCTTGGCTGATAGAGGCTACCACTTGGAATATTGTCTATTTTCAAAGTCCAGCAGAAGAGAGGTAAAAAGGGTTTCACTCTGGCAATTAAATACTCCAGCAAGGAAATGACATACTTTATATACAATCCATTGGCCATAACCAGTCTCATGGTCCTGCCCATTTGTAAAGGGGAAAGAAATAGGTAATCATCTCATGCATTGAGAAGGAAAGAAGAATTAGATACATGTGACCAGTAGAAGTCTCCTTATTGACATTTTAATGTAGAGCTGTATGTGATTAAATCAAAATTGAATCTGAAGGGCTGATAGAAAAATTAAAGAGGATATGATGTTTAATAATTGAACTAGGCTGAAAGATGAAATTTGGACAGATTGAGTGGGTAGGCCTTCCTAGCAGGAGAGACAAAATAAACATAATCAAGAAGTATGTATGAACGTGTGCCCAGGGCAGTGAGGAGTGATCAGCCTCCTTGAAGTGGACGGTGTGTGTCAAGGAACCGGAGGAGATGATTAGAGTGGCAGACCTGATCATTAGCATATCCATGCTTCTCTCTGAAGCTTGTTTGGCCTATAATGTAGAAATATCCTTGGAGTGAGCAGTTCAGCAGTTCAGCAGTTCTAAAATATGGTTTTAGACATATTGGTCATCTTAACTGGATTGCATATTCTTCATTTTTAAAATTCCAGGTTATCATCTGCTTTTCTTCCAGGCTGTATTGGTTGGTATGCCGTCCACAAAGAGGTGGATCTGACTTAAGAAAATAAAAACTACTTTAATCCCTCTTTTCAGCCCACTGTCTATCCATTAGCAGGTAAACACCAGTGTCCCTGCAAGTGTGTGAACGGAGCTTCCTTAATCTCACCTTTAATTGGCACTTCTAGTGACTTAACTGAGTGAAGAGACCCTTAGCGATGATACAAAGTGAAGGATGGTATGGAATAATAGGTTTTCTGAAAACCTGAATGCAACTGAAGGGCGCTATTCAATAAATCTGTCCCTAGAAGCTAGTAGCACGTAGTCAATACAATTTAGCCTATTTTCTCCCATGTTACATTTGTTAGTTGTACTTGTTTTGGAAAAGGAAAAGTCATGCTGTTACAGTTCCACTAATAGAAAACAGATATTTGGGAGGAACTTAAATTGGAATAAAAGCACGTTGTTAAACAAGAAATCACAATAAAGTATTGAGTAGAGAGAAACCGTTAATGGAGACAGCTATGTCATACCTAATATGTCCTCTTTTCATTGATCCTTAGAGGAAGCATAATATCGCGACTAAGTACAGTCTCTTGAGCCAGCCTGCCATGATTCGAACTCCATCATTCACCACTGTGTGACCTTGAGAAAATTATGTAATCATTCTCGTATAGTGATTTCTTACTGCTCTGGACAGATTTGTGTTCCCCCCAAATTAAAATGTTGAAGCAACTGTGTGAGGAGAGAGGGCCTTTAGGAGGTAATTTAGGTTAAATGAAGTCATAAGTGTAGGGTCTTAATTCAGTAGGATTAGTGACCTTATAAGAAGGGGAAGACTTTTCTCTCTTTCTTTCTCTACTTGCCTGCACCAAGGAAGGTTCTTGTGAGGACACAATGAGAAGGTAGCTATCTGCAAACTGGAAAAGAGTCTTCACCAGAACTGACCATGCTGGTACACAGATCTCAGACTTTCATCCTCTAGAACTGTGAGAAAATAAATGTTGTTTAACTACCCATTCTATGGTATTTTGTTATGACAGCGTAAGCTGACTAATACACTAACCTATAAAGCAGGGATAATAGTGCCTATATGATAGTGTGTTTACAAAGATTTAATACAAGTTAGTTTATATTATTTTATGTCCATATATGTTAGCATATATTATTTTATGTCCATCTCTAATTCCTCATTGAGAATACTTAAGAATTCTTCTTTCCATGTTTGACAGACCTGGTTTGGATTTCAGTTCCACCTCTTGTAAACTCTATTACCTTGAGCCAGTGACTAATTTATCTAAACCTCCATTTTCCCATCTGTAAATGGGGATAATAGTGCTGCTTGTGTCTTCAGGTTGTTGTGAGGATTAGAGAAGATATGCATGTCAATGCATCCACCAGGTAGTAGGCATTCCAAATATGCTATTTACTGCCATCATTAGAGGTTTGCTGAGTTTCCTCTTTTGCATTAAGAGACTGTTCTCTCCAGAAAACTTTGAACTACATGATGGAGAAGCAAGTAATAGCAATTTTTCCTCAAATCTGGAACCCTAAAAATGTTTTTCCTAAGCCATTCTTATCTTTATTTTGTCATTAAAAGATACATACATTGTGCATTTTGCTTTTATTGAATATATGCCATTGAGAGGTGGCAACGTGCGAGCAGCCCTCGCCCTTGGTGCCACCTCAGCCTCCGCGTCCACTCTGGCAGCACTTGAGTAGCCCTTCAGCCCGCCAGAGCACTGTGGGAGCCCCTCTCTGGGCTGGCCAAGGCCGGAGCCTCCTCCCTCTGCTCGCGGGGAGGTGTGGAGGGAGAGGTGCGGGCGGAACCCGCGCTGCACCGCATTAGCTGGCCAGCGCCAGGCCACCGGCGCGGCGCAGGCACAGGCTCGGCGGGCGGCACACTGAGCGGACCCCGCCCAGGGCAGTCAGGGGCTTAGCACCCGGGCCAGCAACTGTAGAGGGTGCTGGTGGGCCAGCACTGCACTCGAGTTCTAGCCAGGCCTCAGCTGCCTCCCCGCAGTGCAGGGCTCTAGACCTGCAGCCTGCCATGTCCGAGCCCTCCCACCTCACCCGTGGGCTGCGCAGCTCGAGCCTCCCGGACGGGTGCCACCCCCTGCTCCATGGCGCCCAGTCCCGTTAACCGCCCAAGGGCTGAGGAGTGCAGGTGCAGCTTGGGACCAGTGGGCAGCTCCACCTGCAGCCCTAGTGCAGGATCCACTAGGTGAAGCTAGTGGACTCCTGAGTCTAGTGGTGACTTGGAGAACCTTTATGTATTGCTAAGGGATCGTAAATATCAATCAGCACTCTGTGTCTAGCTCAGAGTTTGTAAATACACCTATCAGCATTCTGTGTCTAGCTCAGGGTTTGTAAATACACCAATTGGTATTCTGTATCCAACTAACCTAGTGGGAACTTGGAGAACTTTTATGTCTGGCTAGAGGAGTGTAAATGCATCCTGTCAAAACGGTCCAATCAGTTCTCTGTAAAGTGGACCAATCAGCAGGAGGTGGGTGGGGCCAGATAAGGGAATAAAAGCAGACTGCCTGAGCCAGCCGGCCCAACCTGCTCGGGTCGCTTTTAGAGTTATATGGAAGCTTTTTTCTTTCACTCTTTACAATAAATTTTGCTGCTGCTGACCCTTTGGATCCACGCTGCCTTTATGGGTTGTAAAACTCGCTGCGAAGGTCTGCAGCTTGACTCCTGAAGCTAGCAAGACCCTGAACCCACTGGGAAGAATGAACAATTCCAGACGTGCTATCTGTAAGACCTGTAACAGTCACCCTGAAGGTCTGCAGCTTCACCCCTGACAAGGAGACCACGAACCCACCAGAAGGAAGAAGCTCCAGACACATCTAAACGTCTGAAGGAACAGAGCTCCAGATACATCTGAACGTCTGAAGGAACAAACTCTGGACACACCATCTTTAAGAACTGTAACACGGCGAGGGTCTGAGGCTTCATTCTTTTTTTTTTTTTTTTTTTTTTTTTTGAGACAGAGTCTCGCTCTGTCGCCCAGACTGGAGTGCAATGGCACAATCTCGGCTCACTTGCAAGCTCCACCTCCCGGGTTCATGCCATTCTCCTGCCTCAGCCTCTGGAGTAGCTGGGACTACAGGTGCCCGCCACCACGCCCGGCTAATTCGAGGCTTCATTCTTGAAGTCAGTGAGACGAAGAACCCACCAGTTCCAGACACACCATGAATGTCTTTCTCCCTATCATGATGTCAGTGTTACATTACAGATTCTAAGAAGCAGGGTCCATATCCGTTAAACATGATTTATTTAAAATAATGATATAGGATTGGATGTGACTACTGCTTTTGCAATGAAACTGAAAGATGGGAGAGTGAGATTTTTCTCACAGCTATTGAATGGCAGACTTGAGCATTAAAATCCAGTCTCAGAGCCCAGTTGTTATCTCACAATGTGAAGGCAGGAATCTGCAGACAGATTTTTGAACATCTCATGTATCATATCATGTATATCACTAAGCTCATATGTAGACAAAATAGTATTTTGTTCAGCAGTGATTCTCAAACATTAATAAATGAATCACCTGAGGATCAAATTAAAATGCAGATGCTGATCAGGAAGTCTAGAATGGGACTGAAGTGCTGCATTTCTGACAAGCTCCTAAATGATGCTAAATCTTCTGGTCCTCAGACTATTATTTAAGTAACAAGGATATAGTTGGTTTTAGCAATACTGACTTAAAGGTTTTTTGCTTTTTGTTTTTATGTACCCATTTTTGTATTCACTAAAATGTGTTCTGGATGCAGACTTCTTTAATACAAAGGGAAAAGAAAAGTCAACTTGGCAAGACTTGAATTGCACACATTTTAAACTTAAAATGCTTTAATTCATTTCTGTATGTTGTATATTCCTAAGTCACAATGTCTTTATTTTTTATCTCTTTTTTATCAAATGAGGAAGTAGTATTCCTCTGACTTTTTTTCAGTCGTTATCTTCCAAAACACGTTAAAGCACCTCATCCTTCCTAAAAAGCTCTCCTTGTTTTCTGACCTTTACTGTCTTGGGTCTCCATTTCTTAATGCCTAAGTCATGCCCAAATCCTGTTCTCTGACATCTTCTAATCTCTATTACTTTCTTCTCCTTGGGAACTCCTATCCACTGCCACATATTCAAACATTAAATTCAGGTCTCCATAATCACTTCTGCAGCAGTGTCTTTCATTCTAAAGGCTTTTCTAAGTTTTATTCTTCTATGCCCAATGGATTGGAAAGTATCCAATCCATTAGTCATAAGTATGACCTCACAGACCTTTAAACTCAACATGTCGAAAACCAGAAGTCGTATACTTTGCTGTTAGGCCCCAGGCCATCTGCCCACAACCACCAGGTTATATTGTTCCCTTTATCAAAATTTTCAGTGACTATATTTATGGTAGAATAAATTTTTAACTCTTTATTCTGACATTGAAAATTGTCCTGTCTCTAACTTCAACATTTTTTCTACCTGTATCTTCCATTGCTTTTAAATATGTGGTTGACTTAAATTAGCCTGAATCCTGTTTCCAGAATGTGCCTTGAAACGCCCAACCTCCATGCCATTTCATTCTGAATCTAAAGATCTCGTACCAATCTCTGCTTATTCAAATGTTGCATATCTTTCAAGGCCTACAGGAAATGCTACAACTTTTGTGGTATATTCTCTAATCCCTTACCTGAAAGTGACTGGTCCGTCCTCTGCACTGCCATAATACATATTCTGTGCTGTTTAGATGACAGTCCACACTACACTATATATTATAGTGTATAATTATCTATAGATTATAGATCTATGCAAATATCTGCCACTATCTGAAACTTCAAGGCTCCATCTCTTCTCCATTATTCCCCCAAACACCACTCACAGCAGGTTGTTGTCAGTAATAAAATTTTATTGAAAGTTTTGGGGGTTTATGCAGGGCAATTATAGCAGAAGCCGGAATCAACTGGAATTAGAGTGATAGAATCAGAACCCTTAGACATGTATCAGACACTCCCTGACCAAATCTGTCCATGGACACAGAACTCCTCACCTCCAGATACTTCCTCTTGCATCTCTTATACCAGTATCATAACCTTCACAAAAATGCCAAAACTCAATGCCTTTACCTTCGTTATGCAGTAATTTCCCCTCTTTTGTTACTGTTTAAACTTTCTAGCCCTTTGAGAGGACAAGGTGGGTGGATCACCTGAGGTCAAGAGTTTGAGAGCAGCCTGGCCAACATGGTAAAACCCTGTCTCTACTAAAAATACAAAAATTAGCCAGGCATCGTGGCTGGTGCCTGGAGGTTGCGGCAAGAGAATCTCTTGAGCCTGGTAGGCGGAAGTTGCAGTACAGGAAGAGCTGAGATGATGCCACTGCACTCCAGCCTGGGGGATAGATCGAGACTCTATCTAAAAAAAAAAAAAAAAAAAAAAAGACCCTCACCTTCCATAATCAAATAGGTTTTTAAGTGTTTGCTTAAGCTTGATAGCACTTCAGTCCCTTGAGGAATTCTGCAGTCTTGCAGATGTCTTGGGTCAGCCAGCCAAAAGTAAACTAATTTGCATAATTTGCATTATGGCAGCACCATAAAATAGGCAGAATTATTATCTTTTATATGTATGCTTATTTTTATATGTATCTCTCCTTTTACATCTATCTGCAAAACATTTTAAGGGAAGAATCATATAGCTTCAAACATTTTTGTTAATTATAATATGGAAGAATAGAGAGTTCAAATCCTTAATCTACCATGTGTGAGTTAGGGGACTTTAAGCAAGTTATTTTCTTAGGAATCCTGTTTATCCTGTTTCCTGACCTATCAAATGAATTTAAGAATAGCTACCTCACATAAGTATGAGGACATAGGTAATTTCTATAAAATCATTTAGTTAGAGTCTTGGCACATAGTAGGAGCCCTGCTCTTAGTGCAAGTTTAAAATGTCTGTTGAATGCAAAAAGGTTACTCCAATGAGCTTTTTCAAACTTTAAAGTGAGTATAGTGTTTCACTGCAGGATTCCAAAAGCTGTTTGTTGCTATGATTTCTTTCTCAATAACATCATGTTTACTCTGCAGACATTTCCATAGTGTTCTACCCTTAATTGAACAGAGATAGGAAATCACGACTTCAAAACTTTCAGTGTTAAAAGTAAATGATGCATTAGTTTAGAGACATATCAATAATTATGGAAGTATCTTCTCAAACTGTAATGTTTTCCTCTGCCTTAGTGCTAGCAATCAAAACCACTGAATTAATCTGACGAGGGTCAGGACTTTGAATTGGAGGAAAATCACTTGAATTTGAGGCATTATGTGTGCAGTACAAGATGTTCCAGCTACAAATTTTCTAAATTCTGTTAAAAGCAATGGTGCAGGAGACCAGATAGCCACCTCAAAACGTCTGAGTCCCATAGTATTTCAGTATGGCTCCAGAAGTCTGTTGCTGCCCGAGAAAAGGGAGATTGCACCATTTCTAAAGGGTTAGCCACTCCCTGGGGATGAGAGATAGGTGGTAAAAATTGGAATGTAGAAATTTTCATTGTGTTCTAAAATTGCACAGAAATTTTCTAGGGAAATATTCTGTATAGATTTCCCAATTTTGTTGACTAATCTCTTCATCTGAAATGTTTCCCTCCATGTATGAACTTTCTGTCTGTCTGTCTAAGTCCAGTGTGGAATCAATTTACTGTCTACCAACTTTCCACATTCCTCCAAGTTGGGATAAATCATCATTTCCCCCTCTATGTTCCTAGTGCATACAAATAGTTGCATTTATCACAGTCTTCGGTTACTGATGATGGTGGGGAGGTCTTTACATTGTGATGGCTTGAAGTACAAAGTACAAACTTGAAAGTCAGATTACCACTTACTTTTGACCTTTGGCAGGTTACTTAACCCCACTCTGCCTCAGTTTCCTCACCGGAGGACTTACTAATAGTAGTTAAGCAAATGAACTTACCAACAGTAGCTACTTTATGATTTTTATTAGGATTAAATGTAACGGTGCATATGAAATTAGTAAACAAGATCTGCAATGTAGAAAATTGTCAGTGAATGTCAGCTCTCTCTATTATCCCTCATAGACTCCTCCTGCCACTTTAGGTAGAAAGCTCCTTAATAATTGTGACCATAACATGTGTATTTCTTTGTTGATATAGTCAGTGCTCAATACATTATCTGTTGAGTTGAACTGCATTTTTGACAGGAGACAGCTTAGATTCTAAAAATTCTATTTTCTATTTATACTGTCATAAAAGTCATGATGGCTATGCTTTTAACACTTGACCTACCTGAATGTGGATGGTTTCTAAAAGTGAAATAGCTTTTAATGCTGTTTAGAATGTATGGCAGGATCAGAAAGGCCTATGTGCCATGGCTTGAATATTTGTCTTCTCTAAAACTCATGTTAAGATTTAATCCCTGGCGGGGCACCATGGCTCACGCCTGTATTCCCAGCACTTTGGGAGGCCGAGGCGAGTGGATCACGAGGTCAGGAGATTGAGACCATCCTGGCTAACACAGTGAAACCTTGTCTCTACTAAAAGTACAAAAAATTAGCCGGGCGTGGTGGTGGGTACTTGTAGTCCCAGCTACTCGGGAGGCTGAGGCAGGAGAATGGCGTGAATCTGGGAGGTGGAGCTTGCAGTAAGCCGAGTTTGCACCACTGCACTCCAGCCTGGGAGACAGAGCGAGACTCTGTCTCAAAAAAAAAAAAAAAAAAAAAAAAGATTTAATTCCCAATGTGTCAGTATGGAGGAGAGGTGAGACCTTTAAAAGGTGATTGGTTCATGAGGGTTCTGCTCTCAAGAATTGGTTAATTGATTCCTGGATTAATGGGTTTTCATGGGATTGGGAATGGAAGGAAAGGAAGAGAGACCTTAGCTGGCATGCTCAGTCCTCTTGCCATGTGAAACCTTGTGCCAACTTTGGACTCTGCAGAGGGTCCCCACCAGCAAGAAGGTGCTCACCAGATGCAGCCCCTTGATCTTAGATTTCTTAGCCTCCATAACTGTAAGAAAGTTGTGGGTATTCTGTTATAAGCAACAGAAAATGGACTGTACAGCATGTAAACCAAATTAATCAACATATACAAAATTTTGTAATACTATTTTACTCTTTCATATAACAAAGCCTTAAAACAAATATTATTTTGAAAGAAGCTTATATGAAATGGTCATAAGCATAATTTAAACTTTAAAATTACATATGTAAAGTTTTCCTTGTCCAAACATGTCGATAGACAAAATGGAAAAGATAAATAAATATTTTGTACAGTTCTCTTTTCTTGAAAAGTATTGCTTTGATTAAAATTCATATTATCCCAACATTGTTTAATTCATAAATAGTAAAATAAATATGAAAAATTTTATTTCAATGCAGTATTTGTTTTCCTTGAAAGCTTTCAAAAGGGAGAGACAAGAATCCCCAGAATATTAGAAATCTTTCACATTTTTACTACAATCAGTATAGTCCTGAATAATTTTTTTCTAGCTTGAAGTCTAAAATTACCAGTACTTTAACATACAAGATGAAAGTTTGTTTACTCATACGTCTGCATATTATTGTTTGAAACAATCATTTTTTGCAATATTCTTACCTTTGCATATTATTGTTTCAAACAATCATTTCGTTCAGTGACTCTAAATAAAAAATTCCTGCTTCACTTTAAAAAGACAATGGCAGTAAGTTTCTCTCCTTGAGCAATGGGGCCCCTACTCTGCCTGGTTTTCTTCCCCTTTCTCAGCACAGATACCATTGGAAGAGCTTAGCCCACATTTAAGATTGGTTCTATATTAGTTTCCTAAGGCTTCTTTAACAAATGACTGTAAGCTGGGTGGTTTTAAACAACAGAAATGTATTCTCTAACTGTTCTGGAGGTCAGAAGCCTGAAATCAAGGTGTTAGCTGGACTTGTTGGTTCTGGAGGCTTTAGGAAAGAGTCCTTTCCTTGCCTTTCTCCTTGCTTCTGTGGATTCCAGGCATTCCTTGCAGCTGGAGAGCATTATCGCAAGCAAATTAACTCAGTAACAGAAAACCAAGTACCACATCTTCTCACTTGTAATTAGTAGCTAAACATTGAGTACACATGGACAGAGAGGGGAACAGTAGACCCTGGGGCTTACTTGAGGTTGGAGGGTGGCATCATAATTTCAATCTGAATTGACAGAAGTAGAGATCTCCATCTGTACATGGTCTTTTTCTCTCTCCAATTCTCTTCACTTCTTCTGTTCTCTCTAAGGCCACTAATCATTGGATTTAAACTCCACCCTAATCCAGGATGATGTCACCTTGAGATCCTTAATTGAATTACATCTGCAAAGATCTTTTTTCCAAATAAGTTCACATTTACAGGTTCCAGATGGACATATATGTTATGGGGCCGATTTTTATTCCCCTACAGGTACCTTGAGACTAGGGCTTATTATACTTTGGTCAGAGATGCGCTAGGCATGAAGATTATATTTGCATGAAGCTAACATTTTTTCAGGACTACTTGATTGCACTGCTCAAACTTATATTATAGTTTCCAGAGACAGCTAGAGCTTCCTTGTTCATTAACGTTGAAAGGAAACATTTTCCCTGGGAAGAGGTGCCCAATCCTTCTGTGGCCTCTTCTGTAAGG
Organism: Macaca nemestrina; assembly: GCF_043159975.1. Taxonomy (NCBI): domain Eukaryota; kingdom Metazoa; phylum Chordata; class Mammalia; order Primates; family Cercopithecidae; genus Macaca; species Macaca nemestrina. The sequence goes on from NC_092130.1 coordinate 115,552,911, forward strand.
TGGGCTTGCCTTATGCAGTAACAGCCTAGAGTCAGGTCTACTAATAATCCATTAAGATGCTGTGTTAGAAATATCCTCTCCAAATATGGTGGAAATAAATATGTATAAGAAGCATGTCACAGATGAACACACTCCCACTTTATTAACCAAGTGCCTGTGGGTTTGCTTAAATTTTTCACATTTCTGACACTTATCATAGAAAATAACATTCAAAGAGGACATGATGTTTAGCTTTTTGGGTTATTTGGGATAAAGAGCAAACCAATTTTGAATAAAAAAAAACCTGTAGTTACCATATCCTTGAATAACTCAAAAGTTTTATACCAAAGTCTATTTTTAAAAGTCAAAATGAAATAGGTGCGAACACCTATGTTTTGAGAGGCAGAGGAATTGGCTTTTTTAAAAAGTGGGAATAAATGAGTATTTTTAAAATTAAAAAGGATGTAGATTGGGTTCCTCAGAGATTGCTAAAACCAATATCATAGATTACGTAAGAACAGGGAGAATGAAGTGAATTGTCTAAATGTCTGCAATATTATACTTTTCTTGCTTATACTAAGCTAAACTAGTACAAATGACATGTAGTAAAAGTAAAAGTTATAAAAGGAAATTCATCTTCATGTGTGTGTACATGCAAAACTGCTGCATTTGCAGATTAAGTCAAAATTATATATACAGAGAGAGACACACACACGTAACACACATACACACATATATTGAAAATCCTTAAGCACATCTAATTTTTTATGACTCAGAAAAGAATCCTTATTTAAGCACTTTTACTACAGCAAAAAATGTTAATGTCTATTAAATTAATGGACATTGGAGATGATGAGATGATGATTGCAGAAATGAGAAGGGGTATATGATCTAGTATATAGAAATGGAGCATTTTAAGGTCTGGAACTTTGGGGCTGTCAACAGTTATAAGAAAGTATAAAGAGAGATATATACAGAGACAGTAATAACAGGTAGTCCCAGGAGTAGGACAGGAGATTAGTGGCCCAGAATCAATACCATATTTGTTCTACTTCATCTTTTTGCAAGACAAAATACATACCCAGGGGGCTGGGGAAGGTGACCAATAAGTTACTTCCATTATTTTCTTTTTCTTTCTTTCTTTTTTTTTGAGATGGAGTCTCACTCTGCTGCCCAGGCTGGAATGCAGTGGCACGATCTCGGCTCACTGCGACCTCCACCTCCTGGGTTCAAGTGATTCTCCTGTCTCAGCCTCCTGACTAGCTGGGATTACAGGCACACACCACCACACCTGGCTAATTTCTGTAGTTTTTAGTAGAGACAGTGTCTCAGGATGTTGGCCCGGCTGGTCTCGAACTCTTGACCTCAGGTGATCTGCCCACCTTGGCTTCCTCTATTATTTTTTTCCTTTATCCTTTTCTACTGTTTAAAAGCTCAAAATTTGTTGAAACTCCCTCTCCATCAGATTCTGTGTGTCCAAAGATTCTGTCCTTGGAGGAGAATTTCAAATGTCTCTCATTTTAATGTCTGGCCTTGCTGATTATTTAAGAAGTCCCCTGAATGAATTTATGGGTGAACTCAGGGCCTAGACTAGCTCAGGAAATCTGGAGCTGAGCCCCATATTTACTTTGGTCAAACACAATATTAGCTGTGCAGCCACATTCACTAGGCGCTGCTCACACCATGCAGCTTGAGAGCTTTGTGCCTGATTCAAATCTACTGAGTATTATTCAGTCTGAAAATTTACTTTCACACCAAGCATATAAAAAAATGAAATACAGTTTAAGAAATCAGCACATAACATTTACAATTAAATTCATTAATCAAGGCAGCTTATGGAAATGACACATGTGAACTGTAAACTTTATAAATATTCAAGTAGTGAACAACTAGACAATCACATTGGCAGCTTTGTTTCAGTATGAGGGATGTAGAATATTACCACCCATCAGCTTGCAGTCTTGTTTTAAAACTTGTCAAACCATGTATATCATCACAAAGAACTTTTGGTTACATTTCTATTTCCATATGTTTCCCATTTACCTTCCTCTCTAGATTTATGTTCTTTCGTACTAATTAGCACCTGCACTTGAATTCAGAAAACAGCACTTAAATCAAACCAAGTGAAGCTGTCTGTGAAGGAAAAAAAATACCAAGTTCCAAGATTTCTTGCTAATGGAGATGAACAATACACTTTGTTGATGTTCTTATTCACAAGTGTCTTCTTAAAGTATGAGAATTTAGTATATGTTCTTTCAGTATATGCAAATATATCCACATGGGTATTTTCAGACTATGCTGCAGTGTGCTTTGTCTGAGTACCAGTTTCCATTCTAGGGCAAGAATGCAGGATGTTATTCATCACATTCACATTATATTAATTTAACCTCCTAGGTCTGGGAGGAGAGAGGAGGAAAGTTAAAGGAGGCCCAAGCTTTGCATTAGAGGGAACTAGCGAACTGGGTCTTGAAAGATGTTTTAAGAGATCAAAGAAAAAAAGAAAATAGAGTAAATGTTAGCAGTTGAGGTAAAAGTGTGTTGAGGAGCAAGGAAGAGCATGGAGAGAATACTGTTAGTTGAGAGAAACTGCAGCTCACTCACTCAAATGCAGAAACATCATAAAGAAGCTAAATTCCACTCATCCTTTAAGTTCATGTGTTTTGTTCTATGTAAGCTAAAGGTAAGATCTCCTTTTTCCATGCTCCCATGCCTCACAGAACATATTGGGAAGTATTCCCTCCTCTTCTGTTTTTCAGAATAAATTGGGAAAATTGGTATTACTTCTTTAAATGTTTGGTAAAATGCAACAGTGAGGCCATCAGATCCTGGGCTTTTCTTTGCTGGGAGACTGTTTATAATTTCAGCAGTATCAGTTGTAATGTACACTTCTTCATCTCTGATTTTATTTATTTGTGTCTTCTCATTAAGATGCTGTGTTAGAAAAATTCTCTCAGAACTTGGCTAAAGGTTTGTCAATTTTGTTTATCTTTTCAAAAAATCAACTTTTTATTTCACTGATCCTTTGTATTGTTTTCTTCATTTCAATTTCATTTACTTCTGCACTGATCTTGATTATTCCTTTTCTTCTGCTTATTTTTGGTTTGGTTTGCTCTTGCTTTTCTAGTTCTTTCAGGTGCATCATGAGGGTTGTTTTTGTTTTTTTTTTTTGTTTGTTTGTTTGTTTTTTGAAGTTTTTCTTCTTTTTTTGATATAGGGTATAAACTGCCCTCTTATTACTGCTTGCAACTGTACCCCTTAGGTTTTGGTATGTTTCTGTTTCCATAACCATTTGTTTCAAGAAATTTTTCAATTTCCTTAATTTCCTCATTGACTCACTGGTCATTCAGGAGCATATTGTTTAATTTCTCTGTGTTCATATAGATTCCAGAATTCCTCTTATTGATTTCTAGTTTTGTTCTATTGTGGTCAGAGAAGATACTCTCTAATATTTCATTTTTTTAATGTTTTAGGACTTATTTTGTGGCCTAACATGTGGTCTATCCTTGAGACTGATTCATGTGCTGAGGAGAAAAATATGTATTCTGCAGTCATAGATGAATTCTTCTGTAAATATCTATTAGTTCCATTTGATCTATTATACTGATCAAGTCCGATGTTTCTTTGTTGAATTCCTGTCTAAATGACATATCTAGTGCTGAAAGTGGAGTGTTGAACTCTCCAGCTATGATTGTACTGGGGTCTACCTGTATCTCTAGGTCTAATAATATTTGCTTTATATATGTGGATGCTCCAGTGTTGACTGCATATATATTTACAATTCTAATATCTTCTTGCTGAATTGACCCTTTTATCCTTATTTAATGACCATGTGGTCTCTTTTTATAGTTTTTGTCCTGAAATCTATTTTGTCTGATATAACTGTAACTGTTCCTATTCTTTTTTGGTTTCCATTTACATGGAGTATCTTTATTTATCCCTTTATTTTCAGTCTATGTGTGTCTTTATCAGTGAAGTACATTTCTTGTAGGCAACAGATTGTTGGGTCCTGTTGTTTTATCCATTCAAGTACTCTTTGTATTTACTGGGGAGTTTAGTCCATTGATATTCAATGTTAGCATTGGTAAGAAAGAACTTACTCTGCCATTTTGTTGTTTTCTGGTTGCTTTGTTGTCTTCTTTCTTCTTTCCTTCCTTCCTGTCTTCCTTTTACTAAAGGTGATTTTCTCTGGTAGTATATTTTTAATTTCTTGACTTTTATTTTTCATGTATCTGTTGTATGTTTTCTGATTTGAGGTTACTACAAGGTGTAGAAATATCATATCATAACTGATTATTTTAAGCTGATGACAACTTAAAACTGATTGCATAAACAAACTAACAGACAAGGAAGGAGAAAAGTAATAACTCTACACTTTTACTTTGTCCCCCTACTTTTTAACTTTGCTTCTCTTTATATCTTATTGTACTGTCTTGGAAAGTCATTGTAGTTATTATTATTTATTATTTATTATTTATTTTTATTTTTTGAGATGGAGTCTTGCTCTGTCGCCCAGGCTGGAGTGCAGTGGCGCGATCTTGGCTCACTACAAGCTCCGCTTCCCAGGTTCACGCCATTCTCTTGCCTCAGCCTCCTGAGTAGCTGGGACTACAGGCGCCCACCACCGCATCCAGCTAATTTTTTGTATTTTTAATAGAGATAGGGTTTCACCATGTTAGCCAGGCTGGTCTCGATCTCCTTACCTTGTGATGTGCCCGCCTCGGCCTCCCAAAGTGCTGGGATTAGAAATGTGAGCCACCGCGCCCAGCCGTAGTTATTTTTAATTGGTTTGTCTTTTAGTCTTTCTACTCAAGATATTAGTAGTTTAAATATCACAATTATAATGTTATACTATCCTGCGTTTCTCTGCGTATTTACTATCACCATTGAGTTTTGATTTTTAATTGATTCTTATTGCTCATTAATGTCCTTTTCTTAAGAAATCCCTTTAGCATTTCTTATAGGACAGGTCTGTTGTTGATGACATATCAACTTTCGTTTGTCTCAGAAAGTCTTTATATCTCCTTCATGCATGAAGGATATTTTTGCTGGATATACTATTCTAGAATAAAAGGTGAGGTTTTTGTTTTTTTTTTTCTTCTACACTTTGTGTATGTCATGTCACTCTCTGCTGTCAGAAATTTTGGAGGTCCACTGTATATTATTTGTTTATTTTCTCCTGTTGCTTTTAGGGTCCTTTCTTTATCTTTGACCTTTGGGAGTTTGATTATTAAATGCCTTGAGGTAGACTTCTTTGGGTTAAATCTGCTTGGTTTTCTATAACCGTCTTGTACTTGAATATTGATATAATTCCCTTGCTTTGGGAAGTTCTCTGTTATCCCTTTGAATACGCTTTTTACCCTTGTATCTCTCTCCACCTTCTCTTTAGGGCCAATAACTCTTAGATTTGCCCTTCTGAGGCTATTTTCTAGATCTTGAGGTTGTGCTTCATTCTCTTTTGTTTTTCTTTCTTTTGTCTCCTCTGACTGTGTACTTTCAAATAACCTGTCTTTAAGCTCACTAATTCTTTTTCCTCCAAGATAATTCTGCCATTAAGAGATTCTGATGCATGTAAATTACATTTTTTTTCAACTCCAGAAATTCTGCTTGATTCTTTTTATTTCAATTTATTTGTTATACTTATCTGATAGGATTCTGACTTCTTTCTCTGTATTATCTTGAGTTTCATCGAGTTTTCTCAAAACAGTTATTTTGAATTTTCTGTTTGAAAGGACACATATCTCTGTCTTTCCAGGACTGGTCACTGGTGACTTATTTAATTTGTTTGCTGAGATCACGTTTTCCTTGGTGGTCTTGATGCTTGTGCATGTTCATCAGTGTCTGGGCATTGAAGACTTAAGTATTTAGTGTAGTCTTTGCAGCCTGGGCTTGTTTGTACCTGCCTTTCTTGGGATGGCTTTCCAGGTTTTCAAAGATACTTGGATATTGTGATCTAAGTTTTTGGTCACTGAAGCTATGTCTGCATTAGGGGGTATCCCAAGACCAGTAATGCCGTAGCTCTTGCAGATCCATGGAGGTACCCCTGCTTGGTGTTCTTGAATAAGATCCAGAAGAATTCTCTGGATTACCAGGCAGAGATTCTTGTCCTCTTCTTTTACTTTCTACTAAACAAATGGAGTCTCTCTCTCTCTCTCTCTCTCTCTCTCTCTCTCTCTCTCTCTCTCTCTTGAGCTACCTGGAGCTTGCGGAGGGGTGACACTAGCACCTCTGTGGCTACCACCACTGGGAAGGCACTGGATCAGACCTGAACCCAACACAGCATTGGATCTCTCCTAAGGCCTGCAATGACCACTACCTGGCTACTGCATATGTTCGCTCAAGGTCCTGGGCTCTACAATCAGCAGGTGGCATAGCCAACAAGGCTTGTGTCTGTCCCTTCAGGACATCAAGTTCCCCTTTGCCCTAGGAGAATCCAGAGACGCTATATGGAAGCCAGGACCTGAAGTGGGAAATCTTAAGAAACTACCTGGTGTTCTATTTTACTGTGGCTGAGCTGGCACCCAAACTACAAGACAAAGACCTTCCCATTCTTCCCTCTCTTTCTTACAAGCAGAGGAGACTTTCCCTGAGACTACCACCACGCTAGACACATGGCAAGTGCTGCCTGGCTACTGCCAATGTTCACTCAAGATCCAATAGCTCTTCAGTCAGCTTGTGGTAAGTGAAACTAGGCCTGAGATTCTCCCTTCAGAGCAGTGGGCTCCCCTTTGTCTGAGGGCAGGTTCATAAGTGCTGTCTGAGAGCCAAGGCCTGGAATCGGAGATCCCAAGGGCCTGCTTGGTACTGTACCCTACTGTGACTGAGCTGGAGCCTAAGCTGAAAGACAAAGTCCTCTTTATCCTTCTTTCTCATTTTCTCAAGCAGAAGGAGTCTTTTCCCATAACTACCACAGCTGGGAATGTTCTGGGTCACACCTGAAGCCAACATTTCTCAGTCTTACCCTAGGCCCACAGTGAGTACTACCTGGCTATTGCTGCTGATTATTCAGGGGCCAAGGGCTCTTTAGTCAGCAGGTGATGAATGCTGCCAGGACTGCTTCCTTCCCTTCAAGGCAGCGGGTTCCCTTTTGGTTCAGGGTATTCCTAAAAATGTCATCCAGGAGGTAAGGCCAGGAATGGTGGGGCTCATGACTCTGCCTTTTGCCCTCTCCTACCATGGATGAGCTGGTATCCAAATTGCAAGACAAAGCCCTCTACTCTTCCCTCTCCTCTCCTTAGGTGGAGGGAAGGAGTCTCACCTGCAGGTGCAAGCTGCACTGCCTAGGCTTGGGGGTGGGGTGGTGCAAGCACTCCTTTGGCTGCCCCTGCTGGTGTCTCACTAGGTCACATGTCCCCCATAACCACTAATTCTAAAGCCATCCCAGCATCAGTACTGGCCCAGGAATTTCAGTCTTTGTGGCTTAGACTGTCGTTCAAGTTTATTTAGTACCCCAGAACACTTTAACTTATGGCAATGAGGCTTGCTGGATCTCAGATTCTGACCACTGGAATGGGCAATTCCACTCTGGCTAGGGCTGGTCTATATTCTCCCTCCATTGGTGCTAGCTGAGTTCTGCCCAGTGTTGCTTTTCGCCGTGCCAGGGCAGCACTGAGTTCCAAAGCAAAGTCCCCAGTTACTGTGCTCTCCCTCCCCCAAGCACAGAGTCATTCTCTGTGCCACGTGGCCACTGCTGAAGCATGGGGGAGGGGTGGCATCGACAATTCAAGACTTTCTTTCCTACCCTCTTGGGTGCCTTTTTCACTGATATAAAGCTTAAGCCAGGTACAGAGTTTGCTCACCTGATTTTTGGTTCTTATGACGGTACTTTTTGTGTGGATCATTGTTAAATTTTGTATTCCTACAGGGAGGATGATTGGTGGAGGCTTCTATTTGGTCATCTTGCTCTGCATTTCCAAAGTAATTTTTATTCTATAACATGTTGCCCTGTTACCCACAAAGTTGGTAAATCATACTTCCTATCTTCACCCAGGTTGTTGGTTAAAATGAAAAATTAGAATTCTACATGTCCTTTGAATCATGTTTCCAGGTTAATCTCAAGCTATTAATCAATACTGTCTGAGTACACTATATAACCAGCAACCAGCAATTAATCTACCCAAGAGACTATCATCCACATCACATTTCAAACAACAAAAATCAATGATATGGTTACAACAAAAATCAGTGATATATTTAATAGTCCATGTTTTTTTCTATAAATCAATATTGCATATCTGCCACTGTAGTACTCATATCTGTCCCATTTCTTTTGTTGAAATTCTCAATAACCTCAACTTTTGATTTTGAAAATTAGGCCTTATTATATTTAATGAGAATTAACACTACTTAATAATGTTCATATTATATGAATGGCCATTATTGTCTTTTCGTCTTTTAAAAAAAGTTTGCAAAAAACATTAATTTTTTGCCTAAATTATTTTGAACATTAGACCTGTTATACTTTTAGTAACCCTAATAATAATAATTTTTAATTATTATACTTAATATCCTGCCCACTTTGAAATATTGACATCAGAGAGCTTATGTATGAGACAGGTAATTAAGTAGTTAATATTTAATAAGGATATTTTATGTGGCAGGCACTATTGTAAGCATTATATGCCCATTACTGTACTTAATGTTCACACCAACACTATAAGGTAGACTTTTTTTTATTATACTTTAAGTTCTAGGGTACATGTTCACAGCGTGCAGATTTACTACATATATATACAATGTGCCATGTAGTTTGCTGCACCCGTTAACTTGTCATTTACATTAGGTATATCTCCTAATGTTATCCCTCCCCCCTCCCGCCACCCCACTGTAGGTCCCGGTGTGTGATGTTCCCCACCCTGTGTCCAACTGTTCTCATTGTTCAATTCCTACCTATGAGTGAGAACACGCGGTGTTTGGTTTTCTATCCTTGTGACAGTTTGCTCAGAATGATGGTTTCCAGCTTCATCCATATCCCTACAAAGTTATTATCCTTTCCAGATGAAGAAACTGAAATTCAGAGAAGTGGCTCACCAGAAGTCACACAGCCAGGATTCAATCCTGGATAATCTGACTCCAGGGTCTGTTCCCCTAACCAGTATTTCATAATAAGGACTATCTTCCAGCTAACTCTGTATGTTGCATACTGCTAGTTCAAAACCAGGTAAACAAAAAAATACTCCCTGTTTCAGCTGAAGAAGATTTTCCTATATGTTTTTAGCTGCAAATATAAAATACCACAACAGAATCAATTTACATTAAAGGAGAATTGTACATTCAATACATCAGCATTTCTACAGGATTGTAGAATAATGTATTAGAACAAAAACAGTGTTTGTAATATAAATATAGTTATTTTAGTTTGAAGAATGGGCTTGGAAATGGCAGACATAAGAATTATAAGTCAATTATAATTAGCTTAATAATTTTGATATTCTTGTCTGCAGCCATACAGAGTTATATGAGTTGTGAACTGGGATAGGACATTAAGGCTGACAGGGTTACATCTGGATCAGAAACAAGACAAAAATAATATGCCTCTTCATGAGCTTCACCAATGCACCAGCATATATTGTTTATTGCTAGCACAATATTAGGGTTTTCTCTAAATTTTACTTATGGTTTTAGTGCATTTTAAAATATCTAAACAATAAATTTTATTTTATATAATCTAAATTCAAGATTTCTTACTTATATCTTTTGTTATCAGAGAATATTAATTAAAATTTACCATGTACATAGAAGGAATAGATATGTTATATGCCTCATTAAATAATAGGGCTATGTTATTATAACAAAACATCTGCTCTCTCTCTCTCTCAACAGACCAAGTTAATCTTTGCCACATTATTACTTGAACATTTGTGAGGTTAAAATGTATGTGCATATACATGTAAAACCAATTTGAAAAATAAAAGTTCCCAAATGTTTATTCAATGTCTACTTTGTGGCAAGCACTGACCTGAGGGCCAAAGAAAAATAGGGAGAGTCTTTCCCACAAGAAGGAAGAAATGGAACAGATGGTGCATGATTACCAGGTCCAGTGGTTTGCATGGAGTGCTCTTCAAGTACAGATAAAAAGTATCTAAATCAGATTAGATGGAACAATGTCAGATATGGCTTTTAGAGGATGTGAATCTGACCTCAATTTGAGAATGGGTAGTAGTTAGCTACATGGGGATGACCATTTATGCATAATGTACAGGTACAGTTAATCCCATTTTTTTTGACAATGAGGGCCTGGAATTCTTTCACATGTAATGAAAGAATAAACCTCCCAGAAAGTTCATGCAGAGTGTATGGTACACATTTTAATTGGTGCCTAAGAATGACTATAGTTGGAGGAGGGAAGGTGAAAACTGAATAATATTCTTGAGCTGAGAATATTTCTATAGCCTTGCTTTAAGCACACATCTTAAATCCAGGCTAAAACTCTTAGACTGGCATTGGCAATTAGCTATTTCATGGATATAAACTAAGGAGACTTGACATTACCAACCAGCTTGGGGAGTATTTTGCTAAGTCTATCCAACTGTTATAAATTCAAGAACAATACTTTTTAATTTGAATTCAACCTGTTTTTTTAAAAAAGGTTTTGTTTTTACTAAATTCATCTGTTCTCCCCACAAAAAGCCAGTCTGTTTATACTTATATATGTCTATGTATACATGTATGTATTTTTGAGTCTGCAATATTCTTGTCAGAATAATTTTACTTCCTTGAATATTTCAATTATTCAAAAATTTACTGGGTTAAAACAATACACACTTATTATCTCACAGTTTCCAAGGGTCGGGAATCTAGGCATGGCCTAGCTGGTCCTTTGCAAAGCTGCAATCTAAGGTCACCAGGGTTCAGTTTTCATCTGGAGGCACCACTGGTGATGGATCACTTCCTGAGGTCACTCATGATAATGAGAGAATTAATTTCCTTGCAGCTGCAAGACTGAGGGTCACAACTTCTTGGTGGCTCTTAGTTATATCAGAGGTTATGTCAGCTCTTAGAAGCCATCCTCAGTTCGCTACTACCTTGGTCTCACCATAGACCCTTTACAACAAGCAGCCTGCTTCTTCAAAGCCAGCAAGAGAGGAAGAGAGTGAGTTTGCTGGCACTGGATTTTATATAGTATAAGCATAGAAGTGACAGGCCATCACTTTTGCTACATCTTATTTGTTAGAAGCAAGTTAAAGTTCCTGCCCACATTCAAGATGAGGAAAATACCAGGAGGAAAGAATCATGAGGGTTACCCTGATATCTGTCTGCCCCCCTCCCAAAAAGAAAATCTATTTCAGGCTTTGGTATCATTTGAAAGGTTTCCAGGTAATCAGGTAGTCAACATTAAATAATTAATTGTTTGAATGACATTTAACTGTTGCACAAACAGGTACCTCTTTAAAAAAAAATACATACACACATGTACACATACACTTTTTAAAGCAGAGTCTAAGTGTGCCAGTAACTGACTTGCGTATAAAGCTTATTTTTAATGTTATTTATCTTTCAAACCATATTAAAAGATAATTTTCTTTCAAATAATGGTTATATATTTTGTCATTATTAAATATAATTCTGTTTTTCTCCAAATTTATCCCACAAATTTTCTCTTTTTTTATATAATTGACTGTATATAGTACAACACCATAGGTCACTAGATTAATATTTTAGCAACTGATTGAATTTAAACTGATTATGTGTTTGGATTTTCTATATAAGCTCATTTTAATTACATTAAACATTTGTAGCAGTTTGTGAAAAGAGATGCAATCACAACATTTTATTCTATATTATTTTAATAAATAATCTATTTTTATATAACAGAATCTATAAAGATATTGACAAGAACATTAGGTTATATTAAATGTCTACAAATGGTCATTTAGATTAAATAAGTTACATTGAAATAATGTGCTTCAGTCTTTCAAATTCATTTTAACAATTTATTCAGCAAATATTTTATTAAGCAAGCATCAACTATGTACTAAAAGCTTAAAACACAAGAGCAACCAAGTCACATATTATTGGATACCCTAAATATTCAGGGCTAGGTTAGGAGAGTATTAATATGAAATAATTAATAAGGACATTAAAAGTCAGATAGTTTAACTGATATATTATAGGTTACAAATTTAAGGATCATAGAATTGGGATTGGAATCCAGGTCTTCTGTATCACAGTTTACTGGCCTTTCACTACCTCTTGTAGCTCTTAAGTAATAAGTTGCCTTCATTTGTCAGAGAAGGTGATCGGTGCCCTGCAAAGTTCTTTTCATGAAGCAGTTATAGCTTCGTGTTGATCCATACACTCTCTGGTTTGTTCCCCATTGAGACCAGCTAAGCCATGATTCACAAGTTGATGGTTAGAGTTCAGCTTGGAAACATAAAACAGCATGAGGTTAATGACACATATCAGAATCAAGCCTGTGACTTTGTTCTCATTAGTATCATGCTCTACCTAAATGTGCTAGCCAGTCATAGATGCCAATGTAGAATTCAACCTGTACATTAGTTTTTCTCTTCCTCCTTTGACCTTCAGCCATGTAATGAAAGACTTCTTCAAGAGGCATGGCCAGGCGTGGTGGCTCACACCTGTAATCCCAGCACTTTGGGAGGCTGAGGCAGGCGGATCACTTGAGACTAGGAGTTCAAGACCAGCCTGGCCAAAATGGTGAAACCCCCTCTCTACTAAAAAAAAAAAAAAAAAAAAAGAAAAAAAAAATAGCCGGGCATGGTGGTGCATGCCTGTGGTCCCAGCTACTTGGGAGGCTGAGGCAGGAAAATCACTTGAACTCGGGAGATGGAGCTTGCAGTGAGGCAAGATTGTGCCATGGCATTCCAGCCTGGATGGCAGAGTAAGACTCTGTCTCAAAAAAAAGAAAAAAAAAGGAGTAGTCTCTGTGTAGTCTCATAGCTTTGCAAAAAACACTATATTCCCAATATGTATGCTGTGACTCTTAAAAGTATTTACTAAATGTTGCCAATGTCTAGAACCATTTCTTAAAAATATTTCAAACATAATATCAGTGTTAACAATGGTGAAACAACAGTGTGATTAAATGGTGTTTTAAGTAGGTTTTAAAACTAAATTATATGTACATTGCATTGGCTTGTCAGACTCTAGTTATTAAATGCATTGATTTTACCCTGGGAGCACTCTTATTTCCCTACAGTTTACCTTTTAATAAGTGCAGTTGGCACATGTTTTGACCAGAGTTACTATATGCCTTATTGTTCACTGTATGTCTGGGACTTTTTTTTTGTTTTGCATGAACTTGGCAGCAAATCCAAAACTTTTCTCATATTAATGAAGCTACTGGTTAAAATATGTCAAGGGCAGAGTAGCTCGTTCTTGTAATACAGTTGTATAGACACACATCTTTGTTTTGTTGTTATAGAAAATGCCAATTAGTATTTCTTGATGACATGTAAGCTTGTTGCACAGATTATTTTCCACTTACCTTAGGTCTTGCTGTATTAGGCAGGCTGTGAAGCACAGCTTTCAGGGGAGGGCCACCATTGTCATTTTCTCCTTCAAATATTATATAAAAGTTCAAAAATAAAGCATTCTCATAGATTGTATTTTGTGACTGACTACTCATATTTTGGGGTTTGTGTGATGTGATGAGTAGAGATTAAATAGTGGAACTAACTTGGTTATAGATAGTTCTAGGGACTAGGAGATTAAAGACAGAATAAAAGGTGTGGGGAAAAATTATTTGTGTAGAAATATTCAAGAGAAATTATTTCAGAGAAATAAATGTATGTTTCATGTTTAGTCCAATGTTGTTTTCAAAGGATTATGTACAAAAGAACCCCCACTGTATCTTTTTCTGGAGTGATGATGTTCCTGATAATTTATATCACCAAAAAGAAACGTGTTATAAATAAATGAAAATTACCTTTAGAAAAATACCTGATTTACTCATATTTCCTATTAAGAGTAAGACACGAATATGAGAGGGAAAAGTAATACAATCCTGACATGATGCAATGCCTTAGTCCCTAGTGAGGTAAAATATGTGACTAGATACATGTTTAATGGACATTATTGTGAAGAATACAAGAACAATGACATTTATATTGCAACTTAGAAAGGGTACAAATGAGTGGTTTTCTTTCTCAAAACAAACTGTAAAACTAAGGCAAACCATTTTCCTTTCCAAGGTCTGCTGAAACTGGCAACTGCTATAAAGCTTATTCCCAGTGTTCTCCAATATGCAGCCACAACAAGTTGTTGAGTCCTCTTAAATAACTAGCTAGTCAGTTATTAATATAAATTTTAAAATAATCTTAATTGTGATTGCACCATCTCTTCCCTTGGTTTCTGGGACCATTTCTATTCTTCTTCCTGTGGACTCACCTTTCTTCAGTGTCCTTTTCTGATTCCTTCTAATTTGTCCAATTCAATCCTCAGACTGTTCCATTCTGCCCTAGCTGGTCATCCATTGACTGACAATTCACAAATCTATTTTTCCAGCTTCAGCCACAAAAGAGAGTTAATATGTCCACTATAACTCAGAATCTCTGTAGAGAAATGTACAAATTATACTCATGGTAGACAAACACAAGTACACTATGTTTTTGTACTCTACTTGAAGCTTTAATAGAGTCTCCAACTTAATCTGTCCTAAAACAAAGTATGGATTTACAATCTTCCAACCTGCTCCTTCCCCAGAAACCCCACTTCACTTAACAGAAGCACCATAATTTGGGTTGCTAAGACCAAACACCTTCAATTTATTTTCCTTTCTTTCCTTTTATACACACACACAGACACACACAGACACACACACACACACACACACACACACACACACACACACCCCTATCAGTAAATTATAACCAAGCCTTAACTGTACTTCCCCTCCTTCTACCTACTTCTTCCACCCTGGGCCAAGCCAGTTATCTTTCTTAATTGTTGAAATAGGTTCCAATCTGCTATATGTATCTCCACACTTGCCATTCTACCATCTGTTTTCAACATGGCAGCCAGAGTATGATCTTCTTAAAATATAACTCAGACCATGCCATGCTTCTCAAATCCTGTCAAAGACTTCCATCTCATTCTGAATCAAAGTTAAAACCTCTTCTCCCAAACACGCCCCCCACACACACACACGCACAGTTCCTCCTGGCTTTATCTTTTCTGATCTCTCCCTCAACTTGCTCCAGCCACACAGGCCTCCTAGTTGTCTTGCCCTGCCCCAAGGACTTTGTCCTGACAATCCTTTCTTCCTGTAATGCATTTACCTAGTTTCCCTCAGGTCTCTGCTCAAAAATCATCTCAACAGAGAGGATTTTCCTGACCACATCTTGTAAAATTGCGCACTTCCCTCTCCCAGGCTCCTTCCTTCTCCCAGGCTCCTTAACTGCCCCCTGCATCTTTGTTTTTCTCCACAGAACTTATCACCACCTGATAAAATACGTATTCATTTGTTGTCTCTTGTCTACTTTAAGGATGACAGGGATTTTGTTATATTTGTGCCATACTCAAACACCTAGGACATGTAGTAGTTATTCATATGCATTAAATAAATAAGTTCTATGAAATACATCATGTTACAACTGATTGGCACAAGTGGGAGTCAATATGTCAATTTTAACTTAGAATTTCCATACAGAAATGTACATATTGTACTCAAAGTGGCCCAGACTATTCTTAAACCATATTTAAGAAGATGAAATAAATGATTTGATGGTTTTTATTATTATATGGTTTTCAGTGTTGGATACAGCAGTGTACAAATTATGTAGAGTTGTTGGGTGCAGCACACCAACATGGCACAAGTATACCTATGTAACAAACCTGCACGTTATGCACATGTACCCTAGAACTTAAAGTATAATAATAATAATAATAAAAAGAGAGAAAAAAAAACAAACTACAATTTCACACCAAGAAAATCCCTGATTTTACTCTGATCATCCTTCAAGGCTGTTGTTCTTGATTCCAGCATTGATATTTCATGTTTATTTCATTACATTTTGTACTATTTTAAAATATTAAATATTTAAAGCATACATAAGCTATTTTCACAGTTGATTTGCATTAATTGGAAGTTAATATGTCAATTCTAACTCAGAATTTCTAAGTAGAAATATACATATTATGCCTGAGGTAGACAAATACAAATATACTATATTTACTATACTATGACTATTTAGAATCTTTAATCCCATGAAAATTAATTACCTGACTTGTTTCCACCAAAGCTCTTCTAATTAAAGTTTTGGACCACAATGAAAGAAAATAAGCTTTAATTTACATGTATTAAATTTTGTATATCTCCCTTTTTCTCTCTCCAATGGAAGTCTTATTAATACATAATTCAGACATGTTTGTCTAGCTCTCACATATATGAAAAGTGTTACTGTTAGTTTTTCTAAACAGAACATTGTAACAACTGCCACATCTACAACCCCATTCAGCCAGAAGTGCAACTCCCCAAGCTATGGGAATTTTCTTCTAAAGGACTTGAAAGAGTCAATGTTTCATAGTTAAGTTGGGATTAACAGAACCATCTTGACCATAGATTTCTGAATTTTTTTAGTATATAATAATTGTTGGCAATTATCTTGTCCAACACTTTCCATATAAAAATGAGAAAAAGTGAAATATTCCTCATGCCCTTGGAAAATTGCTGGCTTAGTTTTCTTTTCCGTATAATGGCTTACCATCTGGTCATTCAAACTGGCCCAGGCACTTCTCAAGACTGCCACACTAGCCTATTGCTCCCTCCATGATGTTTTCCCCAATGTTTGTATTCCTGGTTCCTCCATGTCATTCAGATCTCCTTGAAGAACACTTCTTCAGGGGCGGTCTTCTCTGGCACCCAATCTAAAGCAGCCTTTAGTCACCTACTAGCATATCTCTTATTTTATTTTTCAGAATAAATAGCATGCCTCACTATTTCCTTTCTGAAGTGTTTGTTTTTATATTTATTATGTGTTATTGTTCATCACGGTACATTAAATACAGAGAGTAGCAGCCTTGATTGTTGTGTTCACTACAGTATCCCCAATGAGTAGAACATTTCCGGGCAATTAGTTGGTGCTCAATAATTATGTATTTAATAAATTAATGATGTAATCCTTGTTACTTTTCATATTTGTATTAGTGACTAAAAACTATGAGGGGGCCTAAGAATGTAGAACCCAACAAATACAGACTTTTCACCAACCACATCATGGGCCATTTGAAAAACACAAAATTAACTGATCTAATTGTCGTAAGTCTTCAGAGTTACATGCGCAGGTGTTTTTGACATTGCCAGACTACTCTTTGATAGCCCTGTCGATCACAATTAGTTTGTCGATAATATGCATCTCTCATCACCAAGTGCAGTCTTACTTTCCTGCATCTGAAAGAAGAAAGACAAGAATGGTTTCTGCTTCTTCCTGACGTTTTCCTTCCCAGGAAATATTTTCCTCAAGTATTTTAGGTGAGTTACCATTAAAATATAGAAAAATTAGCTTAAATGTTTTTTATCAGAAAAATAAGCTAATCACGTTCATTCAACAAATGATTTCTGAGCACCTACTATATATCAGGCTCTTCTCTCATTGAGATTGGTTTCTAATGGAAGGAGCAGGTAACAAACAAATAACTAGACAGCAACATTCACGTGTTATTATATCCTTACCACAGTCCTTTGATGTAGGAATTATCATTCAGACTCACACTGCTAGTTGCCGAGTTGAGATTTGAACATAAATTTCTATTAGTTGAAAGCCTCCTCCCTTTGTACTTTATTGTTTAGAAAAAGAATATTCTATGAAAATTTAAATAATAATAGCAAAACTGTGAGTCTTATAAAGCTTTAAAATCATTATAATTTATACAAAAAAATAAATTACCCATTTAAATAGAGAAATTATTTCTATGTTTTGGTCATAGAAACTAAGTGCATTATGCATTACCATAATACATTACTTTAAACATCTAAAAAATGAATTATAGTGTGAATTAGACCTCATCAAAAGATCATTCAGTTACATAGTTTATGAATTATTGTCCAAAGTGTTCTCAGTAAGACAGCTCTAATTGCTTTAAAGTGTTTAATATGGTGGACATTAGATTTTGGTAGGTGGATAAGCCAATCTTTAAGTCAACCAATGCTCCTGTAACTGCCCAGTGGGTTCATTTTGCCTGCTGCCCAGACAGAGCTGATTTATCAAAACAGAGGAATTGCAATAGAAAAAGTTTAATTCACACAAAGCCTGCTGAACAGGAGACCAGAGTTCTATTATTACTCAAATCAGTCTCTCTGAAAATTCAGAGACTGGGGTTTTTTAAGGATAATTTGGTAGATAGGATGCCAGGGAGTCCTGATTGGTTGGGTGGGAGATGAAATCATAAGGAGTTGAAGCTGTCCTCTTGAGCTGAGTTGGTTCCTGGGTGAGGGACACAAAACCAGATGAGCCAGTTTATCAATCTGGGTGGTGCCAGGTGATCCATCGAGTTCAGGGTCTGAAAAATATCTCAAGCACCAATCTTAGGTTTTACAATAGTGATGTTATCCTAGGAGCAATTGGGGAGGTTTAGAATCTTGTGACCTCTAGCTACATGATTCCTAAATCACAATTTCTAATCTTGTGGCAAATTTGTTCATCCTACAACAGCCAGTCTGGTCCTCAGGCAAGAAAAGGGTTTGTTTCGGGAAAGGGCTATTATCATCATTATCATCTTTGTTTCAGAGTTAAAATATAAAATGAATTCTTTCCAAAGGTAGTTTGGCCTATGCCCAGGAATGAATAAGGACAGCTTGGGAGTTAAAAGCAAGATGGAATCTGTTAGGTCATATCTCTTTCTCTCATAATTTTTTCACCGTTATAATTTTTACAAAGGCCATTTTACTCCTATGATAATCCTTCACTTAGTTCACTATCTGGTTTCTGGCAGTCTGTTTTGTGGATCCTAACCCTACCCCAAGGATTCTACTACATTGTAAATTCTGACTTTACATTTAAGACATGGAATTCTTTGGGGGCAAGGAGATAAATATCCTATTTTAACTATCAAAGGTGAAAGTGCTTTCAAGGATCTACTGTCTGGTGGTGATACGAGAGTCATACAATTCAAATTACAAGCATCTGTTTGTTGTGTTGAGAGCGGGGACTGATAAATGAGGCACTTTTTGATTGCACGACTGGGTATAAAACAGCAAAATGATGCTTGTAACTTCGAGTTCTTCTCCCACTTGAATCAGCCAACAAGACTTTCATGCAATGTTTAGACCAGAGTAGCTGATGCTCCTATTTCTGGCATTTTGTCTCGTTTGGGATCAATTTTGTAGTCATGAATGTAGTTATAGCTCTTTGTTATGTGACCATGAGAGAGGTGTAAGCTCATAAAATAAGAAAATCTGTTTTTGTCAAAATAGACCATGTGCAATTCAAAAACAATGAACCGTATCAGCTAAATAATGGGTTAAATCAATAGAGACTTTGTCAGTTTTGTATTGATTTAGTCACTTCAAAATTATTCATTGCCTACAGGTATGCTAGGAGCATATTTGAATACAAAAAAAATATTCTTATACTCAGGAACTTCACAATTAGGTGCAAAAATGAGACAGGCATACTCACATTAAAAATTAAATGACAATTCAAGAGGCAGCACAGGCAGTGTATGATAAACTGCCATATGAATAATAGCAACAATGAAGTAGATTAGCTCCCAAAAAGGAAAGATCGAGGAAGGCACCATGGAAAAATTTGACATTGCCTTGTGTTTGGAGTTGAATGAGTTGGAAGTGAATAAGTACAGGTTGTTCCAAGTTGCAGAGAAGTACGGTGGTGGGGGGTATATATGGGACATTCAAAATGGGGTTAAATTCATGAAACTAGGAATTCGTTTGTCATCTTTGTGAAATTTCAGAAGTGGTTTCTGACCATTTTATGTGGGTCCTTTATTTTCAAGTTAAGACATTGGGATTTTATCCTGAGAATAATAGGGAACCATTGAAGGTTTTCTACAGGGGACAAGGATAGCATGTTAGAATGACTAAGCAGATAGAAATATGCACAATTTCTTGAAAATAGGGAGAACGAGAAAGGAAGAAAGCAGAACAGTGGTTCTTGACTTTAATGTGCCACCTAAGGGCCAGGTGCAGTGGGTCACACCTGTAATCCCAGCACTTTGGGAGGCTGAGGTGGGTGGATTGCTTGAGTCCAGGAGTTTGAGATGAGCCTGGGCAACATGGTAAAACTCCATGTCTAGAAAAAATACAAAAGTGGTGGTGTGTGCCTGTAATCTCAGCTATTTGGGAGGCTGAAGTGGGAGGATCAATTGAGCCCACAAGATTGAGGCTGCAGCGAGCCATGATTGCGCCACTGCACTCCAGCTTGGGTGATGGAGCAAGACCCCCTTGTCTCAAAAGAAAAAAAAAAAAAAGAATCCACCTAAGGAGCTTGTTAAAATTGCAGATTCCTGTTCCTTACTCCAGAGATTCTGGTTCAGCAAGTCTGGAGAGGACTCATAATCTCCCTATTAACAAGGGTTAGATTCTGATATAAATGGTCTTCAGGTCACATTTTGAATAATACTAAATTAGAAGGTTGTCACAATAATCCAGGAGTGAAATGGTGAAGATTTGTATTATAATTTTGGAAGTAGGAATGAAAAGAAAGTGATGGTTGGTAGAGATATAGTGAAGGAAGAATAGATAAGACCTAGAAATGTTTGTGTATAAAAAATCAAAGGGAAGACATAGTTTTAAATGATATTAATGTATTTATCATATTTGATATTTTTGTTAATGTAACTGGATTTGCAAGTCACTTAATTTACTTTAAAAAGTCAGCGCAAATAAAAATAATGCAAAAATGTAAACAAAGTTGAAAATATAAGGTCAAATGATTGGTATGGGAATATCAATAAATAGGAAAGAAATCCATAAAATATTAAGCTACCACTTTGTTTTATTTCCAAGTGTATTCTAATAATTAGTTTTCTCCATCATGGATTTAATAAATTCTTAGTCAAGATTTCTGGATTTCTTTAATCATTACCTTTTGAAAGTAGATGTAGAATTCTCAATTATCTAAATCTTCCACATTTAGCTAAGAAGCCAACTCTAGGGAATATATTAGAGCATTTTCATAGTTCCATCAGACTATGAACCCCAATTCTTGGTTAAGGCAATATAGCTATGGGAATTATAGTCCATAGTGAATAAAATATACAATCATGGACCTTATTTTGAATACCTTCCAGAACAAACATATACGAACATCTTGAGAAGGCTATTATGGCTGGGTTCTAGCTTGCATCACTAAGTCAACAAGAATGGGAGATGAAATGTATAAGGAAAAGTTTTCAGTAGAAATAATAATTGCCAGAGGAATTATTTCAGTTTCAGGTTGATGCAAATTTGGGTACAGTGGATGCTGCTTCCACTGGTTTTCAGGAAGCTGTAACCAGTAATCAAAAGCAAGCAACTTTTCCAAAAGTAATTCCATCTTTTTTTTTTAAAAAAGTTTGAGTTTATTTAATACCTTCATTTAGACATGTGAACAAATTGCTTGCCTTTTCCATTAATGACATCTGAGTACTTGTATAGATTGCCTTCATAGTTCATTTGAGGCATAATGTGCTATTAGGAACTGGAAATGTTTTTGGTTTTTTTTTTGTTTTAACATGAATATTGCCTAAAATTGCTGGAATTGCGAAGTCTTTAATTTCATCAACAGAAGAAAAAAGGCAAAGAAATTCAGGCAAGAGTTAAAGCATTATATATAGATCAGTTTCAGTTCAATGCAAATAACAGTAATATTCCTTTATGTTTTAAAGGGATGTTTGCTTTGAAAGAGGGAATGCTTTCACCTTCTGAAAGGGAAGAGGGAGGTCAAATAGTGACAAAAGAATGAGGACTTCGGAGAAGTTTCAGCTAAGAGGACAAGCAAAAGAAGGCTGAGAAAAAATGGCAATTTGTGCTGGGCATGTTCAGGAGCTGTAAAGAGAATAGCTCTTGCTTTGCAGTACACTTCCTCAGTCAGAACGAGGTCCTTGAATTCAGATCAGCTCTCATCACCTTTGTCCCCTCTGGGGCTGATGGAGGCTGCTGAAATCATCTTTTGCTACATTAATACTCACTTTTCGCTCAAAGATGACAGGGAATATTTAAACACAGAGAGAATATTATTTATAAATAATGGTTTGTTCATGACAGAACTTGTCACGTAGTATTTTCTCTTTTTTAACTTTTATTTTAGGTTCAGGGGTACATGTGCAGATTTGTTATACAGGTAAGCTAGTGTGATGGAGGTTTGTTGTAACAGGTTATTTCATCACCCAGGAACTATGCCTAGTACCCAATAATTATTTTTTCTGTTCCCCTCCTCCTCCCATCTTCCACCATCAAGTAGACCCAGTGTCTATTGTTCCTTTCCTTGTGTCCATGAGTTCTCATAATTTAGCTCCCACTTATAAATGAGAACATTTACTAAATGGATCTTTATCAAAACAGTTCGCCGACTACTAATGAGTAAGAAAATATTAGGATAAAAAAGCTCAATGTCACTGATCATTAGAGAAATGCAAATAAAAACCACAGTGAGATACCATCTTATTCCAGTCAGAATGGCTGTGATTGGCCGGGCGGGGTGGCTCATGCCTGTAATTCCAGCACTTTGGGAGGCCGAGATGGGTGGATCACAAGGTCAGGAGATCGAGACCATCCTGGCTGACACGGTGAAACCCGTCTCTACTAAAAATACAAAAAATTAGCCGGGCGTGGTAGCGGGCGCCTGTAGGCTCAGCTACTCGGGAGGCTGAGGCAGGAGAATGGCATGAACCCAGGAGGCGGAGCTTGCAGTGAGCCGAGATCGCGCCACTGCACTCCACCCTGGGTGATGGAGCAAAGACTCTGTCTCAAAAAAAAAAAAAAAAAAAAAAAAAAAAGAAAGAAAGAAAGAAAAGTAAAAGAATGGCTGTGATTAAAAAGTCAAAAAATAACAGATGCTGGCAAGATTTAGGAGAAAAGGGACCAGTATTCGGGTTTCTGTTCCTGCGTTAGTTTGCTAAGGATAATGTCCTCCAGCTCCATTCGTGTTCCTGCCAGTGACATTATCTCATTCTTTTTATGACTGCATAGTATTCTGTGGAGTATATGTACCACATTTTCTTTACCAAATCTGTCACTGACAGGCATTTAGGTTGATTCCATCTCTTTGCTATTGTGAACAGTGCTGCAAGGAACATTCACGTGCATGTGTTTTTATGGTAGAACAATTTATATTCCTTTGGGGTATATACCCAGTTATGGGATTGCTAGGTTGAGGTTGTTCTGTTTTTAGCTCTTTGAGAAACCATCACACTGCTTTCCACAATGGTGGAACTAATTTACACTTCCATCAACAGTGTATAAATAGTCGCTTTTCTCCTCCATTCTGACTGGAGTAAGATGGTATCTCATTGTGGTTTTGATTTGCATTTCTCTAATGATCAGTGACATTGAGCTTTTTTATTCTAATATTTTCTTATTCATTAGTGGTCGGCAAACTGTTTTTATAAAGATCCATTTAGTAAATATTTTAGACTTTGTGAGACATACAGTCTCTGTCACACTCAACTCTGCCACTGAAGTATGAGAGCAGTCATTGACATTTACTTATGTAATTACATGGGTTTGGCTTTGTTCCAATAAAACTTTATTTACAAAAACAGATAGTGAGCTGAATTTGTCTAATAGCCACAGTTTGCCTGCCCCTGTTTCATTGCAGTATATGCTGTTTCTATTGTGAATGAAAAGGCTGGCTTAGAAGGCCAATTACTTTTTCTGGCTTGGGAAATTAACTACTATCTCTAGCATAGTTTCCTAGAGAAATAGGTTCTAGATTCAAAATAGATAGGAATCTGACCCACACTGTATCTGGCAGATTCTTTAAAGAAATATAAAATGCTTTGGAGGTACCTAAATAGTGGTTAAAAATGGAGTTCCAGTATTTTCTAATTATGAGATGAGGACACGTTTTCCTCATCTATAAATTAGGAATAACAATACTTTCTTCATAAAAAGGCCATGGCTATCAAATGCCATAGCATAAGTGAAGTGCCCACTGCAGCAGCATGTGACATAGTAGACCCTCCAGTAAACATCTGTTTTCTCCCTTCTCCTTTGCCAGGAAACACATATGGAATAGAAATAAAAGTAGAAACAAAGGAGAGAAGAAGGCAGAACTAGTTTCAGTCTTAAGATATAGAAGCTGTTTATCTCACTAAAATATTCATTGCTGACTTAAAGGCACAGCCCTATTACTAGTTGAACACAGTTCATAATTTTCAAAAGCACTACACCTAGCATGGTACTGTGGGAGTTCTTGGTTTTCTACTTCTCTAATTTCCTAAATTATATGTATACCATCATATATGGAATAATGTATTTATGTGTGTATACTTAGGTATACATGTATTATTTATGTAACAGATACTGTACTGAGCATTTTATGTCTATTATCTCATATAATCTTTACAGTTACATTGCGAAGTTGACTCTATTATTTTCATCGATGAAAAAACTGACAGAGAGGTTAATGTAACCCATCTGTGGTTACACATCTAGAAAGTCTTGGAGCTGAAACGGAAACTCAGGGCGTTCTGGCTGTAATGCCCATTCTCTTAATAAACATGATAAATGACATACTTTTAAAAATGAAGAATATTTAACTGTGATGAGACTACTGATTTGGCTCATTGTCTGAATAGATTCATCATTTCTAAGTTACTTGACCAACATCAAAGAAGAACTGGGTCAATTAGCCCAATCTGTGGTTTATAATTGGTCAATTAGTCCACATCTTTGAATCTACACAGGGACCACTTGCAAATAAATCTAGATCTACATTTGCCACACTCCACAAAGCATTCTGAACAATTCACTGTGTTCAAAAATGAGATTTCTATTATTTATGCGTGAAGAAAATATGCTGTTTTCCATGCACTGAGCCAGGGGGAAAACTACTCAGCCTTGGTAATATTAGACCATGGATCTTAAATTTATTTAAATGGTAGTGTCATGCTGAGGAAAATAATGGTTCATATCTTTCTTCTCCTTCCTCCAAATACTATGTCAAAACTACTTTGATTAAAATAAATAAAATCTTGTATCACTGTGTCAAGTCTGTAAGAAGACAGAGCAAGCAAGCAAAAACATTAAAAACTAAGGTGTTGGAGAGTCTGCCTTGACTTGTGAATTCTGTATATTTTTTTCCTTTCCTGAAGTTCTTATTTTCTTTTCTTTTACTTACCAAGTTACTTGGAAATTTAACAATTCCATCAAAATAAACAGCATCTTTTCCCAATATTAAAAAAAATGTATTATTCATTAAAAGTTTTGCATTCACAAAAAAAGTGAATAATTGAGCTCAATTTGAGTTAGTTTATGAGTGTTCCCCAGGTAGCTATCCTGCCTCTTTTGGAGGGAACATGTATTCCTTGAGGACAGATTAAGAAGCTAGTCTTCCCTCAATGCCAGGAGCCTCTTTGAAGTCTTGTTTACTTCAGATCTTAAGGGAGAATTGTGGTACGCTGAAAAGTATCACATTTGTTAACACTTGAGGAGACACCATTTGATCTAATGAGCTAGACTTTTTCATCTTTCAATTCATGACAGCTATAGCTACATTAGAAATTACATTTTGGAGGTCTTGGATAATTATCTAAAAATATTCACAGACCCCTTGGAGGCTAATGAATTTAAACTTGGATGACTAATCCTAGAATGACTTTATTCTAGCAAAGTGGGAGAGGAACTCCCCTTCTTCTATTTATTTAAGGTTTCTAGTTTGGGCTCCTGGAGTTCCTTTCAATGTGTTTCCATATTTAATAGCCTGATTCAGGGGAGTCAGGGAGAAAGAAAGAAACAAAAGAAAATGCCTTGCTTCTTTTATTTACATGTATACATACACATATATATACACACACATACATATGTAAAATGCACATGGTAAAGCATAGTATTTTGCACAAAATCTTAAGTAAAGACAGACTTCAGTTTAGATTTATAATAGGATTTAGTAATACTAATACCGATAACAGCAGCAGCAAATTCTTGTTGAGTGCATGAAATAGATTACTTTATATAATTCTTACAAAGTCCTATCATGTACATTTTGTCACTAATTTATTTTACAGATGAGGAAACTAAGGGTCAGCAAAGCTGTAAAACTTGGCAAAAAAAATCATGCAATTTTTGAGGATTCAGATTCGTTCTGTCCGATGCTTATACCCATCTTCTTAAATAGAACATTTCATTTCAATCATGAGGAAATTGACAATGTCCACAGACATAAGACATGCTTACAGAGAACTAAACACTGGGACACTGCAGAGAGGCAGGCAGGGAACACTGGACTGAAGTGTGAGCTTTGAAACTGGCAGTCTTCATTGTAATCCTGGCGTTGCCTTTGCTGTTTGTGTGTCCTTGAATGAGTTACCATCTTCTGTGTGCTTCAGTTTCTCTATCTGTACTAATAAACTAATTTTTGAAAACCAGCTGAAATAATGCCTGGTTTATAGTAAACCCAAGAAGTAGTAGTTGTCAATTTATTAGGTTGGTGCAAAAGTAATTGCAGTTTTTGCTATTTTCTCTCTCTCTCTCTCTCTCTCTCTCTCTCTCTCTCTCTCTTTTTTATTATACTTTAAGTTCTAGGGTACATGTGCACAACGTGCAGGTTTGTTACATATGTATACTTGTGCCATGTTGGTGTGCTGCACCCATCAACTCGTCAGCACCCATCAACTCGTCATTTACATCAGGTATAACTCCCAGTGCAATCCCTCCCCCATCCCCCTTCCCCATCCTAGGCCCCGGTGTGTGATGTTCCCCTTCCCGAGTCCAAGTGATCTCATTGTTCAGTTCCCACCTATGAGTGAGAACATGCGGTGTTTGGTTTTCTGTTCTTGCGATAGTTCGCTGAGAATGATGGTTTCCAACTGCATCTATGTCCCTACAAAGGACACAAACTCATCCTTTTTTATGGCTGCATAGTATATATGCATAATAGCATATATGTGTATATGCTATTACTTTCAATGACAAAAATCGCAATTACCTTTGCACCAACCTGATAGGTGTCCTGCCCTCTCTGTCTTATCCCTTTCACCCTTTAGAGCAGTTAAACATTAGGTGAGTGCCTCATCCAGAGATGTATTGCAATATTTTATACATCAGAACAGTTTGAAGAACCTGAAATAATATTGAGAAGATAGAAAATTTTTCTCTGTCACTCTCCATCTTCTATTTTAAACTAGTAATTCTCTTCTCTTGCCTGCAAACCCCACTTCCTAATCCTTAGGCAACTATCCTGAGTTCTTTTTAGTTATTACTAATTCCTGCTGTGATGTTTGCTGATAGCTACAATGTTAGATGATAAGGAATATTATATTTTAAAGGCAGATATTTGAGACATAAAATTGCTTTCTCACTCCAAGAAAAGTTTCTGCACATCCAAAGGATGTAGGGGATAGATATTTAGGAATATATGTGTGTCAGGACTGGGCAACTCGCAGCCAAAGAATGGAACAGATTTACCTTAGATTTGAGAGCTACACACACCACTTTACAAACATTTTTATCTTAATTTGGTATTAACTTTATTTAACTATAAAACTTTAAAACTAAACTTTGAGAGGAGGATCAATTTTATTTTAAAGATGTCTGTAGTTATTTTTAGCTCAGAGTTCTATTTGGGTTCCCCAAATTTCGTGCTACAACAGTTTTAAAAGTCTGCCCAGTTATTTAATCTGGGGAGATTACAAATACAGTGTTGACGACTGGCCTGAAGCTCTCTCTTCTGAAAATGGAATATTCAACTCCACATTGCTTACTGCTTCTTCCTATCTCACTTAGTTTCATCTCTTCTGCTGGTGGTGATGTGAGTTCCCTGCCCTGTGAGTTTTAATTGTCCTTATGGTTTTTCTTATACAATATTCAGCATTATAACATGTAGGTTATAGAGCATATAATTTATGAACTGCAATATTATCAATATGTTGTATCTACCTGTGAGCTCCTTCCTTCTCTCAGTTACCATCTTTTCCTTCACCACTCACCGGGTAACAACCATCTGAAATTTCGTGAATTGCATAACCTTTCCATTTTTAATACTTTTTAAAAATCTTATATGTATGTATCCTCTAAAATCTTGCTATGTAAGTATGGTCCACAGATCTATGCATGAACATTGCCTGGGAGCTTATTAGAAATACTGAATTTCAGCCCTGCCCCAGACCTACTGAACCAAAATATGTATTTTAACAAGAATTGCTGTTGATTTACAGGCACATTAGTTTGAGAAGCACTACACCAAAATATATTATTGTGTCTTCCTAGGGGTTGTTTTGTTTGTTTGTTTTCTTATTTGTTTCTTGTTTTTGAGTGTTACAAGAATGACATTCTGTTTGTTGTCTTCTGTTACTCGCTTTGTTTGCTCAGCAGGGCATTTTAAGATTCATCCAGGTTGCTTTTTGTAGTTGTTCATGGCTTCCTGATGTAACATTTGTGCTAATATTCCTTCCTGCTAAACATTTAATTTGTTTCTAGCTTGTGTTATAGTGTAGAATCCTGCTATGAACAGTCTGGTACGTGTGTGTGTGCGCGCGTGTGTGTGTGTGTGTGTGTGTATTCGCATGTAAGACATTTTCTGTGCTGTGTACCCAGGAGTAGAATTTTGAATTGTAGTGTATGTGAATGTTTACCTTTACCAGATAATGGTAAATTGTTTTACCACCAGCAGTATATGAGTTTTCATTGATCTACATCTTTTCAAATACATAGTGTCATCAGGCTTTTCACTTTTGGCTGACCTCATGGACATAAAATGCCCTCTCACTGTGGTCTTTATTTGCATCTCCCTGATTACTAATGAGATTGGTCAATTTTTTCATCTGTTTAATTACCATTCTGCTTTCCTTTTCCATGAAATGCCTTTTCATGTATTTTGACTATTTTTCCATTATTCTCTCATTGATTTATATGAGTACTTATTTTGAAATAGTCCTTTCAGAGTTACATGGGTTGCTATGTTTTCTTCCAATTTATGACTTAGTCTCTCACTCTCTTGATCACTCTTGAACAGAAGTTCCAAATGTTAGTATAGCGTATCAGTCTTTTGCTGTAACTGCTTTTGTATCTTTAAAACAAATCCTTCCTTGCATGAATACTCTAATACTATTCTAATAATATCAGTGGATGGGTGGTTTAATACATAATTAGAGCTCTAGGATGATATTAACTGAAATATTAAACCACCCATCGACTGGTATTCTTAAACAACTCATTAATTGGCATTTTACTTTCAAAAGGCCTATGTTTAATTTATCCCATTTGTCATTCCAGGCAAGATCACAAGTTCTGGACTTAGCTTGACGAGGCTCAAATCCAGGCTTTGAAACAGCAGGTATCTGACCTTAGTTAAGTAATTGTCCCCATATGCTTCAGTTTCCTCATATGTAAAATAGTTGCTGTTACAATTCCTCTATTTTAAGAAATCCATTAATTACAATAGTTGAGCCAATTTAATAGAAACTTTTAAAAATGAGAACTATTAGTTTAAATTTACATTTTCTTAAGTCATTTAAAAATGCATACATTTTGCCTTACCAATGCCTACCTACCACATTACTTTTCATCATCTCAAGCTATAAGATTAAATCTTTTCTACATTAAGAATCTAAAGATCCTTACACAGTTTTAGCCTTTGGTAGTTGGGCCTAATTTCAAAGTGACAAGCTCTTTCATAATCTCTTTTACATTTTTGAGATCAAGAGTGACATTTCAAAGCATATTGATTCATTTTTATTAAAAATGTAATTATCAACCACAAAAAGTTAAACATCTTCTCTTAAAAGTCAGCTAAGAGCTTGTGACAGTTGGACATTTAGCAACTGAGTAATCATTCTTCAGGTCTCACAAATCAGTCACTTTGAAACTTCTATGACATCTTCTGAGGGATTTGGTAATATCTTCTCATTTTAACTGTATTGCTGCTGTGTGACTGGCCATGATTTTGTAGTCATTTCAATGCTAAAAGAATATACAGCTTCCAATATCATTCTTATGAATATCTTGTTGCTTTTCAATAAGATATGGAAGTACAGTTTTTCTCCCAGAAAGAAATATTTTTTCACTTATTGTACATGTTTGTCTCCCACCCATGTTTTAATTTTCTTCCTACATACAAAATAGCTTAGCTCTTCAATGAGGTATTAATAATTATGGTGTAAACTTTTGAAGACATTTTAAGTAAATAGTATATATGTGTGTGTGTGTGCATGTGTGTGTGTGTGTGTGTGTATATATATATATATATTTTTTTTTTTGAGATGGAATCTTGCTCTATTGCCCAGGCTGGAGTGCAGTGGTGCAATCATGGCTCACTGCAACATCCACTTCCCGGGTTCAAGCAATTTTCCTGCCTCAGACTCCAGAGAGGCTGGGGTTACAGTTGTGCACTACCACACCTGGATAATTTTTGTATTTTTAGTAGAGACAGGGTCTCACCCTGTTGGCCAGGCTGGTCTTGAACTCCTGACATCAAGTGATCCACCCACCTTGGCCTCCCAAAGTGCTGGGATTACAGGTGTAAGCCACCGCGCCCAGCCAAATAGTCTTAATTTAGTTAATTGCAAAGTTCATCAATCTGTAGCTATATGAATACAAGTCAGAAATCCAAAGTCCTTACCATGACCAGTATGGACTTCCTTGATCTGTTCTCATTTCCAAACAGTTTTCACCTGACTTCATCCCAGGCCACCGGTTGATTTACTATTACTCAGCCATAACAAGCTGGCTGCCATGTCTTTGCACTTGATTTTCCCACAGCCTGGAGTCCTGGCTTACTCCCTTGCTTCCTTCAGGCCACTCTACCATTACTCTTTTGGAGAAGCCTTCCTTGCCAGCCAATACAAAATGGCACTCCCAAACATCACACTCCAACTTCTTAATTTGCTTCAGTTTGCTTCATAGTACTGAGCTCCTCTATCTGACATATTATTTATATGTCTCTAATTAAAAGAGACAGAATAAACACTTAAGCATATATATATATATATATATATATATATATATATATATATATATATATTTACCACTTAAGCATGTGTGTGTAAGTGGTATATTTACCACTTACGCATACACACACACACACACACACACACACACATATATATATATATATATATATATATATATATATATATATATATATATGCGCTTAGGTGTTTATTTTATCTCTTTTAATTAGAACAGGAGGGCCAGAACTTTTCTTTACTGACTTTTTATCTCCAGAACTTAGGGTTGGCACATATTAAGTGCTCTATAAATATTGGTTAAATGACTGAATTAATGTTGAGACAATCAGGTGAACAGGTGTTTTCTATGTAGAGTTAGAGTCACACGGGCTATTCTCAACATTGGCAGAGGACTAGCACAGTTCTTTAGTCTTCACTGAAAGACTCATCCTGATCATTATAAGGTTAAAATGTGAAGAAAAAAATCATATTGTTGCAAGAACTAAATCAAATAATGTATGGAAAATGTTTGCCAGAATCAGAATATCCAATATTAATTGTTCAATAAATGCAATAAAATTTATTCCATCTGAATCAATCCTTACCCCTTCCTTTCCTGTAACAGTGGAAATGTTGGTTTTTTTCTTTTTTTTTTTTTTTTGAGACGGAGTCTCGCTCTGTCGCCCAGGCTGGAGTGCAGTGGCGCAATCTCGGCTCACTGCAAGCTCCGCCTCCCGGGTTCACGCCATTCTCCTGCCTCAGCCTCCCGAGTAGCTGGGACTACAGGCGCCAGCCCCTGCGCCCGGCTAATTTTTTCTATTTTTAGTAGAGACGGGGTTTCACCATGGTCTCGATCTCCTGACCTTGTGATCCGCCCACCTCGGCCTCCCAAAGTGCTGGGATTACAGGCGTGAGCCACCGCGCCCGGCCGTTGGTTTTTTTCTAGTTTGGGCAAATGCTTCCATCTGTGCCCTGCAGTTCAATGCCCCCCAACCCCATCTTCTCAGGGACAACATATTGTTATTTTCCTTCCTTCTGTCATATCCGTTATTTCTCCCTCTCTTTGCATCCTACTCATCAACTTTAAAACCTGCTCCACCCAGAAGGGGGTCCTTTTGATAATGTATACAAAGTCACTACATTGCCTTTAGGGGACACGGAATAAGAAGTAATTCTTTATCAGGCTTCTGCTTATTGCTCAGCTGTCCTCACAGGTTTATAGAATTATTTGCCATTTTCTGAATGTCCGATGCCCCATAATATCCCTCATCTCTAAGTTATTGTCTGCGCCAATCTCTACCCAGAATGCCTTTACTCCTTCATCTCCCCAAGACATACACACATTCGTGGTCACACATATGTATTCACACATACTGATAGTAGTTAATTTCACTGTGCACTTGAGGTCTTGGCCTCAGATTAGATGCCATTCTCTCTTTAGTGAGGACTCGCTGAACCCTGAGAGTTGGATGTTCTTCCTGTGTTTTCAAAGCAGACAGTAGCAGACACTACATCTCTGCATCATTGTATCTATTCCCCCCATCTTCCCAAATTGTAGTTGCTTATTCATTTATTTCCTCTGCAAGACACAAAATTCCTTGAGGATAGTAATTTTTTGTGCATGTTTGTGAAGGCAGTATCAAAGTCGTCCTGAGAATTAGCACACAGTAGGTAAGCAATATTTTTGCCTTGAGCTGACAAGTGGAATGGTGTCATTAGAAAGCTACAAAATTAATTCTGTGATACTGAGCCTCTAACTAGTTGGAGATTAGTGTGCTGCTAAATTTGCATTAGTGTGCTAGTCAAAGACAAGTATTCAAGTACAACATTTCTTAGTTTCATATTAATTGCATATTTCTGTTTATTTCATATTACACAAAAATTACTGAAAAGCAGCCTAATATACTACATTGGAAACAATATGATAGAACTTTAATACTAGTAATTATAGTGGCAATACTGACACTATTTTCTTGTATATGTAAAGGTTTTGACAAATTTAAGAGCGTTTCATATATTTCAAGGAAATACCCAAAAAGCCTGTTTCTACTCAACATTAAAGACCTAAGTGAAATCTGAGACTTTCAATGCCTTTTGGATATGTAATTAGACAGGAGTTTAGCCTTTTGTAACACATCTAATGATGAAAATTTCCAATTTTAAGCTGACTGTTGGGCATCAAAATGGCCATCTTTACAAATGAAGTAGCACTCATGTGCTCAAGTATACATAGAATGTATGCAAAGTGAATGTCTCCTTTAAATCTTCCTCCCATTGACTTGAGCAATGAGAACACATGGACACAGGGAGGGGAACATCACACACTGGGGCCTGTTGGGGGGAGGGGGGCTGGGGGAGGGATAGCATTAGGAGAAATACCTAATGTAAATGACGAGTTGATGGGTGCATCAAACCAACATGACACATGTATACCTATGTAACAAACCTGCATGTTGAGCACATGTACCCCAAAACTTAACGTATAATTAAAAAAAAAAAAAGTGAAAACAAATCTTCCTCCCATTACCAAGATAGAAATGGACCCTTAGTTACTGCCACTTGCCATCTCAATCTATGTTCTGGATAGAAATGGTGCTTGCTCTCTGCTAGCTGTTAATTGACATCACTTCTGCCAGAACTCTCCATCATTATTGACAAGAATGTTCTCCCTTGTTAATTGCCCAGAAGCACATTGAGTGATTGATTGTAACTTTTGGACAGATTTGAAATGCATTTGCAGAAAAGGGTGGGGGTGGTAATGACATAACGCATGGTAATGACACCAACTAACTGCTTATTTAAGTTTGTTCAGGAAAAATATACTGATCATTTACCTGATTTTTACCTTTTATATAGATGTGCAAATGGTAAGTAGTGATAGCTTTTAAGGATGCCCCATATTAACCCAATGCTGCACAAAATCTCTCTCAGACTATGCCCATAAAACTCCAAAATCTATAGTCAACTAGTGGGAAAAATGAATAATTTATTTAATGTATAAGCAGGGAAAACCAATGGGTAGATGGAATATTTTACATTTTTGTTGATTTAATTATAAGTAGGAAATACCTAGATTAATGAGAAGAGTTTTTAAATGGAAGGCTGGGAATGCTCAGTATTCAACGGTGTAAGATTTTCTTTTAGCATAGAGGCAACTAGAGTAACAGATTAAGTGCATATTTTCATGAGAACTTTGCTTACAAGCTGGATTTCCCTAGAAGTATTTGAGACACAAGGGCGAGTCAACTAATAGTATCTACAGTGTTTTTGCAACCATATAATGAGAGAGTAAGTCTGGATCAGTAGTTACTGATGTATGAAATCACCTGAAGAGTTTTTAAAATGCCAATGCCTGGATCCTCCCCTAGAAATACTGATTTTATTTGTCTAGGCAGGGTAATGATGATCAAACTTTACTCTGAAGCAACATCTTCTCACAAACTTGGTAAAAGTATAAAGCCTCAAGCCCTATCCTGCTTCAAGCAGCCTGGGTCTTTGTTTGCTGGATTACCTCTCCTGGTGATTCTGATAACATCAAAGTTTGGAATCACTGCTCTGGGTTCAACATCAGACATTTTTTTCAAGCTCCCCCAGGTGATATTCCCTGGGTGCAGCCAAGGTTGGGAACTACTGATTAAAGAGATATTTAGGATTCTTCCCAGTCTGGCAGGAATAATAAAAATTGCTACCTTTATTAAACATTCATTGCATATAAGGCATTGTGCTAAGTATTATTTCATTAAATAATTGCAAAATTCAGTGAAGCAGGTAATGTTAGTACTACTTTGCATATGAGAGACAGGGAGGGTAAATAATTTAGCTAAAATAACATGGGTAGGAAATGGTAGATTGGAACTCCAGCTGTAACCTCAAAGATCACACAAGAAACTATTACTATCAATAATCTTTTGGAATTATAAGATAAATTAAAAACTCTACAAGTTGGAAACATATTAAATTATTTTCTTCTATTTTAAAATGTTCCTGACTTGCAATTACATAGTAAAAACAAAACAAAGAATTTTTAAAAGTCAATGGAAAATATAGAAAAAATAAAGCATTCATGAGTTAAAAGGAAGGAGTAAATTGGTAGTGAAAATCAGGTTAGATTTTAATTATTCCAATTTAATCTGGAAAAAAATTATAAGTTACTTGTGTTAGTATATGAGAAATTAGAATAAGAGTTTCAGATAGAGGTATTTTGCCACAGTTATATTGAGGGGAAAGGTAGCAAGCATTTCAGGGGAAAGAAGAAATTTGTATACTTCTTTAAAATGGTTTCGGATGTTAATAATGCAATGAATTAAAAGAAAAAAGTCAGTCTATACGCAGAACACTTCCATTTCTCTCCTTTTGTGTTTGGGAAAATACTGACTTAGTGCCCTCCTAGGCATGGAAAATACTTTGACCACTGCCACCAGTCACACTTGTATCTGCAAAGGGGCAAAAAGAGTGCCTTTATAAAGTATGGTTTAGTCCTGTACAGTGGGGAGTGGTGCTTAGGAGACTGCCTTGTTTCTCTTAAGACACAACCTTTCTCAGATTTGGTGTGTAGTCTGCATATGAGCAGAGGGCTCATATTAAACTGATGGAGGAAAGGTATATTTCCAACCATAAATAAATAGCATGAAGAGATGATGGGGGCCTTCTCCTGCCACTTGCACATTTCACGGACTGTTCTTGCTGATAAGCAAAGTGAGCACTTATTTTCATTGGCATTATTTTCCCAGTGGCACCTAGACTATGTGGAGAGTGTTGAATTTTCAGCAGTCTAGAGAGTTGGAGACATGGTTCCTGATTCTGTTACTCTAGCATCCATTACATGATATGCATGAAATGTACCTATGAAATTATGTTAAGACTGAGTGCGTGGGAAGAATAGAATAATTACACAGCCAACAAGTTGTTGTGAGTCCTAAATATATTATCGTTCAAATAATGGATGGTACTGTGGTAACTTTCACAAAGAAAAATTCTAGAATTATTTTAACAGTAAGCAAATTGCATTTGATCTTTAATGTGGTAAAATTAAAAAGGTACAGGGAAAAAAGTGTCTACATATTGCTCTGAAATCCTCTTGGCTTCTTAAAAACATTTGACACTGCAGGAAAATGCTAATTAAAGGAAGACAAAAGTTGAATTTGGATTGTAGTGCCTCATAGGACTCGAATTTCTGTGAATATTGATACAACATGTTTTTAAAACACTTTGGTAATAGAGCTGTGTTCTGCTGGAAGTGGCAGAAAGGCAAATTGCAAGTAGGCAATGAAGGTAGAGACTACCAAAGATAATCAGAGGTTTGTAATTGAAAAGGTGCCTCAACCTTAACTCTGGCCAGCGGGCTCAGCCATGGCTCTGCAACTAAGGACGACTCGCCTTGATTTCCAGCGAGGACCACTCTCGGGGCCAGGTTGGAGGAAGATCTTCAAGAGGAAACACTGGGCATTCTCCCTGCTATGGGAAAGATCCACACAATGTTTTATCCTATGTCAGGGAAAGAGACTGAATTAATCTTACTATTGGATCTTCACCCAGATCCAAATTTTCAGCGACGCGCATAGACAATATTCCAGGCAACTTTGCCAGGTCACATTCCTTATCTTTGGAAGCGCCAGCATGGGGCTTATCGTCAACAAGCTCTGAGAACCAGCCAGGAATCGCCAAACTCCATTTCTCGAAGAGCACTGAGGCAAGCGGAGGTGAAGAGGAAGCCTCGGGGCAGTGAGGAGCAGTGTGGGGGAGGGAGGCGCGGGCACGACGAGGGGAAGGATCCGGAGGACAGGTCTGACTTCTGACTGGCTGGAGTGGTTTTGGAGAAAGTCACAGCTCCGGCGTGCCAGCCTGGAGCTGTCCAACTTTTCAGCAGCTCTGGGATCAGGGTTCCGGTGCCTTGGACCGGGGAGGCGGCTACCACTGCCGCCGCCGCTGCTGCTGCTGCTTCTGCAGCTCGAGTTGCTGAGAATCCCTGCTCTCGCTGCCGGCGCCCAAAGAAAGGAAGGGAAGAAGAAAGGGAGGAAGAAAGACCAACCTCTGGCGAAACCGGGCACCGCGCACCCTAGTCTTGGCGACTTGGGGAGCCCGGGAGCGCGTCTCTGCCATAGCCTCGGTGGAAGGAGCCCTGCCACGTTCTGTGACCCCTCCCGCTGGCAGGGCCCCCTCTCGGTAGCCCTGAGGCTCTGGCGCCTTCAAGTGAGAAGCTGAGCACCAGCCTCTGCTGGGCTGCAGAAGCGGCGGCGGCGGCGGCGGCGGCGGCAGCAGCAGCATCAGGAAGGCGCTCGGGCCAGGGCGGTGAACCCGGGCTGGGCAGCAGGGAGCGGAGCCGCGAGTCAGGATGGAGGCAGAGGGCAGCAGCGCGCCGGCCCGGGCGGGCAGCGGAGAGGGCAGCGACAGCGCCGGCGGGTCCACGCTAAAAGCCCCCAAGCATCTCTGGAGGCACGAGCAGCACCATCAGTACCCGCTCCGGCAGCCCCAGTTCCGCCTCCTGCATCCCCATCACCACCTGCCCCCGCCGCCGCCACCCTCGCCCCAGCCCCAGCCCCAGTGTCCGCTACAGCCGCCGCCACCGCCCCCCCTGCCGCCGCCCCCGCCGCCAACCGGGGCTGCCCGCGGCCGCTACGCCTCGAGCGGGGCCACCGGCCGCGTCCGGCATCGCGGCTACTCGGACACCGAGCGCTACCTGTACTGTCGCGCCATGGACCGCACCTCCTACGCGGTGGAAACCGGCCACCGGCCCGGCCTGAAGAAATCGAGGATGTCCTGGCCCTCCTCGTTCCAGGGACTCAGGCGGTGAGTGGAGAGCGCCCCCTCCCCCATTCAAGCAAAGGGTCACCTCCCCTCTTCTCAAATACTCCATCTAAGTCGGCTTATCACCACCAATTCTAGACCCAGGGTCAAATGCTAGTCTGGAAATTGGGGGAGGACAAACAGGGGTGTGCCTATCCTTTACTGAGAGTATTCTATTCAGGTGTGTGTAAGGGACCCTCCAAAAGTACTGCATAAATGTTAAGTGGGGCCGTGTGTGTGTGTGTGTGTGTGTGTGTGTGTGTGTGTGCGCGCGCGCGCGTGTGTGTTGTGCGCGCGCTTCCCAGTTTTCTGTGCCGCGCACCAGCCCTCTCCCCACCCACTTCCATACCACCCTGGCTAGTGAGACTAAACAGGCAAAATCAGTTTGCTCTGTGTGGAGAAGAGAAGGTGAAGGTTTTGCGGGATTTGACCGGCGAAAGCATCCAGTCATCTGTCCACTCACCCCATTGGGAGGAGGGTCGGTGGGGCTGCTCTGACTAGGGAGGAGTGGGGAGTTTGAAAGGCTGGTCCCAGGATTGCAGCTAAAAGCCTGAGAACAACTCGCGTTTCTCTTCGTCATGTGGAGAAGTAAATTGAACAGCAAAAGGGGAGAACAAACACGTGGGTGACTTGGAGAGTTTGGAGCAAAATGTTCAGCAATCCTTGAGAGAAAGAAAGGGGTGAGGGAGGGAAGAAAGGAGCGAGGACGCTGTGGGAGTTACATTGTATCGGTGTGTGTGAGCTTGAGTGTAGGGAGACTGTGTGTGTTATCAGTCGTCTCTGCAAAATCCCAGGAAGAAAGCGCCTTGTTTTAGCAGCAGGCAAGACGTAGAGATTTGATTATAGTGATTTCCCCTTAACGTAAGTGCTCCGGAAGACAGGGCAGGGAAGCCACCTGTCAACCGGGAGTTTTAATAGAAGTTGACCATTGCTTCTCCGAGGAAATGAGTAGCGTAAAGGACCAATTACAGCCGTTCTGAGGAGTCAGCTCCAGATTCTTAACTCAGGCATAGAGGTGGATGTGGGGCCCATGTTTAGTCCCTTTCCTGATAACCCAGAGACAGCTCCTTTCTTCCCTGTCCCAGGCCCTCCACGCCGTGAATCCCCTCCCCTACACAGGCACAGGAAAACGATTTCAGGAGCTGCTGATCCTTGACACATCTAATAGTAAAGTAGAGGGGTCGTCATCTAACCTTAAATGTGGACAGGCATCGATGTACTGCACCTCCAAGCCACAAGTCTGGACACAAAGTTTGGCAGTTATAAATTGTAAATCAGGTCTGGGTATGGAAACAGGAAAATCTAGGGCTGAGATTGTTTGTCCAACTCTGATTGACAGTAGGTTGGACTGATCAGAAAATCATAATGGTGTTCAAATTTTTGTTTATCTGAGGTTGTGTGTGTGTGTGTGTGAGCATGTCTCTCTGTTGTATACACTATGTACAAGGGAATCCAACCAAACTATCATAAATCTGATGTGTACACATCATTTCAGCTTGCATATATGCTTTTAGCCCTTTGCCTGCTCACACCCTTAGGTACCCTTGTTGGAGATGTTCTTGTACCTGTTGGATGGGAAGAATAAGAATTGTAGTTAATAACCTCAATTCAGATCAATTTAAACTCTGACAATTGGTGTAGACTGCAGACTTTCATAAATTAATATGAAAGTTTCATTTTTCAGCCAAGACTGCTAAGACCCTTTGTTTGAAGAGGTGGATGTCCTTCTCTCTCCCCTTTGGTTGAGCGCTACACTATGTAGGATCCCGATGATAGAATGAAGGCAAGCATGATACTTTGTATATTTTACCTATTAATAGAAAAATACTGTGTGATGATGAGCCCTTAATAAACATTAAATAAGAACAAGAGTTCTAGCTTGATCTGTGCGCTGATTGATTTTGTAGAGTTTCTTAATTGACTTCATTTTTAAATAAAATAGGGTATGCCTGAGAGAGTGGAAGAAAGAAAAATATGCTAGTTGGAATAGAGGTATTGCATCATTGATTTGAATTTATTTTTTGCTATGCTCTCTACATTGATTAATCATTCTATTTGAAATTTTTTAGTTGAATGGTTCACAGGCAAACTAAGATGTATAATATTTATATGTAGCTGCCACTGTGGCTAACCTGATATATCATTGTCATTCTATTTAAGGATCCTTAGACTTAAAATCCTTTACAACACTTGCATATTCCCCACATGTTCACACATTGCATGTCATGTTTTTCCTTAATAGAGTTGCTTTTGCAAATAAATGTATCTTTAAGGAGGACACGGATATTAGTTTCATTCTTTAAAAAGAACAGAAACAATACTTTTTGATTTTAAAGGGAACAGCAACAGTGCTTTTAAATTATCAAGAAATTTTACATTTATTAACTTATTTGAATCCTACAACAACACTGAGATGAGATGGTATTATCTCTATTTAATAAACAAGAATGCTGAGCCCCAGAAGATGTGAGCAATTGGTTCAGTATCACATAGACTGTGAGTGCCAAAGCTAAGACTGAAACTCAAGTCTCCTGTCTCATCAAAGGTGGTGAGCCCACCTAAAATAAATGTATGCAGAACCTGGGCCTGTTGACAGCATCAAGAAATATATGAAGCCAATATGAAGTTTATATCGATTGATACTACAGGACATAAAGCCTGAATGAACTAAAAATGAGATATGGTTTAAATCCATTTTTAACAAAATGACAGATACCACAAGCTTCTGAAGGAAGTAATTAGAGATTTTAACTTTAGAAACTCTGGGCAGTATAAACTGGTGTTAATGATCACAATAGAGGCAAACCAGTGTATTTGTTTACTTTGTAAAATGCATATAATAATACTTACGAAATAGCGTTCAGATAAATTAAAGATAGTGAGAACATTTAAGGTCTTTTTCAATAATTTTCTAAAAGCAAACAAGAAAAGGCTGTGTGTGTGTGTGTGTGTGTGTACATGTGCACCACCATCATACCATCATCCAAATGGGGGGTTTAAATAGTCTGTCAAGTTAATGTCTCTGAAAAAGCCTCATGGGTGGATGGATGAATGATTCCCTATGGATTATCAAGAAAGATATATCTTTTAAAAAGCTGTTTCTAGCATGTACTGTAGCACTTCCAGATATTATCTTGGCTGAAATTTCAAGAATTTGTTACAGTTTGTGAAGCAATGGGAAAGAGGAATCTTGGTTTAATGAAAAAGTTTATGTAAGCAGTAAGGAGACAACCCTTAGATATTTTGTGATCAATTCTTTTGAGTCCATGAAAAATTTGGATATGTTAAATACATTTTGTATGTAAAGTGTGTCTGTCAAAAAAGGTAGATTCATGTCTTAATCTCAACATGGAAGAAATTTCAAACAATAAAATTACCAGAGAAATTAGTCTCTAAGTTACCAAGAGAACTAAATGAAATATGAAAAATGTTTAAAACACTCTCTAAAAATGTACACATCAGATTAATTATTTCAACCAATAGTCTTCAAAATGTGACAACTATTTAACTGAACTGATAAGTAATTTTATTGTTTCTTTGACTTTACACAACAAAATATTTTCCTTATCAGTAATGTGTTTTTTGAAATACACAGGAGCTGTGTATTTTCAGTAATATAATACACTAAGGTTGAAAATACAAGCAGCATGGATGATTCCTTGATATTATAAAATATTCTAGATTATAGTGATGCAAATATCCAGAAGGGGACATTTGATTTAGATACCTTATTTGATTCATTTACTTTTATCTATTTATTTATATAATTTTTTAGAGACAGGGTCTCGCTCTGTTACCCAGGTTGGACTACAGTGGCACAATCATAGGTCACTGTAGCCTTGAACACCTGTGCTCAAGTGATCCTCCAGCCTCAGACTCCCAAAATGCTAGGATTAGAGGCATGAACCACCATGCCTGGCCCAGTTTAGGTAGAAGGAAAAGAGCTAAAAACTATAATCACACAAAATATAAATCCTGTGCATATTATATTTACTTGGCATTAGTTTTTTTTTTTTTTTTAAGACAGAGTCTCGCTGTGTCACCCAGGCCGGAGTGTGCAGTGGCACAATCTTGGCTCACTGCAAACTCCACCTCCCAGGTTCAAAGGATTCTCCTGCTTTGGCCTCCCAAGTAGCTGGGACTATAGGCACGAGCCACCATGCCAGACTAATTTTTTGTATTTTTAGTAGAGATGGGGCTTCATCATGTTGGCCAAGCTGGTCTCAAACTCCTGGCCTCAAGATATCCGCTCGCCTCAGCCTCCCAAAGTGCTGGGATACAGATGTAAGCCACTGCGCCTGGCAACATTAGTTTTTTAAATATGTTAACATCATATATTAAATGAAGAAAACATATTATAATATTTAAATAATAAAAGAAATTAGGTTTTCATTTTTCTATGCTAGGTTATAAAAGCTATTTATTGTTTATTGATTTTTCAGGTTATTGGTGTAATTTTTTCTTCATTAAAGGATGGAATGGTAATCTAAGTTCATGATGTAAAATTTAGATTTCAGATTACCAAAATAATTAGTTGAAAAGTTGGCCATTCAGATTGTCTACATCAGTTAATTTGAATTTAGGAAACAGTATCTTTAAAAGAAAACACATTGGAAAACTGACATAAGGTTGACATCTTTAAATTTTAATATGTAAGGACACTAAGGATATTTAAATAGTAAAAAAATGCAAGGAAAATGTATAGTTTTTACATTTCCTACATATTGCCAACACAGTAACACAGTGTTAGACTTTTTAATTTTTTCGAAACTAGTTTGAATCTTTCTTTCTTCATTTGCCTCCAATAGAATATTGTCTTGGTAACTTAATTTAATACTTTATCAGCTAGTGTGTTCTAAGCCTTTGATTAATCAGAAAAACATAATGAATCCATCACCTTCTTACATTTTGATTCTAAAATGATGTACCTTCTGTGTTTCATGGAAATGGGAGGTGGCGGGCAGAAGAGGTAGAAGGGAAAAGATAGGAACAAGTCCCCAAGCAGGAAATGTTCCTAAGTCCTTATTCTAATTGGACCATCTGGGTTCAGTTGCCCACATGTGGAACAGTAGCATGAAAACAGGTAATTGACAACATCAACAAGACACATTTCTCTAAGATTATGGAATGTAGAGAAGAGAAGGGACTGAGGCTTAAACTAACCTAGTCCACCACTGTCCATCTTTTACATTTGAAGAAACATGTGTCCTGAAGGGTTAAATTACTTAAAACAACTAGTTTACTGCCCAAACCATAACTACAAACTATATCCTCCATATCTGCTGACAGTTACCTACATTTTACACGTTGTGGCCATCTTTTAACCATCAGTATCCCCAACTTCCAGGTTATAGCCTTGAACCAAAAGTTTGAAAATTACTTTTAGAAAACATTTGTGAGTAAGT
The DNA here is from genome assembly GCF_043159975.1 of Macaca nemestrina. Classification (NCBI taxonomy): domain Eukaryota; kingdom Metazoa; phylum Chordata; class Mammalia; order Primates; family Cercopithecidae; genus Macaca; species Macaca nemestrina. The sequence continues at coordinate 115,596,080 of NC_092130.1, forward strand.
GGAATATTCAAATATTGGCACAAGAGAGATGACTTCAGAAAACAAACATTCTTTCACTTTCCAATTTGGATACATTTACACACACACACACACACATACACACACACACTGATGCCTTGCTTACTAATTTCTATCTCTAAACTTTAATGTGGGTTTGGAGGGATGTCTTGAGAAGAGTCCTTAAAGATCAAATAGGATAATAATCTAAAAAGACTTAATTCTGTTTATGATTTTGCTAATTATTTAAATGTCTGAAGTCTATCATGGACAAACTTATGTCCCTCTCACAGCTTATTATCCATCTACAGGTTTAGAAATATGCAATATGTGAGTCTATAACTTGAATGCTGCTAGTACTGGCTCATAACAGCAATGTTGCTAAGGGATTATACCAAATAGCACTGTATTATATTTCAAAAGATGTTGTGGCTATTTTTACCCTGAGGAACATTTTTCTACGTTTAAAAATAAGAAAACTGATTTTTCTCAGAGAATAAGCCACTTTACCTTATTGTTTAAAACTTATCAGCTAAATTGGTTGGACTGTATATTCACACATACCACCATTGCCCCAAACCTCACCATACCACTTTGGAGATTGAGAACTCTATAAAATTTGCTTTGTCATTTAAATGAGCATTTATAATTATTGCTCTGTCTCAACATGAGGCATCACATTCATCCAGTTGTCTCTGGCCTGTGGCATTCTTAGACTCTTCCTCTCCCCTAACTTTGGATCTCAAAGACCACCAAGATCTTTTGAATCTTCCTCAGAAATAACTCCTGTGTTTTTCCCTTGCCACTTCTCTCGTTCAAGCACTTATCCTCTATTCACTAAACTATCGCAATAGTCTGTAAGTGATCTCTAGCTCCAATCTCTCCTCACTCCGTTTTTTTTTTTTTTTAACACCCCAGGCTACCAATTTCATCATCATCTTCTTCTTCTTCTAAATCTTAAGATAATTTCTCTTTGCCTTCAAGATAAAGTCTAAATTTCTTAGTTTGACTCTTCAGAATGTTAGCCCAGTCGGTCTTTCTTGCAGAAAGTCTAACTTTTATCCCCTTTTGTAAACCCCATGAAATAATCACACTTAAATTCTGGCCATGATCTGAATTCTCTGTGCGTTTTCACACCTCTCTTTCTTGCTGAGGCTGTTTCTTCCTTCTAGGCTTTCCCTATGCCCTACAACACCCCTTCTTTACCTGTTCAGAACACTCATGAATATCTTTTCAAACTCAATTCGTGTTACCCTCTTGCGAATATTCCTACACAAAGAAGGAATATTTTTCTTTTCTTTCTTTCTTCTTCTTTTTTTTTTTTTTTTTTTGAGATGGAGTCTCACACTATCATCCGGGCTGGAGTGGAGTGGCGCGATCTCAGCTCACTGCAAGCTCGCCTCCCGGGTTCGAGCGATTCTCCTGCCTCAGCCTCCCAAGTAGCTGGAACTACAGGCGCCCGCCACCACGCCCGACTAATTTTTTGTATTTTTAGTGGAGACGGGGTTTCACTGTGTTGGCCAGGCTCGTCTGGAATTCTTGACCTCGTGATCCACCCGCCTCAATCTCCCAAAGTGGAAATATTTTTCTTTTCTGGGCTTTCCCATAGTTTTGTGTATTATTTGTACTCTAGCAGTTACCAATTGCAGTTTAATTATTTGTTTTATATATTTCCCCCATTAGGTACATTAGGACCTTGCACAGTGAATGGTTTTATATAGATTTTTAATAAATGATGAGCTTTGAAATGTGGAAATAATAATGAAACCTTGTCTTTTTAGTTTGTGCTCTCTCAGACAGGATATATTTGATTTTCTTAATAATCTCTTTGAAACACACAGAGTTAGTGATTATGTTACCCATTTTATAGATGATGGAAGGGAATATTGAATCTCAGAAAAATAGACACATATTCATGTTCAAAGATAGAACTTGTACTTGAACCAAAAAGGTCTGGTGATCTTTTTTATTGCACTGTGATGAAACAAGAGATACTGTGAGTATATGTTAGTATGAGAAGAAGCAGCCTATAATTTGAGTTAAGATTATGAAGACAGAGTGAAATTATAATATTATGAAGAGAAATAACAGTTTTGATCTAACTTATGAAAAAAACAACATAAGAATGAAAATAACTCTGATGGGATAAAGCCCCCTTTGTAAATTTAGAGAAGTGCCTCTATAGAGTAAATTCTTAACCTTGGGTTATTTGGCTCTACAAGATTCATTACATTTGGAGGTAGGCACACATTTTTGAGAGAATGTTTATCTAGTTCTCAATGAGTCTTTTATCCACAAAATTTAAGGCACCATGTTCTAAAGCTAAGTTATTGGCTGATTCACTAAGGGAAAAATTATGAGAACATACTATACCAGTGGAGTAAGATTATCACTGGGGTGACTGAAAGTAAGCAGTTTGAAATGGGATTTTAGAAAAATGCAACACTTCAGACAGATAAAGTCAGATACATATTTAAAAATAACAATCCCCAGTGGGATTTTAGGGGATTACTTGACTTAAAATTTGGTTTAAATGTAAGAATATTAAAGAATGTTTTGAAAAAATAAAAAGACTGTTTTTCCTTATAAGATAGCAGAACATATTATATAGGCTATTAATTCAAACAGCATGATAATAATTTAGAAATAAACCCATTATTCAACCAAATGTATAAATGGTCAAGAATAAGGCTCATGCATATATTGAAAATTTAGGGTTTAGTAAAGGTAGCATTCCAAATCAGCAAGAAAATGATAAATTATTTAATACAGGTGTTTAATGGTTTATGGAAATAAAAAATGATCCTAACTTCATTCATACTGTAATAAAGAGCACTGAATAAAAAAAAAGATTAAAAACTTAAGAGAAAAACAGATAAAGGCCATGAACAGAAAATTCAAAAAGGAAGAAAAATTTATGACAAATATACATTTGAAAAGTTTTTCTACCTCACGAACAGACAAAGAAATAAAAACTGAAACATCAATGTTATTTAATTTTTTGTCTATCATTTCAGAAAAAGTTGAATAATTTAAAAGAATTTGAAATGGTGTACAGACATAGCCACTTTCGTATGTACATTTTCAGTGACCAATATATCAGGAAATCAGGAAATATAAATCAGGAAAACATTGGTGGGTAATCAAATAATATGTAATATTTTAATGTGCATAGTTTTGTCCCATTAATTCTATGTTTAGAAACTTAGCCTAAGAATATAATTGAATAAGTGAGCAAAGAAGTACTATATTGCAATATTACATATAATAGTATACATCTGGGAACCACCCAAATATCTTTCAGGACAGAAATTGTAAAATAAATGATGATATATCTGTATTGAGAGCTGCATGTATTAAAATTATTGAAATGTAATTTTAAACTCTACAAGTTGTTATGTGGAAAAAGCAATTTAGAGAATAGATGACAGAATATGGTATCATTTACCCATGTGTTTTCATGCATGTTTATATTTACACGTATTTATGTCTGTGTACATGTGTGCTTGTAGTTATGTGTGTAGGTGTATGTGTGGCATGAGTATGTGTGTGTATATATATGTGTGTGTGTGTATATATTTATGTCTATATACATACTATGTATATGTCTATATACATGTAGAGAGAGAGAGAGAGACAGAAACAGTACTATATATATATGTAGAGAGAGAGACACAGAGAGAGAATACATATATATTCTGTCTAGGCAGGAAACACCACCAAACTGTTACAGGTATGTGAAGAGAGGATATTTTGAGAGGTCTTTGATTTTGTTTTGTGTTCTCTTCTCTTACTCAATTTCCTTTAAAATGAGCATGTGTTGTTTTTATAATAAGCAAAAATCATGTATTTTCTCCTTTTGTAAAACAATATTTTCAACTTATTTCATTTAATATATTTCACTTGTATTTCACTTGTTTCTTATCCCCCCAAAAAAGCAAAGGATTGTGTTTCATAAAACAATTTAGTAAAAGATAAACATGAGGACATCAAAGAGAAGAGACAACGGCATGAAAATAGTATGAACTATGAAAGGAAAAATGTATTTCATAAATTCCTGAGTAATTGGATAGAAATGAGTCACAGATTCGTTCTGAGCTTCCTATCAACTAATCCAAGGAAGGGAACACTGTTGGTTTAAGATTCATATATCAGTAAGTTAAAAAATGAGTTGCTTGGTAAAATATATTGCTATTAACTCTGAGAATTAAAAGAAATATTTCTCTGTGGTGTTTTTTAATAAGGATGCTATGTGATATGGTGTTACAGTTTCAACAATTTTTCTATACTTTATAAAGTTTGAAATAGGTATGAATGTTTCTTACAACTATGACTGATTCTTACAAAACTACACATTGATGGCCTGTTGTCTAAGTTCCATTCATTGAAAATCTTATCAGCACTGGAGCCCTAGTTAGCATTCTTAACAGGGCATTCTCTTTAGGACTGAACACTAAGTGTGCACCATTAAAAGAAGCTGCATTCTTCAACTTGGGGAATTCTTCCAGACTCACTCTCCTGTATCCCACATTCAACCTCTTGTTCTCATCCAAATACCCGAATTTGATTTGGATGCTGTATGTATTCTCCGGTCCCTAGGATTAAAAAATAAGGTCTTATTTTAGTTTCTTGCTCAAATATTGCTTTTTGATGTGCTCTGTTCCTGTAATGTAGCCCTCAAGCAAGCCCAACCTAATTCTCAAGTATGGCTCAGAATTCTGGGACACCAGCCCAAATTGGGTCTCCCTTATTTGTGATATAATGGAACCAAAGGAATAAGAGAGGCTGGGCATGGTGGCTCACGCCTGTAATCCCAACATTTTAGGAGGCCAAGACGGGCAGATCACTTCCCAACATTTTGGGAGGCCAAGACAGGCAGATCACTTGAGACCAAGAATTCACGATTAGCCTGGCCAACATAGTGAAACCCTGTCTCTACCAAAAAGTACAAAAATTAGCCAGGCATGGTGGCACATGCCTGTAATCCCAGCTACTCAAGAGGCTGAGTCACGAGAATTGCTTGACCCTGGGAGGCGGCGGTTGCAGTGAGCCAAGATCGTGCCACTGAACTCCATCATGGGCTACAGAGTAAGACTCTGTGTTTTTTATTTAAAAAAAAAAAAAAAAAAAAAAGGAAAGGAGAATTCAGTGTTGGTATTTTTAAATCATTAAAACATAAAGTAAAAGTTTAGACTCTTCTATACACACATTTTTGTTTTACTCCCACTCAATCATTCCCACCACCTGGGTTTTCAGTTGTATTGAGGACCAGGTTCTTGTCTAATGATCAGTAGGCTGGGGTCTCTACTGTCCAGAAATCATGTTGTTACTCGTCATGGCCGTTGCTACTATAGACACTGAAGAAAGATCATCCAACATGGATAAATACCCTGTTCTTATCAGATGTTTGGAAAGTAATAGAGTATAATGATGTCCCTCATGTAGAATATGGTCTAAGAAACCCATACTCATATTAACAACTCAGAAACTGCCATAAATAGCTGAAATATCCAAATAAATCAACAGACCCACAGTTTGTGAGAAACAGAAAGATGTTCAAGGCTTCAATGGGATAGGCCAAACTTTGTGTTGAATTATGTGCTTCTTTATGTCGTGTTTCCTCTGCCTGAAATGCCTTTTCCTCCACACCCATTAGTTTTTATAACATCTACTCATACTTCAGATCTTGATTCAAGCATTACTTCTTTTGGTGAAGTATTTTCAGATCTCCCAAATCTGTCATACCATATAGTTCTCCTTTATATCATTTATTATATTTTCAATTACATGTTTAATTGTATAATCATTGATAAGGCCAGTTTCTTTCACCAAACTATAAACTCCTATGAAAACAATGACTGTGTTAATTTTGCTCACATTCAAACACAGTATTTATACATTGCTTGAAGTGAAAGAATTATTAATAAGTAATTGAACTCCAGAGTTGCCAATTTTATAAAGTTAGGAATGTACCATTAAGGGAAGTAGAAAACAACTCCAAATTACCATGTGCTTTATTCTGTTAAAGAGTTAAGAAATAGCTATACAATTTACATTATGTAAAAGACACTTGAGTTTACAGATACAAATATCATCTCTGGAAAGAAACCTAAAGGACAGGAAGTCAGTGAAGAAGTGGCACCATGGATTGCCAGAATGATGATGTTGCAGAAGAGTTATATTTAAGGAGATGGCAAATAAAAAAACGACAATAAAGGCATTAGATACTAATGTCAATGTTACTTTGTGTTTTTATGATTATTTGTGTTTATGCATTATTTAACATTTATTAATAAATTATAAATATTCTGGCTCAATTCATCCTGTTTCTGTTAACTTGGTTTAAACATATATAAAATGCCCATAGCTACTCCTGTTATTGGCATCTGGTAGTTCCGCATGACATTAAGACCCAAAAGTAAAAATAAATAAATTTATTCACTGATAAAATAATTGCCAGTTCAAAATGATCTAATACCCTCAACATTCATAAGAAGAAGAGTATGTATCATCATCCTGGCAAAATGGCACTTATAATTTCATAAATGCTCCTTTTTAACTTGATGTATTATTTTTATTTTGAGGGTAGTAAGATGTGGAAGCTGTTAGATAGTCATTACTTCTGTTGACATGGCATATTTTATCAATGTGAAATATTTCACAAAAAATTAAAACACAGTAATAACAGGTCACATAAACACTCAATAATCTCACTATTGCAATATTGCAGAAAAAAAATCTATTTAGGGAAAACAACTTGTGTGTGTTTGTTTTTAGTGGCAGTCATGACATGAGGACCCCAGACTCAAATGCATTGCCATTTACTCCCTGGTAGAATGCAATTTCATTTCCAATGAGCTCAAACATAATGATCATTGGTCTTACTAATTATACAAAAGATGCTGAAGAAGTAGTATGCTTTGTGATGTCATATATCAAAAATGCTTTCTTTTAAACATTTCTATCTCCTTAGCTAGCTTTAAGAGATAACAAGATGGGCCACTAAAGTAACTTTGTCAAGCAAGTTCAGTGTAATGTTTCCCCAGAGATTGTTTTAACTGATTTGACCAAATTAGATTATTGACTTGACAATAATGAACAAGATACCCCTTTGAATTTTTGTCATTGCATCTTTTTCATGAAAAGTTTCAGGCCAGGCACAGTGACTCACACCTGTAATCACCGCACTTTAGGAGGCCGAGGCGGGATTATTACTTGAGCTCAGGATCTCCAGACCAGCCTGGACAACAGAACAAAACCCTGTCTCTACAAAAAATACAAGAATTAGCTGGGTGTAGTGGCGTGCACCTCTGATTGGTCCCACCTACTCAGGAGGCTGGGGTAGGAGGATCGCTTGAGCCCAGGGGTTCAAGATTACAGTGAGCTATGATCGTGCTGTGCTGCACACTCCAGCCTGGGCAACAGAGTGAGACCCTGCCTCAAGGAAAAAAATGTCAGAAATGTTTTAACCCATAAAGTAGATAATGAGGACATAGTGGGAGTATGTAGACAAGCAATAACAGGCCAGGAGCACTGGTTCATGCCTGTAATGCCAGCACTTTGGGAGGCCAAAGCGGGTGGATCACAAGGTCAGGAGTTCGAGGTCAGCCTGACCAACATGGTGAAACCCCGTCTCTACTAAAAATACACAAATTAGCTGGGCATGGTGGCATGCGCCTGTAATCCCAGCTACTCAGGAGATGGAGGCAGGAGAATCGCTTGAACCTGGGGGGGCGGAGGTTGCAGTGAGCAGAGATTGCGCCACTGTACTCCAGCCTGGGTGACAGAGCGAGACTTTCATCTCTAAAAACAACAACAAAAAAGCAGTAACATATAGCAGTGTTGGCCCTCAACCAGTCTGGCAGCCTTTTTATTGCTTTGGATGCCGGTTGTGTCTAAGCATTTGCTTTAAATATTTGATGTAGTTAATTAATGAGTATTTTGGATCTTCTATTATACAAATCTGCCTATGAAAAATAAATGCAAACAAATTACAAATTTCAAATGATAGAAGACCAAACGGAAATACGATAGTGTCCTCAAATGTGCACTAGTAGTTCGTTTAACAGAATATGACTGCCATCTGATTATTAAACAGTAGAAATTGTTTAAGTAGATAGCTAAAAACTGTAGTATCTAATGGTTAATATTTTCCAAGACAGTAGCCTAAGAGAGTAGCTCAATATATATGGAGTTCAGGCTGTGTAGGATGGGGCTGGCAAGGAAAAGGAAGAAGAGGAAATAAGGCTTTGATCAAGATTCCTTAAATTCCCTATAAGATGTTAAGAGAGGCACTGACTGGTTTTAAGCAGGGAAATTATGTGGATAGCTTTAAATTTTTTAAAACTTACTTTGGTAGGGCCGGCCGCGGTGGCTCACGCCTATAATCTCAGCACATTGGGAGGCCGAGGAAAGCAGATCACGAGGTCAGGAGATTGAGACCATCCTGGCTAACACGGTGAAATCCCGTCTCTACTAAAAACACAAACAAAATTAGCTGGGCTTGGTAGCAGGCGCCTGTAGTCCCAGCTACTCGGGAGGCTGAGGCAGGAGAATGGCGTGAACCCGGGAGGCGGAGCTTGTAGTGAGCCCAGATCGTGCCACTGCACTCCAGCCCTCCAGCCCTCCAGCCTGGGCGACAGAGCGATACTCCGTATCAAAAACAAACAAACGAACAAACAAAAACTTACTTTAGTAGATATGTGGACCATAGAGTGGGAAGAAATTAAAGGTGTGATTTAGGTGTTTATTGCAGTAAACCAGATGAGAGATAAATGGTGATAGTCTGAAAACTGATACTGTGGCAGTAAAGGATGGACAGAAAGAGATGAATTTAAGAGAGATTTTTTTAAAGTGGAAATGATAGATCTTGTCGACTGACTGACTTAATGCTATTAAAGTAATTTTTAAATTACATGTATTTGCGAAAAGTATAATTAATTAATCCATGGCCAGGCACGGTTGTTCATACCTGTAATCCCAGCACTTTGGGAGGCCGAGGTGGGCAAATTGCTTGAGCCCAGGAGTTCAAGACCAGCCTGGGCAATATAGTAAGATCGTGCCTCTATTTGAAAAAATAATAAGTAAGTAAATAAATAAGAATCCATAAATATTTGGACACCTAAGGTAAATTTAAAACCTTACAATTTTGTTTTCCTTTGTTCTTTGTAATTTTTAGCTTGTTTGAGTGGGGGAAAGTTTGAAATATTGGGTAAGGCAAACATTTGAAAAACACTCATCTGCAGAGGAAATTTGCAGTGTTGTGGATAGATCACTTGTGTCATTACATTAAGCATAACAAATGCTTTTTGATTGTGAAAGCATAGGTAGATATATTGCATTTCAGGCCACCACTAATTAATTGCATTAATTTAGTTAAATTGATTTTCTCAACTCACTAGAAAAAGATGAAAACTAACACTTCAAACTACTTCCTCTTGGGGACATCATAAAGACAATGGACTTTAGTTTCCCCCCTTCTCCTGTCCTGCCCTCTCTCTCTAACTAGGAAGTTACTATACCAGCCTTTCCACCTTTGGTTTTCTAATCTTAATTATTTCTGTACCTGTCCATCACTGGAAATTCTTCAAAAACTGATGTGTGTCGGGGGTTGAGGGGTGAGTTTGGGGAGTGGTGCTGGTGTGTTATTATTGCAAAATTATCCTTTTTTTTTTTGCTTCATCTTTAAAACCTTTTGGAAACTTGTCTAAGCATTTTTTTTTTTTTTTTTTGACAGAATCTTGCTCACTCAGGCTGGAGTGCAGTGGGGTGATCTTGGCTCACTGCAACCTCCTTGTCCCGGGCTTAGGTGATTCTCCCACCTCAGCCTCCCAAGTAGCTAGGACCAGAGGTGTATGCTACCAATGCCCAGCTAACTTTTATATTTTTTGTGGAGACGAAGTTTCTGGAGATGAGGTTTCCCGTGTTGCCTAGGCTGCTCTTCAACTCTTGGGCTCAAGCTCCGCTTCCCAAAGTGCTGCGATTGCAGGCATGACCCACCACGCCCAGCAAAGTTATCTAAGCTTTTTGTTGTTGTTGTTGTTGTTCTTTTTTTTTTTTTTCTTTAAGTTCTGACATACATGTGCTGAATGTATAAGTTTGTTACATAGGTATACGTGTGCCATGGTGGATTGCTACGTGTGCCATGGTGGATTGCTGCACTTATGAACATGTATGTTTATTGTCTAAGCTTTTTTATCCTTTTTATCAATTGTATGTTTTTAAAAATATCTACCATGTGCTTTTACCTCTGGTTAACTCTACCTGCATAGATACCATAATAATCTGTTAATCACACTTAACAAGCCTTTGCATTTGATATACTTCTTACAAACAACCAAACGAACATGCAGGCAAAACAAAACAGCAACAACAATAAACACCTCATTGTCTTTCTTTTGCTTGTTTCTCTAGGATGACTATTCTTATGACCCACACCTGATAAGAATAATTTTTTAACTTTTCATTTTCTTAGAATCAAGGTATTGTGTTTTCATGTAGAGTTGTAAATATGGTATAAACAAAGATACTTTCTCTCAAACAAGGATTGTATACATATTTTCATATATTGTGGTTCTATGTATGCATTTTTGGTTCTAAATATTTGTTTTCATAATGCCATTAATGTATAGAACAATTACTATGTTTTTTTGTTGTTGTTGTCCTATCCTTTTCCTGTCCCTTCATCTTAGTATTAGGATAAGTATGCAACAATAATTTTCCCTTTCCATGAGATAAAAACTTCTACATCTTTCCAAGATAATAACACTAAGAACAGCCATTTATACATCATTATTTAAAAAGCCTATGAAAACTGCATTGACATAAATACATATTATTTAAAAAGCCTAGGAAGGTGCATTGACATACACTATCCCAATTGTTCCTCACATACAAGAGTTTTAAGTTGAAGAGAAACATAATCAATGTCCTCTAGAAAGATTCCTCTGGTAGTAGCATAGTGGGGGAATAAAAATAAAGCAAGACAGAAGATAGAGGAGTCCAGTTGAGACATTGTGATACAAATCCAGTATAGCAGATAGAGGCATAACTTAGAGCAGTGGAATAAATAGATTGATATTATTAGGCTAGGTTTGTCCATTCTTAGCAATCAATTACAAAAAGGCAGGTGGATAAAGAATAAAGAGATGGAAATCTTAAGGTATGTACTCAGCCGTCTGGGTGAGTGATGGTAGCACTGACCAGGTCAGGGGAAGAAAGCTGAAGAGTTTGCTAGTGAACACACAAATGGAAATGTTCAGTAGATTATTGTCATCATCATCATCATCACCATCACTATCATCATCATTATCATATTTCCTCAGCACTATCATTTATTAATTTGTGAGGCTTGGTACCCCTAGAAGCTTTGCACAGATCACAGTTCACTTAATCTTTTCAACAGTCCGTGGGAAATATACCCTTTTCTCTAGATGCAGACCTGGAAAATGGAACTTAGAAAAGTTATAGAATATATCTATTGTTGTTGTTCTTTTAAGTTCAGTGATACATGTGCAGGATATGCAGGTTTGTTACATAGGCAAACGTGTCATGGGGGCTTGTTGTAGCGATTATTTCATCACCCAGGTATTAAGCCTAGTATCTGTTAGTTATTTTTCTTGATCCTCTCCCTCCTCCCACCCTCCAGCCTCCAAAAAGCCCCAGTGTGTGCCATTTCCCTCTATGTGTCCATGTGTTCTCATCATTTAGCTCCCACCTCTAAGTGAGAATATGCGGTATCTGTTTTTCTGTTTCTGTGTTAGTTTGCTAAGGATAAGGCCTCCGGCTCCATTCATGTCCCTGCATGAGACATGATCTTGATCTTTTTTGTGAGACATGAGACATGATCTTTTTTATGGCTAATGCTAGAATTTTTATGACTCCAAAGTTCAGGTTTTTTCAATACATCAGATTTTAGGCACTCAGAAGAATTGAGAGAATGGTGTGGATTGGTTGGAAGTTACTAGAAAAATATGATAAGCATCAGAAAGAACACCCAAAAAGGGATGCCAATGGGGAAAATCTCAAGGATGGAAGCCAGGGATATACCATTTAAAGTGCAAGGAGGAAAAGAGGAGTGAATGATGGGACCTAAGGAGGAATTTTCACTCTGTGCTTTTCAAGCAAGATACAGGTTCCTCTTTTTTTTTTTTTTTTTTTTTTTTTTTTTTTTTTTTTTTTTTTGAGACGGAGGCCTCACTCGGTTGCTAGGCTGGAGTGCAGTGGTGCAATCTCAGCTCACTGCAACCTCAGTCTCCTGGGTTCAAGCGATTCTCGTGCGTCAGCCTCCCGAGTAGCTGGGACTACAAGCACGTGCCACCACGCCCAGCTAATTTTTGTTATTTTTAGTAGAGACAGGGTTTCATCATGTTGGCCAGGTTAGTCTTGATCTCTTGACCTCATGATCTGCCCGCCTCGACCTCCCAAAGTGCTGAGAATACAGGCATGAGCCACCATACCCGGCCACAGATTCCTTCTTGTGTTTATTTGAAACATGAACTCTGAACGAAGGACAGTTTATCTTGGACACTCTTATGATTTGTATATCACCAAAAGAGCAGAGAATCTGTAGATATTGTAAATGGGATCCTTAATCACTCGTATATGGAAAGAGAAGCTTACCAGATACCAGGAGCTTTCTGTATTGCCTGGAAAAGGAGGATATCTGCAAACTTTTGTACACTGTGCACTTATCAGATTGGACCTTAGATGGGACCTCTGCCCCACAGAGTTTCTCTTTAATGAATCTCATTGCTTACTGGTCTAAGAAGAAAAATAATTATAGCCTCAGGTTAGAAAAATTGAAATTGAATCATTTCACAGTCAGATTAATGCTCCATTAGTCCCATCTATATGAGAAAGGGAAGAGGGAGTCACCAAGTCAGGTTGGAAAGTCCTTGGGATGATTGAATGTAAGGGAGAAAAACTGTAATAATTGACATAGCCAAGTCAAGGACCCAGTTCCGAAGCAAATATTTTCTTTGTGTGAGGAAAGGGTACAGTATTGCTGTTTCTTTTTTTACATATAGCATTACTTTGTATTCACCCAATACTTTATTTTTTAAAAAATAGATAAGAAATCATAACCAGTAGAGAGAGTAAAGAAACACAGGCCTTTTTTCTTTAATGAATATCATCACTCTTGAGTTATAACTCTTTTATCTACAGTCTTGTTAAGTGAAAATTGTTTCCTCAATAAGAACACTTTCTTATAGAAGTTGAGGTTCCCTTCTGGCACACATTAGAATTCTCCAGTATTCATATTTCAATTTTATTCATGGTGTCGAAAGGAATTGATGAGATAAAATTTCCAATAATACAATGAGAATATTCATGTTTGTGCAAATACCATGGAGATGTTGAGAAGCAGAGTGAAGGGACATTATGTGAAAACTAACATCTCACTGGACTCACCAACTCTAAATCTTACTTTTTTCTTCTGAGATGAGGTCTCTCTGTCACTCAGGCTGGGGTGCAGTGGCATGATTATGGCTCACTGTTCCTTTGAATTCCAGGGCTCAAAGGATCCTACCGCCTCAACCTCCTGCATAGGGAGCTATCATACTCGGCCATTTAAAAAAAAAAAAATTGTAGAGACAAGGTATCACCATGTTGCCAAGACTGATCCTGGGCTCAAGCAGTCCTCCCACCTCAGCCTCTCACAGTGCTGAGCTTACAGGTGTGAGCCACCATGCCCAGCTTAAATCTTGCTTCTTATATATGCAATTATTAACAATACAAAGTTGTTCTGTATTATTACTAGATTACTTGGTTTTTCAAAATTTCAACAACTCTTTTTGACTTTATAAGAATATTTGTTAGAATGGAAGTATTGGCATAAGTCACTAGTTTTCAAAAACATACCCAGCAGAGTTGAAAGTGAATGTAAAAGCCATGGCCTGTTGACTGTATCATCCATCATACACAGTATTTTTCTCCTTATGTACTTTTATTGCTTTGGTTTAGAGACATGTATGAGTTATTACATCAGTATTTTAAAGCACATTCTCCCTCTTCATTTCTGCAATGTACTGGGTCGAACCAACTTCGTAGGTAAAAGTTGTAAAATATTGCTAATTTCACATAGTGCAGCCTAATAGAATCTCATGCCCTTTTAAGCCTTGGAGAAGGAAAGCCTTTTCGTATTTTCTCCTTCCAGATTCTTGGCTTAATCCAAGCTTCTGCATAGTTGGAGTGGCAAATCCCACTCTTGCATCTGGTGAGCTGTGCAGTTAGCAGCTCTGACACTTTTCTACACTGTTCAAACAATTACAGCCCAAAAATGTGAGTGTGGCCTTAAAAAAGGCTGATTCCACGTGACTACCAGATTGCTTCAAGATCTGCCCAGTCATTCCCTGACTGTGTCATCCCTTAAAAATCTGTGTCATCTGGGTGCAGAAAATTAGAAAAATGTTCTCTTTATCTCTGCTTAAATTTTCGGAATTTTTCCTTTGAAACTACAAACTAGAAAATTGGAATTAGACTTAATGACTTGACTCTATGTAGTATATATTTCTTTTCTCCAAACACTGTTTTGTAGACGTAAGGAGGGACAAGAAATGAAGGAAGGGGAAAAGTATAGCTTTTCAGCCCCAGAAATGTACCTATGACAATTTAAATGTAGCGTATCTGGTTAGACATAGCCATTTTGTTCACAAGAGTATTCAGAGATGGAGACATGAAGTCTCTAATTGTTTCGTTGTATGCAAGAGTGTGAAAATAGAGTTGTCATATGGAAAAAACCTTCCATTTTCATTGAGAGTACCCATAGTCTGTGGCATTTCTTACCAGTCAGTAGGAGTTTTTTTTTTTTTTTCTATTGATCTGTATTACTTAATTACCCAAAGGTGAAAATATTACCTATTTTTTCTTTTTCTTCTAACTTTGTTTCCTAGCTTCTAGGTAGCTGTTAACTTTTTAGTATTTAAATGTGCACACTCCCGGAGACCAAACTGCCTCAGCAAGTTTTACTTCAATATTAATGGGCAAGATGAATATTGTTTCATGTTTTACCATTAGCAAAAGGGAGGAGAAAGAACCAGAACTAAGTTCAATTGAACCATTACTATCCAGGGTTTATACAGTCATTATTATTATCTCAGATTCTAAATTTCATTCACCAAAAATTATGATTTTTAAATTAAGATAGTAAATTTTATGTGTATTTTTAACACAATAAAAAGTTGGAAAAAATAATTTGACTAGTCTATCCAAGAGGTTGCAGAGCTAGTAAGTAGCTTTTTATTGCAAAAAACTTGCTGATTTGTGACAGAACCTTCATTTCCTTCCTGCAAGGAAAGACTATGCTGTGTATGTGCTTGTGTGCTCGTGTGTGTGTGTAACTCTTCTGCTGTGAATCCATCAGTGGTTTTGCATTGTTTACAGGATAATGCTCAGAATTCATAACAAGGTCAGTAAACTCATCTGTCGTTTCCTAGGCATGTCTGTTATCTCATCTCTAGCCTTTCTTCTCCCATCATCGCCAAGTTTGATTCTACTTGACTTACCTTCACTTCCTTCCCATTGACCTAGGGAGCACCTGTAAGACTGAAAGGGAGGTCGTGGGCTTTGTGGAGGGGAGGTGAGGAATCTATGAACAGATAAATCAGAGAGAAGCATTGTTTGGTAGAAAGAAGAACTCATGAGTGGCAGTAGAGATTGAGTTAAAGAGTGGGATGAAAAATAATTAAAAGGAAATAGTAGGATTTGGTGACCAATTTGTTAGAAGGGATGAGGGGCAGTAAGTAGTCAGTGATGATTCTGAGGTTTCTAGCTGGACCTAGAATTGTCCAACTAGTCCAAAAAATGAAAACATTTGCCTTTTACTAAGATGAGTTTGACAAAAGATGAAGTAAATTTGAGGGTGTGGGTAATGAAAACAAGTTGACTTTTTCTCCCTTGACGGCAAATTTGAGTGCATATGGATGTATACGTTTGTGTATTTGTGTGTTTGTCAATACCCATTGGTTTTTCTTAGGTTATATTCAAATACTGAAGTTGTACTAATTAAGTAACCAAAGTGTATGCTTTTAGCATGGTACCTTTTGCATAGCACCAAACATCATTATATTATTTTCTATTGTAGTATAACAAATGACAACACAATTAGCATCTTCAAACAATACACATTTGTTACTTTACAGTTTCCATGGGCCAGGAGACTGCACATGACTTAGCTGGGTTTTCTGTTCAGGGTCTCAAAAGGCTTTAATTAAAAGCCTTTTGGATTTTTATTAAAAAATTGGGAATTTGGGGTCTCATCTGAGGTTCTGGCTCCTTTTTCCATATCAGGTGGTTGTTGGCAGAATCAATTTCTTAACCACTATAAAATTCCTTGAAGTTTGCTTCTTCAAGGTCAGCACGAGAAAGAAACTCTGACTTCTAGGCCCTTTTTTGGAGGGCTAATCACTTACTTAGACCAGACCAACCCTGAATAGCCTTTGATTAACTTAAAATCAACTGATTAAGGATGCTACTTACATTTGAACAATCCTTTAACTTTGCCATATTCCACTGGTTAAAAGAAAATTACAGATCTTGACCATCTGGGAAGAGAGAGTATAAGGGCATGAGTTATTGGAGATCATCTTAGAATTCTGCCCACCACAATTGTGCTATGTTTATGCAGGTATATGTATGAGTGTATATTTATGTGAGTAGTTAACTTAAAAAATGAATTACATGTATCCCAAAACAAGTGGCAACTACACATCCCGTGCCTCCTTACTTGGTTTATTTTTTCCTGAAGTTACTCCAGGGTCTTCTCTATTTCCACTGTTAGGTTTCCTTTCTGTTGTCCTGGCTTCACCTTTCATAGCCAAGAAAGCAGTAAATTTGGCTCTGAAATGTACATTTCAGCACAATCTCCCTGTTTTGGCAGCAGTGGTGAGGCTTTAGCAAATCATTTGTGATCCCAAATGAGCTTCAGCAGTTTGGAGTGAGGCCATGGCCCACATGTTTGATGCCAACAGCCTGATTTTTGTAATGAAAACTCTATCAATAAGGTAAGTAGTCCCTTCTTAGGCATGCATTATTTTCCAATTTTATGTAATGGTCAGTCATTCTTACAGTGATACAAATAAATATTTATGCTTTCATGTCTTTTAACCTTTTAGCAAAGTTAAAAGAAAAGGAGTCTGTAATGAATGAAATTGTCGCATTGAACTTATTTTTTCAGCTTCTGAGGATATATCGGGTGTACTCCTTAAAACTGAACATGTGCATTTGTTACATGTATATATGTTTCCACATATCACTTCATAAAAGAATTAGAGAGAGCTTATGAAATAGAATTTAGGTTGATTTGGTATGAGCAAAATATATTGTTGGAATGAAGCAGAGGAAAGAAAGCATAAGAGCCATCATAGTTAATTCTGTTGAACTTGTTTTAACTCTGTCAATGTTGGGCCAATGTGGCAATGTATTAAATAATTTGCTCTCATTAATGCAAAAGAAGAAATGTATCAATTCCTTAGGAAAAACATGTTGTCTTGGGTACAAAATTCCAGCAATGTTTTTTACCACGTGAGACTTTATGGAAAATTCCAGATAACAGACCTTGCCCTAATAGTATGTGGGCAACAAATCCAGAGGTATCTATCATAGCATTCTTTCTTATAACAAATTTTATTAGAAGCCAAGGCTAGAATGTTGAAGCTGGACTCCAGGCAGGTGATTCAAATGCCATACTATTATTTTCTTAGCATGGACAGTTCTGGTTATTAATTCACTCTTAGATAAACTTTTAGAACCAGAGGATCGGAGGGATGCTGACATTCCTTAGATATCTTAGGTAATCATCCCGAAAATTCACTTTTCTTGAAGCTTTTGATAGCAGACAGCAAGAAAATTTCACTTTAAAACTCACTTTGAGGACCTGAAATGTTATATCCCACTTTGCTGATTGAGGTCAAGGAGTATTGTTTGTACCTCAAACAAGCAGGTGGTAAGGTTCACTTTCAACTGGTAATTATGAGAAAACAAACCGTTAGGCTAGATGCAAGGCCACCTCATCTTGCATCTGGTAAACATACCAACAAAACACAAACAACTGTCTATAACACCTTTCAATAGTTCCCTGTTGCTCTCATTATAAATATGAAAATCCTTACCATGGCATTCAGGAATTTGCATGATCTCACGCATGCCTATATTGACAGCTCATCTTGTATCATTCTTTACATTGCTCTCTCTGATTTGGCTGATTTTGACCTAATTTCAGCACTTGGAAACCACCATACTCACTCTTGCCTTAGAGTTTTTATGCATACTATTTCCTCTACGCTGACGAATACCTCCAAACCCCACCATCACTGCCTATTAACCCCATACTTCCCTTGTGTCTCAGCTCAAATCTCGCTTTTTCTGATAATGTGTTTCTGATTCTCCAAATCTTGCCACGTGGCCCTGTTATGGACTCTCAGAGCTTACTGTAGTTTTATTTCATCAATATCAGCTTATGAGATTTCTTCATTAATGTCTATCAGTCAGATCGTCAGCTCCATGAAGACAGGTTGCAGGCTTGTTTTGCTGACCACTCTATCATCAGCACAATAAATGAGCATAACATGAATTCAATAAAAATGTGCTGAAAGGATAAACTACTGTTATTTGCTACATTAATTACAACTTTTGTAAGCCCCTTACAAAAGATGCTTTCTTAGATGCTGCAATTCCCATTCTAGAGATTGAATAATATGACTATGATAGTTTTAGAGGAGATGGGAAATAGTTTGGTATTTCTTAAATTAAAATATTAATCTGTTAGAGCTAGAATTTTATTTCCTGAAAGATAATCTTGTTTAACCAGTGTGAGAAACTATGTTACACAAAGAACATTTTGCTAGTATTATTTCACAGGAGAACTAAACTTGGTAAACTGTCGTTCCTAGAAGATTGCTTTTATCAGGCACCGTTGCCTTCTTTGAGCTTTGTGAACTCGTGTTTTAGGATGGTCAGACATTACTGACAGAGTTAGAGAGTTCTGGAAAGTGAACTTCAGCTAAAGAAAGTGATCTTTTTTCTATAATGGCAAGTCAGTTGCAAGGTTCTATTTTTATTCTAATGTGCTCATAGAGCATGGTCCCCAGGATTCTCTTAGGGGTCTGTGAGACCATACATATTTTCATAACAACACCAACATGTCATTTGTCATTTTCACTGTACATTTTCTCAGTACAGTTCTCCAGAAGCTACACAATGTGATGCATATTATTTCATAACAGACTGAATATGGAAGCAGACATAAGAACCTAGGTGTCTTCCATTAGGTGGCAAAAATAAAAAAAAAGTCACTCTTCTTACACTTTTTTGGAAAATAGTTATTTTTACAGAAAATACATTTATTATGTTTTTTGAAAATGAATTAGTAAATAAATATTTATAATGGTCTCAGTTTTAAGATGGCAAATATTCCACATAAACAAGAAATCTGTGAGTCTTCAATAATTTTTAAGACTATAAAGAGATTCTGATACCCAGATACTTGAGAATCACTTCTCTGAGCCATTTTATTGACACAATTTTACTTGACTTTGCAACCTGACTGTTTTAGATACCTTTTCTTTTCAGTCTTTTCTAAAAGATCAATTGATTAATTGGGTTCACTAGAAGATACAAGCACACGATCTTCAGTGTCAAAAGATACTCATGACCAGTGAACCCCTCTTTAGTTCTCAGTTATCCAATTTCCTTTCCTGGAGGCAACTGCTACTTTTGTATTTCCTAATGGAGATCTTTTATGTGTTTACTCAAATGCTAAGACATAATATATCATATTCTGCTTTCCTGCTTATCTTCCTTAATGATATAGCAAGGAGATTGATTCCTAACTCTGCATGTAAATCTGCCAATCTAGCCATTGCAGTATCGTCCATGTCATGGATGAGACATAATTTCACCAGGTGCCTGTTGGAGTCTGTTAGGTTGTTTCCCATCTTTTGTCACTACCTGCAGTGTAATGATGACTATTCTTTTACTTATTTGTTCATATAAAGTAAGTATATCTCTAGAATTAATATTTGTAGGTGGAATTCCCAAGTCAAAGGAAGTACATATTTTTAAAAGGGTATTATTAGATTGTCCTAAAAAAATTACACCAAACTTACCCTAACATGACTATTTTTGCTTTTTCTCAGTATACTTTTAAATAGATTGCATTGTAAAATTTTAATATTTATCATTTAGATAAGTGAAAACAATGTCTAATTATAATTTTAATTTTATTTTTATTGAGGAGGTTGATTTTTTTTTAGCTGAAATGGAAAAATATGTTCATCTCTTTTTCACTGAAGCTCATTAGTTTCCAAAAATGTGTCCTCATTTCATGCATAGTATCTTCGAACCATTGCCAGGTCATAGAAGTGACTCTTGAAGATCTTCTTCTCTGGCATCAAGGGTCATATCTCATTCTCCTGGCTTGATACCCTTCTCTCTCTACACATCTCAATTAAGTAAGCTTCCTTCCTTATCCGCTGAAATTATAATCATCTTTAGGTTCCCAGATATAGGTGACTTGTGTCATCCAGTCTGACTTCCAGTTTGCAAATTATCTTCAAAAAGTGGAAACAGCTTTTACTTTCTACTTTATAAATTCATACGTGCTCAGGAGGACTTTTGTTAAGATTGGGACATACTGCTTAGTTAGTCTCTAGGGTGGAATCATAATTAATGAAAGAACTCTGTGTCTGATGGAAGGCTTAGTCTAACAAATCATCCTAAAACCTCATTAGACATTGTGTACTTCCCATGGACACTGTTGAAGAGACGCTTGATTAGGCAGATCGTGACAACCTCAGCTTTGCCCATCATACATCCTCCAGAGACTCCTCAAACTCAAGACAGACTTTCTAAAGGAAGGAATGGCTGTTTCTATTTCAGAATATTACTGATACCAGAGCTTTGCTGCATCTTCATGAACTTTTCTTTATTTTTATTTTTATTTTTTTAGAGGCAAAGTCTTGCTCTGTTGCCCAGGCTGGAGTGCAGTGGCATCATCACAGTTCACTGTAACCTCGAACTCCTGGGCTCAAGTGGTCCTCCTGCCCTGACCTCTCAAAGTGCTGGGATTACAGGTGTGAGCCACCACACCCAGTCTTCATGTACTTTCTTATGTAAATTTATTTTGTTCGAGATTTTCTTTGTGATGGAATAAGCAATTCCTTCCTTAACTCATTTTCCAAGACATTTTTGGAATTTGCAATATATATGAAAAGGCATTTATTCTCAGCAATGGAAACACCATTATTTCTTTTACTAGAATGTGATCTTCTGGTTTTAATATTTATGTCTCTGTGCCAAGGTGAAAATATTGTAGAATAATCAGAGAGAATCCAGATAATAAGATTTTCAATAAACAAAAAATAAGTGCTCATAGGAGTCCTGTCTGCTGCAAATTTTAAAAATGGTTTTCTGTTAACATGCAGTTGTCATTGCTTACCGAAAACCTATATAAAAACAAGACACAAATGATTGAGAAGATAGTGGAGACTGAAACTGGAACTGTTGATTTAATAAGCTTTCTTACTCATATACTTACTCCACAGTAAATTATTGGCAAATTACATTTTCATAGTATTTCAGAATTAAAAGATCATAGGCAAGGCTTAAAGGAATCCAGTTGTTTTAACAGTGCTGGAGGCAAAATGCTCTAGCAGCAATCACCTGTCAGAATGACTTAGGTTGGATTCTTTGCACCACACACTTTACTATAGTTACATGTCTTTCGTGTCCCTTTGTATCTCTGACTCAGTTTCCCCCTCAGTGGTAATAGCAAAACTTGCTTTTTAGTGGGAGGATTAGAATCGATAATGTACATGAAATCAAATATATAAGTCAGCACCAATAAATAATAGTTTAACATCATTATTACTATAGTAAATGACCACTATCTGAAATGGGATATAAAAAAGAAAGTGAAATTACTAAATAAATACGAACATACAAAGACCTGACAATTTAGATACAATATACTGACTCTGTTTCAAAATAGTGTCTTCTGAAGCTTTAGTCAGAATATTATGGTGACATTTCTTCTAGATTTGTCATTGAGTTTCTGGGTTTGGGGAAGAACCTAGGCTACATGTTTCTCCTGGCTCTACAAAATGCTGTGGCAATGGGTCCCTGAGTAAACCACCAGAAGAAACCTGAGGGGCACCTCTGTTTTTCAGTTAATCTGTTTTAGCTCAACTGAGATTTAATCCTGAAAATCTAAATTACATTTAGAGCCTTTAAATTATTGTGAATATTTACACTACATGGGAGAATTACCAAAATATATTCGTTACTCATACAGTTTTCAAAAAACAGGAGAAAACCACCGTCTTCCAGTTATATTCATTTTCCTTTTATGTTTAATCTACTGAAGAATTCTAAAAATTGTTTTGTACTAAATTGCTTCCTTAAGTTTTAAGAGCCACCTAGTTTGGGCAGCCAACATTCTCCTTTATTTCTGTAAAAATCCTGCAAATTCACTCCCAGAAAGAAATGTAGAGAATACTAGACTATTTCACAGAAAAGGCTTGCTGCCCTCTCCTGATAACAAGTTAGTTATTATTCTTGGCTGAGCCTGTCCCAGAGAGTCTTAGGTGACCTGGAGTGGAAATTGCTAAATCTCAGGCTACTCACTGAGAATGTCTGCTGCTGTGCTAGGCACTGCAGTCCTCCAGAGCAGGCCTGTCAGCATCTTACCCTGCTCTGAGTAGGTCCACTGGGGAACCTGGTGGCGTGAGGTCATGTATCAGCCTCTAGCAGCAACTCCTGTCTGCAGCCCCACATCTTTCCCGCAGTAGAAAGGAACAAGTGTTACAGGGCGTGTCTGTAATCATTATCCCAAGGGCATGCTCCACAGGCATCTAAGGGTGAAAGGTACTGCCAGTCTGTTGGGTTTGTTATTTCCATAGAGTTACACAGGAAATAACACCACCAAAAATAACACATTCAAACTCAGAGGGCAGTCTTCCGTAAGTGTTCATAGGCACATGTCAAGCATTCTATACATACACCCAGCTTTTTGCTAAGCATAGTGAAATGTCCTTTTACATTGCAATTAATTATTAGCCAACATTGAATAATTATTGGTGAGAGGGTAAAGGGCAAGTGAAATAAAAATAGAGCTGGTTTATTTTTAGAAAGGCACTGTTTTAATGTGTTGATTAATCAGATAGGTGTTCAAAAGCATTTGTCAGAGTCAATTCACAGAAAATCTCTTTTACATGCAGGTGACAGCCAAAGAAAGAAATAATAGCCAACACATTTACAATTTCAATTGCAAAAATTGTCATATTTTTGAACTCATGTGGGTATTTGAAAATATTAGATCCTACTAGGTCCAGTTAAAGCTTTTAATTCTATAATGTTTCAGACTACCAGCTGACCACTGCTCAGCATCCCCTGGACTCCAAGGGCTTCATCTAAGACATCTAAGGAGAGTGTCTGCCTGCACATCCCACTAATGCCTATGACTGCACCGCTTGAACCATGAGGTTATTGAACAGAAAGCAAATCCTTTTCTGAAGAGCCTCCAAGAGGCAGATATTTCAGTTAATTTCAGCTCCCCGCCAGCTCAGAAGAATGATGCTGTGCTGTGTGCTGTTCCCATGAATGCTACACGCAGGGCACTGCTCAGTGACTCAGCCTTCCAGGAAACCAGTCAGGGTTTTGAAGCTGCATCATCCCTTTCATCCTTGAAGTTCTTTTGGATTTCATCAATGACATGGAGGGATATTTTTAAAACAATGGAGATTTTTCAGGACTGGCAAAAGGGCTCCCCTCGTCACAGTGCCAAAACCATCACAAACATAAGTTATGTTAAAAAAAATCCTAAACTAAAAATATCTGGTACTTAGGGAACTAAAAGACATCTCATGTTTGCTATCATTCCCATCAGAGCTCAGGTCAACGGACAGAGATCAATATCAAAACAAACTTGCATACTTAAAGCATAAATTCAGATAAATGCTGGAGAAAGAACTTGTAGATAGAAGAACCATCATGCCTAAAACAAAAAATTCTGTCCAATGGTTGTTTCAGTGAACTGACTAGCCTTCATAGAAACAAGTTTATTCTTTTCAAACTAAAGTTAAAAGATATTTGGTGCTTCACTCGAAAGTTTCTATTTAGTGATTTTGAAGTAGTGATTTAGAACTCTTTAGGACCATAGAAAACCATTTTTCTTCTAAAATTTCATCTTAATCCTAACTTAGAAAAAATAGTAAGAAATTAACAAAACAAAAAGTTAACAGTATTATTCACATATATAAATAATGGGCCATCATGGTATCTGATTTTGATAAAAGAAAAATATACTCTAGGATTATTTTTCCAAATTCTGGCACTCTATTTTTGCATACCTAGACAGACACTAAAGTCTCATGGATTTTAGTATAAGAAATGCTAGTTTGGAGTACATTTGATGTCATTCAAGTAAAAAAATTAGGGAAGTAGATTTCAAAATAGGTAGCATAAAATATAAAATTATTGAATGTTGGAGCAAGAAGATCACCTAATGCCCTAGTTCTTAACGTTGCTTGGGTCATGGATCCCTTTGGACCCGATAAGAGCTTACCTTCTTCCTCCCTAGAAAATATAGACTGTTTTTTCTTATATGATTAAAACAATAATATGAAAGTTAACCTTAGTCCAGAAGTCCTAATAGCCCAAGAACAGAAGTGTCAAATTCATCTCTGATCATTAGTTTGTAATTTTCCCTTGCCCTTTTAATTCCAATAACACAGAAGCTGTAAAACTGCTTGTCATCTGACTTTTTATGTGTCATTACCCAATTGAGTTTCTTATATTACAGATAAGGAAATTGAGGCACAGAGATATTAAGAAACTTTTCCACAGCAAAAAGAAAAAAAAAAAAAGGAAATCTGCTAGTTGTTGAGCTGGGATTCAAATTTAGGTAGCTGATTCTAGTGTGCATGTGCTAACCACAGCACATACTGTGGCTAACCACGCCTACACTCATGCTCAAAACTATCCTATGTTAGGTCTTATTAGCATCCCCATTTTACAGATGTGGAAACTGAGGTATAGAGTGGTTAAGTAACCTGCCAAAGGTGGCAAAACCAGCATCACTCTCAGCCAATCTGGTTCCAGAGGTAGAAACTAAACCAACACACTGCCCTTCACATGCCTGTGTGTGAGTTCGCACACCCACACAATACATGAATTTGTACTTATGTATCATAGAGGTCAGGGTAAGCTGAGGATACTCATGATGAATGGGATTAGATATGACTTTTTCCCTCTTACTTTCTTAGTTTTCTAATTATTTTGTTTTAAGGAAGTATTATTTTACAATAAAAATTATAAATATTATTTTTAAAAAGCACACAGGTTAATAACTTAAAATGTGTTCGCTGGTGAAATGTCCAACCTTATGGAATAGGCCCCTGAGGTACAGAAATGGTTTTGATGGCATAGGATGGAGCCTTGGGAATGTCGTGGGAGAGAAGGAGTGGCCAGTTAGGGATTACACTCAGGAGTAAGGAGACTGCATTTGGGATGCTCAGCTGATTGGAGGGTGGGTTGAGTGGTCCTCTGGGCAGTGAGAAGAGAGGCCAATAGCACTGGCACAAGAGGACAAGCAAGTTGTTCTAAGTAAACTCTCAAATGAACTGAGAGATAAAAACTCTAAATTTGGACTGCTTCACAATTTGCCTAAGGCTGGCCCTACTCAGGCCTTTGCCAGCTGTTGTTTTTCTTCTTTTAAGACTCTGATCTGCAGGAAAACAGTCCTGATTTCACAAAACTTTAACAGAATTTTTATAAATGCAGATTTGGGGCTCCATATCCACAAAGTTTTCCATCCTTTATTTTGAGAATCTGCATATTTAACAATGATCCTCCCCAAGGAATGGCAATGCAAACGTCCAAACACAATCCTTTGTGATATATGTCTTCACAGGGTGAAGTTATTGTCTGACACTGTGAGATGAGAGCTGGGAAAAAAAAAATAACCATAGAACAGGAATGCAAATTTTCTAAAACATAGAACACTACTCCTCTCCTCTCTTTTTCTCCATATAATTGAAAAGACACTCAAATTGATGGTTTTCCCATTGTTTCAAATGGTTGCTTGATGTAATTACTGAACTGAACTGGTAGTTTGGGGGAATAGGGGAGATTCAGAGAAGGTTGTGTAGAAGTGGAAGTCTACCTATGTCAATGACCTATTTTAGCATTTTTGTCTATTAACTGGCTAACAACTGGCTTGGAAACTCCTCCAGCTGAGGCTTTGTTAGGCTTTGTTGAAAAGAAAGTAGGTGATTCATTTAATTGTTGCTGTGGTTAAAAAAAAAAATAGGCTATTGATTCCTAAATTTCTACTAAAAATGTTGCTAAATTAAATATAGGTTATTGTCTTAATCAAAATAAATAACCCACAGCTTCCCTATCGCTTTACCTGTATTCAAAACTTCGGGCTGGGCATGGTGGCTCATGCCTGTAATCCCAGCACTTTGGGAGGCCGAGGTGGGTGAATCACCAGAGGTCAGGAGTTCGAAACCAGCCTGGCCAACATGGCGAAACCTCGTCTCTAGTAAAAATACAAAAAAAAAAAAAAAAAAAAGTTAGCTGAGTGTGGTGATTGGGCGCCTGTAATCCCAGCTACTTGGGAAGCTGAGTCAGGAGAATCGCTTGAACCCAGGAGGCAGAGGTTGCAGTAAGCCGAGGTCGCACTATTGCACTCCAGCCTGGGTGACAGATCGAGACTCTGTCTCAAAAAGAAAAAAAAAAAAAAAGTTTGAACAACAAGGTTATGTTAGCATTTATCAGAAACTAATGATAATTTATGTGGTATTAAGTAGGGTAGTGTATTGAATGAGAAAGAATACTGTAGTTTGAGTTCTTTGGAGGACCTTCAGTTTATATTTTATTTGCAATTATGTTTATGCTAATTATTTCTGCTTACTTTGTCACTAAAAGCTAGTTAAATGTGATTCTCAGATTTCATTTTCAGTGTTTTTATTAGAATGTGGTCTTTTAGGATTTAAACCTATTTTCATCTTGCAAGTATATATTTTAAAAGTGATTCATTTAAATATTCTGCTCAGCAAATAGCACAAATGTTATCACTAAATTATTACAATAGTAGCTATTAACTTCAATAAGTAAAATAACAGTTCCCTATTATATAATGTATTTTTAAAAAAATCACTCTGTGCGGTGCATGTATGTGGAACAAGGTGAAGACTACCTATCTCATCATAGAATTCCTCAATTAAGAAAAATGTGCTCTTAATTACATCCAATGGCATCATTTTCATGAAGATAGATTAATAACAAGTGACTTATTTCAGTGTCTCAAGTTTTCAAGTTTATGCATCCATCTACTTCACAGCATCCCTCTCCATGGGCCCCAAGCTGATTCTCGTTATCTTTGCTTGGCCTATCCATTCTCACAGTAAAAAGCCATGAGAGCCATTATTTTTTAGGAAATGTGACCCATTATCCCCAAATCATTGGGAAAATCACCCTACTCAATAGGTCCTTTTAGCTATCCCTAATATCTTGTTGATTTCTCCTTTAACCTTCTTACTATTCCAGTGAAAATAGAGCAATGCATAACTCAATAAACTCTAATTCAACCTGTCAAATATCCCATTCTTCACAAATTCTGTTCAAGAGTCTGTGGGCCTTTTCCAACTACAATCCCTGCACACCCATTCTTAGCATTAGTCATCGTACTTTTAGAGGACCAGTTTATAAGTTTGATCATATCAATCTTGAAATCTAGGAACCAAGAACCGAACTGAGAAGCTCTTATATCCACAGTCAGGAGCTCATCTTCCTTGATTACCTTGGGCTCCTTCATGAGTGCCTCACTTGTGTAGAATCTCACCATGATACTGCTCATCACACCATTTTATTATCCAGCAGTGAAAACATAAATTCGTATCCTTTTAATGCTCACAAAAGGAGTTGATTTCAGTTGATTTTTAGGAAATTTGGTTAAAGTTTAGTTGGTTATTGATTTTCCTGTTCTTCAAAAAACACATCATTAGACATACTTTTAAAAAATCAGGGAATAATCTTACCTTATAAAGACAAATGACTCATGTTCCTATGAGTTTGGGGGAGGGTTACTAACCTTATTATCTTGTGAACTGTTTGGAATTACCTTTGAATACTCTATACAGGGATTTCTGTCAGAGGCCTAAGAACTCCTTGTCAGGAGAAGGAAATGGTAGAAATCAGATGAATGTGTGAAGTATGACCATTAGAAACCACCCTCTATATTCCTGCACTGCCTATTTTGACATCAAACATAACAAACTGTCCTTTAGGAAACAGAAAAGGCAGAGCTGAGGAAATGAGAGGCACCTCTCTTGTCTTTAAGAAAATATCTAATTGGCAATTTCTGGTAAATAGGTTCTTGTTTGTCAGGTATTAGCCTGAAATTTTGCTTGAATTGTTTCTCCCTAGGAAATGAAAGATGTTCACTTCTTACTTGTTTTGGAAAGACAGACACTTAAAAAGATTATAATGGCTATCAATTTAAACAAACAGATGCTTTTAGTGTCTTTGTGAATAACACGATTGAATTTGCAACCATTATTGCTTGCCAACAAAGCATAAATTCCCATGTTGCTTCAGTACTTGCACAGTGTTTGTTCTGGAGCCTCTATTCAATATCAACCAGTGTATAGTAGTTCCTCCATGAGAGTCTCTTGTAAAAACTTATATTCATTCTTGTTATTTTATCTGAGTGAATAGCTACTATTGTAATAATTTAGTGACAACATTTCTGCTAATTGCTGAGCAGAAAGACAAAGACCAAAGAAATTCTCTTGAGACTGGTATCCATTTTCTCTAATTTGAAAGACATTTACTAATTTTGTTAGATTCCACCATGAAGGCAAAAGGAAAATATATCTATTAGCTGTCACAGTGGCTTAAAACAAGAAATTATTTATTATTTTTAACAAATCTGAGGGGCAACTGGTGTTTGGTTGATCTATGTTGAACTGTGGATGGTTATGTGACTGTCAGATAGACTCAGACATATATGTGAGCTGGAGCATCTCCATTCCACATTCTCTCTCATCTTTCTCCTGGGACCGATGATCTTGCCTGGGTGTGTTCTTCTTGTGGAGATGGAAGATGTGGAAGAAAACAAGCCCAACACAAAAGCACATTTTCAAGTCTCTGTCATGACAGTTACTGACATCCCATGACTGAGGGCAAAGACAAGCAGTGGGGCAGGTCCTCCCACCCTTGATGGGAGGGCTCAGAACAAATACATAGATATAAGGAGTAGGGATTTGGGGCCAGATGATACGTCCTACCACAGAGAGGTAGGATAGAGGGAAATTCTAGGCCCTCCAGTCCCTTTGCTCCAAATAATCACCGTAGTTGAGACTTGAACTATGAGAGCATCAAGTAGGAATGCCAGGTCAGCCTCAGCTGCTGCACAAGTGTCTAAGAACATTCGTTTATCTCTCAGATGCCCACATATTTATGAAATGCACCCATTTCATATCATGAGCCAAGGTAAAATTCAGAATCATTGAAATATTTGTCTTTGCATAGAAAGAGTCCCATATGGAAACAACCCAGCCTGCCTGCTTGACTTCCTGCCTGCCTGTATGCCTCCCCACTCATTCTCTCTTCCTTCCTTCCTTCCTTCCTTCCTTCCTTCCTTCCTTCCTTCCTTCCTTCCTTCCTTCCTTCCTCTCTCCCTCCTTCCCTCCATTCTCCCTACTTCCTGCCTGCCTATGGGTCTCCCTCCCTCGCTACCCGGTCCGTCCCTCCCTCCCTTCCTTCCTTCCTTCCTTCCTTCCTTCCTTCCTTCCTTCCTTCCTTCCTTCCTTCCTTCCTTCCTTCCTTCCTTCCTTCTTTCCCACCTTCCTTCCTTCTGCTCTCCCTTCTTTCCTTCATTTCTCCCTCTCTCCCTTATATTTCTTCAATTGTGATATTTTGAGTATCTAGTTAATGAGGTCTCACTTGATGATAATAGATTTTTTTAGCTGTTCCTCACCTATGTTCCTCAGCATAAATTTTATGAGTCTTACAAACAAAGTCTGACTGATAAATTTATCGGTGCATCAAACTCATTAAGAAATGTCTTCTAGTTTCATCTTCAAAAATGTTAGTAGTTCTAAAGTTAGTAGTTGATAGTTCACACAAAAACATCAGTATTGATTCAGGAATGAACTTGCTCATCAGGGAAATAAATCTGGAAGATTTTAGTCATAATTTATTTATAATCTCTCCCTATGTGATATTCAGAGATGAAATTTGAGGTGAAAAAATTCAAGTATTCTTTTTCATATATTTTGAAAATATAAGAGACTTTGAAGTGTCCTGGGAGCTAGCATCTTGAAAAGAGGAATAAAAAATGATTTCTCTGGAGTTAGGAAGGTGCTAGTCCATCACCCAGAAACCAGTTAAAGAGATAAAGGTGATTTATCAGAAGGCACAACAAAAGTGATAACAATAAAATATTATTCTCCATACCAAGCAAGATACAGATGTCTCCTGCTCTGGACAAATGCATGATGTGTAAACCCAGATTGACCAAGGGCATAAGGCAGATGTAGATCTGTAGCTTTAGCACTCATGGCCAAGGTGGTCCACTTGGTGTAGGCCCTCGGCTGATTGCTGATTTTGCAGACTTGCTGGGCATTTCATGAATCTAAATTTGGGAATAAGATTTAAAATCTGGCAGATGATGAAGAGATTGTATGGGGAGCTAGGACTCTTGTATGTGACATAATCAATGCTGAAGTTAGTTCATTATCCCATTCCTCATATTTCCAAATCTGTGATGCTTAGGACATTATCTAGTGCCTTTTACCAAGTGGGTGGGTTGTAGAAAAAAAAAGAAAATCTGATTAATACTCATTTGCTTTGAAATATAAGCTTTTGAAATAATATTTTAAAAAGAGGACTAACATTCAAGATTTCATGTAAAAGTTTGAAAAAATGCAGTTTCAGTACTTGGAAATGAACATTTTGAGACTCCTTGTTGACTTCCCTTGTATTTTAATATATCTAGGGAGATGTATGCTTCTGCATTGCTTCCCCATTATTTACTTAAGTTGAAACTTCAGCCAGATCCATTATTTTCCTTCTTTGGCACATTATGCAAATTAAATGCAAAATTCAGTGATGAGAGGAAAAGGTCTCAGTGCATTGAGCAGATGCCACGTTGGTAATAGAGTAAGGCAATTACAAAATTACTTGCAGCAACTATGACTGTGTATTTTCCTCTATTCTGAAAAGAAATCTTCCATGCACTCATCACTACAAGATTTATTTTTCCATTGATGTGTGGGAGATTTGTGCATTTAACTGTCGTACACATTGATGAGAGAAACACGCACCTACTGAAATAATTTTTTATAGATTACTGAGACATTTAATTCTGACTTTCTTTTCCACTAAAATCATCCTTTGTAATAGTTTTCTCTTCACCTGTATTGTAAGTATGAACATCAGAATGGCTCAGTAAACTGGAAGAGCAAAACCATGTCTGTGTGTAGAATTCCAATGCCAAAAGAGAAATACCACTTCTCTTCTACTTCTATAAATAAAGGCAATAGCAAAGTCATTAACAAGAGCAAGGGGTGAATTAAATGATCTCTAAGGTTTTTTTCCAGCTAAAAGTGATATGATTCTGATCTATTATTAGGAAATAGTGGTATTGAAGTAGAATTATGAGCTCTATGTTCAATCTACTTTTCACATTGGATTGTCATCTCATTTTTGGAGGGTAATTTTCTTTTGATTCTCTAGTCCTAAGCTGTAATATGTCTTATAGTTATCATATTTTAATGAACAAACCAGAAAAAAAGATTGCCTGAATCATATGTAATTTTTGTTCAATCCAAGGGCAATATCCTACAATACTTGACTCATAGTTTAAAATGATCATTTTTATTGAGTTCAAATTAAGTCTTCTGTAGATATAATTATGTGAATCAAAAATATGTATTTGCGTGAAGAAATGCTCTTTCTTTTCAGATTTGTTTTCAAAAAAATGTTAGTCTCATATTGAATGGCAATAATTTCTTCTTCCTGCCTCCTAAGAATACATTGAGGATATAAAATTATGAGACTAGAATGTTCTCATTTCAAAAACATTCACAGTAGGCATTGGCCCAATCAAGAATTGTGAATGTTTCATATTTAGAGAATGGGTAGATTATTAAATATAAACTATGAAAATTTCTACCCTTCTGGATTTTCTTTGGGATATAATCCTCTGGTTTTAAAAATTAATTTTAGTAATGGATTTTCACAAGTTCCCTTGGAGAGCACGCTTGGAACATTTTTGCGACATACACTCTTGAGGTTTTCCTTCTAAATTTCATCACTCATTTTGACGTTCAGATTTCTCAAGTATTTGTTATTATGTGTATCTTTGTAAATAAAAGTGAGGCTTAAAAAGCTTGACTTTGTTTTAGGATGGAACCTTGTTAAAAGTACAAGTACACATGTGCTGACAGCAGCTAGAGGAAACATGATAATGTGGAAAGAAACAGAAGTCCAAAGACCTAGGGGTACATCAAGTTCCATTATTTAATTGTCATCTTTGTCTTTGCTACTCAAAGTATGGTCCACAGACCGTTTGCATCAGCATTGCCAGGGAGCTGGTTAGAAGGGAGAATCTCAGGCCCCTTCTAGACTTACTGGATCAGAGCCTGCATTTTGGCAACATTTTCAGGAACTCATATACACACTCAAATTTGCCAGGCTCTGAGCTCTATAATCTCCAGCACTCTGATTTCTCCAGGTCCCTCTTTTCTCATCTTTGAAACAGAGTAATTTCTACCTCACAAGTCCAGTCGAGAATTAAATACAAACATGTAAAGCTGCTGTGTTCGGTGCCTGGCATACATGGCTGTCCCCCATGCCTGCCAACACACACCTTCAAGCAAGACAACCTGAGAGAGACTGAGTGGGAGAGAGAGTGAATAAATGTTAATAACTCACATTAGAGTTGGCATTTGTTCTTTTTTTTTTTCTTTTTACTTGTCTCTATTATATAGGGTGACTGTGTATTAATTGTGCAATACCTTTGCTTTTAAATAACACTACTGGGATAAAAGTTAGATTCTCATCTCACATATTATTTCAAGATAAGGTTCAAATACAGAGTTTTAAAGACCCAATTATAGAAATAGAATCGACATAAATCCAGAGGAAAATATCCTGAATGCTTATATAATCTTGGATGTTTAGGGTGACACCCTCTAAGCACAAATTCAAAGGAAGAAATCATTAGGGAAAATACTGACATATTTGAGTACATATATGTTTTAAAATTTAAGGAATGAAGATAATTAAAAAGGAAATCACAAATTGAAAAAAACTATATGCATGGACAAAGAGTTGATAAATTTAATATATAAACAGATTTTACAAGACAATAAAAGGATAAGCATAGTGACTTTAAATAGATATAAGACATTAATAGGTGGACATATAAAAAATGTCAAGTAAACATGAAAAAATTAGTTTTACTACTCATAAAAGACATGCAAGTGAAAACAACCAAGATGCCATCTCCAGTCTATCAGATTGCTCTAAAAATGAGAAAGTGCTCATAGCCTGTTTTCCCAGTGAAGGAGATTCGGTCTTGGCTAACATATAAATTGCGACAATATTTATTGGAAATTCTTTGGCTATATCTATCACTATGAATTTATGCATACATTTTTCACCCAATAATTATACTTTTGAGAAGTTATCCTAAGGAATTCATCTAAAACTGAAATGATATATGCTCAAAATTTTCATTAAAGAAAACCACCAAACTGTACCACAATGGGAACTATTCATAAATATGTAAATTATGTCCATATGATAGACTACTATGCACCCATTAAATCATGTTGTAAACAATATTTTTATTGAAATTTTTTATTGAAACCAAAAAAGAGCAAGATAAACTCAGTGTACATAGCATGTCATTTTTGCAAATATGTATGCAAATGTGTAACATGGATATTATTAAGATTGGAAGGTGGTACACTGAAAGTGAATGTTAATTCTTCAATTCTAGGGATTTTTTCCCCAAATTTTTGCCTGTTTCTGCCCTGCCTCTTTGATTTTAACATTGAGCATACATTTATAGTTT
Source organism: Macaca nemestrina (assembly GCF_043159975.1). NCBI lineage: Eukaryota > Metazoa > Chordata > Mammalia > Primates > Cercopithecidae > Macaca > Macaca nemestrina. Next base: position 115,630,167 of record NC_092130.1, read on the forward strand.
AAAAACTGTTAAAAGCAGCAGTTAGATATAGCTTAAAAATAATTTTAATAGCACAGGGAAAATATTTTATTAATGCTAGTTAAATTAGATGAAAAATACAACATTTTAATGGCAGAAATATTTCAATTTTATAACACATGCATAGAAAACCAAAAAGAGTAGTTAGCTCTAAATATGAGAACTGTGGATAAATTGTATATTCTTTACTTTTTATTTAAAAATTTTTATAGTTAGCATTTATGATTTTTATAACCAGAGACAAATTACATTTAAGACCCCCCTTCTAAACGTATTTGCTTATTTTCAATCTCAAACTGTGTATTTGCATGGCCTCTATATTTCCAATCTAATTTTACAAACATTAAATTTCTCTTGAAATTCAGTGAAAAATTAACAGAGTTGAAGTTACACTTCTGTGTGGCATTTAAATTCCTCCTCCCAGAATACAGTCACTGTTCTGCAGTACAAAGGAGTCCTTCATATCACGATTTTCATTGTATCTAAGAGGCATGTGTTTCCACTTTGTCATTATTTGGTCTGAAAGGATTTTTCTTCTATTTTGCTGCTGTTTTTGTACAAGACATATAAAGAAAGGTGTTAAGGGAGTGTTAAAGATAATCAAGGTGTTAAAGAGAAGAGCCCGGGGAGAGAACTCTTAATCTTTTCATCTGGTCCAGTTGTCAAAGTCTTTTGTCTTTAGCCGTCACTTTTTTCATCAGAGACATATGATCTATTAAATATGGGAGCAAGAACCACAGATTTAGCCTGTGCTTGTTTGGAAACCTCCCCTAAAATACTACCGAGCGACTCTTATTTTTTTCCTGTCTCTTTTTCTGTTGCAAACTGATTGTCCACTATTACCTGGAGAGGGGACTCAATTTTTAGAAACTGTCCTGTGCACCTCTTAATTAGTTACCTATTGCTGTATATACCCAAAATTTAGCAGCTTAAAACAATAATGAAATTTTATTATGCCCACAGTTTCTTTAGGTACGTAAGAGACACTTAGCTGGGTGATTATAGCTGACTCTGTCATGATATTGTAGTCATATACATCAGGACTGCATTCTTCTGAATACTTGATAGAGCTGGGAGATTCGCTTCCAAGATGGCTCCCTCACATGGCTGGCACATTAGTACTAGCTGTTGGTGGGAGTCTTCAATTCTTTGTCGGGGGGTCTTCTCCATGGGGCAGCTTAAGGATCTTCATGGTATGTGGGCTGTTTCACAAAGTGTGAGTGATCCACAGGAGATTAAGGTAGAAGCTGCAATGTCTTTTATGATAGAGCCTCAAAAATCACATAGTGTCATTTCCAAAGTATCCTTTTGTTCTCACAGGTCAGCCCTACTCAATGTGAGAGAGAGGAAGGGAATACAGAAAAGAATGAATTCCCAGGGATGAGTAGGATTATTTTGGGTGCCATCTTGGAGGCTGGCTACTAGTAAAGAAGACTGCTTTCTGGCCCTCAGTGATTTACTTCCATCTCACATGCAAAATACATTCCCTTTATTGTGATCCCCAAGAGTCTCATTCTATTATGGCATCAGCTCAAAGTCCAAGATTTTATCATCTAAGACAGGTGTACTAGTTGTCTTTGCTGTCTAACAAATAATTTCAAAAATGGAGCAACTTAAAATAATACCCATTTATATGTCACACCTCTGTAGGTCAGAAGTGTGGGCAAAGGGTAGCTGGGTTCTTAGCTCAAGGTTGAAACCAAGGTGTTAGCCATGGCTGCAGTCCTTACGTAGAGCTGAGGGTTCTTTTTCAAGCTCATCCAGATTGTTAACAGAATTCAGTCACTTGTGACTGACTGACTGGTGTTCCTAGAGACCACCTGCCATTCTGTACTACATAATCCTCTTCACAATATGGCAGTTTACTCCTTCAAGGCCAGCAGAAGAATCTTACTACTGCTTGGATTCTTTGACTTCATTCGACCCTGACCTCTAAACCCAGATTTAAAGGTTTTATATGATTATATCTGGCCCACCAGCAAAATAGTCCTTTTTATTAACTGAAAGCCAGCTGTTTAGTAACCTTAATTATATCTGAAAAAAAAAAAAAAAAAAAACCAGAATCAAAGGAGTGGTATCTCATCATATTCATAGATTCTATCCACACTTCAGAAGTGGAAATTACACAAGGTCTGAACATGAGAAGATGGGAATCTTAGAATCAATCTAACATTCCAGGTCTATGTGCAAATAAGATCAATCTCTATTAGTTTACTGTTATGGAGTAATTAATTACTCCAAAACTTAGTGGCTTAAAACAATAGCGTAACTAACTTCTCAGTTTCTATGGGTCAAGAATTCAGAAGCATCTTTCTTGAGTGGTTCTGGCTTTGGCGCTCATATGAAGTTGCAGTTAAGAAGTTAGTTGGGATGATGGAAATATAAAGGCTTGACTGGGGCTGGAGGATGTGCTTCAAAGGTGATTTACTCACATGATGATCAGGTTGGTATTGGCTGTTGCAGCGAGGTCTCATTTATTCTGCAAATGAAATGCTCTCCAGGCTGCATGAGTGGCTTCATAACGTGGTTGCTGATTTACATTGGATGCAGAGATCAAAGAGGGTGAGGGGAAAGCGGCAACGTACTATAGGACCCAACTTCAGAAGTTCTACATCATTGCTTCTGCCCTATTCTGCTGGGCAATCCTGATACCATATAGGAGGTGCCATGAATAGCAGGCGGCAAATATCATCTGGACTTTCTTGTTAGCCTCAGTTAAAAACAACAAAACAAATATTTTAAAAAATAAAGGAAAGAGATTTCTGGAATATTTCCATTCTCTGTCATGCCCACTGCCATAGTCTATTCAAGTTCTCATCTCCTATTGGACCTCTGCGGTAGCTTTATAACTGCTGTCCTTGTTTCCAATGTCATCCCTTTCAAAACGCTTCAAATAGCCTCCTTAAAGGCATGACACCTCCCACGGTTATAACCCTGCAGGTAAAGGCACTTGAGGACATAATCTGTACCCACATATCTGCCGTCATCCCTTTCATTCCCCTTCACCTCCCCCAACTATTTTTGTATTTCAGTCATGCTGGACCTCTTAATGTTTCCCCAAAACATCCTAAGCTCTTTTATGTCTCTATGTCTTTGCGTTTCCTGTTCTCTCGCCTGAAATAAGAACGACAGATAATAGTGATTATTGCAAGTCCTAAAATCGAGGTGCTAAATCACACATTGGATGGTTCAATTTTATTCTTTTTTTTTTTTTTTTTTTTTTTGAGACGGAGTCTCACTGTCACCCAGGCTGGAGTGCAGGGGTGCTATCTCTGCTCACTGAAAACTCCGCCTCCTGGGTTCACGCCATTCTCCTGTGTCAGCCTCCCAAGTAGCTGGGACTACAGGCGCCTGCCACCACGCCTTGCTAATTTTTTGTATTTTTAGTAGAGACGGGGTTTCACCGTGTTAGCCAGGATGGTCTCAATCTCCTGACCTCGTGATTCGCCCGCCTTGGCCTCTCAAAGTGCTGGGATTACAGGCGTGAGCCACTGCGCCCGGCCGGTTCAATTTCATTCTTATCACAACCCTTTGTGGTAAATCTTATTGCCATGCTCATTCTACAAATTGGCACTCCTAACCCGATGTGCATAATGGTTAAAAACATAGACTCAAGTAAAGTTTGGAGGTTCTGGCATAACCCTCTCTGTTATTCTCTATGCAACTAGCTTAAACATAAAAACTTTTATTATTCTAATCTATTAACCAGTTTTCAGTGTGTCTGACCAAATCAGTTGAATTTTATTTTTTTCAATGTGTGTGTGTGCGTGTGTGTGTGTGCGCGCGCGCATGTGTCAGTATGTACATGTTAAAGAGTAGAGGGAGGAAGTTGATAATCTGACTTTTCATTTATTTCTTCTGGGACAAAGGAAGTTTGGATATGTCAGACTGGTGGCTAATCAACACATTAATCAGTGTAAATCTCTAGTATGGATAGAGGTATATTTTACTCCCCTCTTTCTTTCCAAACTTCTTTACAGTCTCATGACCAACTTATTGACTTTATATTGCCAAGTAAATATATCAACTGCCCATATGTATAGAACCCAGACAATGAGAACACTGCCTAAATATTGTGTTTTCTATACTACTTGCTTTTAGCAACAAATCATAGCACCCAGCCTAACTTTAAAAATTCCATGTCATCCAACTTCAAACTATAACAAAAATTGAGATTTACAGAAGAGTTTCAAAACATTTTTGTGCATTAGACACTTCAGAAGTGATCTCTTAAAAACAAAACAAAATAAATAATAGGCAAAACGCCAGAAAACTTCAGGTACCCAACTGTGAACTCTCTTTTGTCCATATATGATTTGGAAAATTGAGAAAATAAATTCATTTCTATTACTCTTAATGCTGGGGAAAAAAAACTCACTGGTGGTAATTTAAGAAATTTGACCTTTAGGAAAAATCAGACTGAAGCTCATCCTTATATTTTTTAAAACAGGTAAATAAAAAACATAAATAAGAGAGATGAGTGCAGCTCACAGGGGATGCTCGTATTTTCTAGGAGCCTATGGTTATAAACAATGAATTTCACACATAGAGCACATTTCTACATGAACTCCTTTTCTTTACAAGTTATTTATATTTTACTGGAAATATTAAAACTTCATGTCTCTTTGTTGCTCATTGTTTCTTTAAATTTTTATTTTTATTATCAAAGTCATGGTTCAATAACTCAAAATCGTATAAAATGAAACAGTTTCAACACCATCCCATACTCAGTATGATCTCTATTAAATAATCATTTGTTTCTTGAAAAAGCATTCTACACTTTAATTTTTTTAGTGTTCCAGATGACCATTTAAACCAAATATTTAAATGAATGGTTAATGAGTCTTTTATCTTATTTCTTCCACCTGCCTACTGCCAAAAGGTATGAATTTAATACATTTTAGATTTTAAACAGTTGTGTATCTTCTGCTTTACAACGGATATTTCTATTCTAATGGATGTATTATCTTCTTTTAAAAATACTTCCTATAGTAGCCCTCCTAAGGGGTGTGAAATGGTATATCGTTGTAGTTTTGATTTGCTTTACTCACTCTTAATACCATTGTGATAGGTTATTTATTGTTAAAACTGTGATATATTTTCCTTTATTTTCTACACATACATAGATATATGCAGTTTGGTAATCTGTATTTAATCGCATTAGAAAGGTATTTTGCTATGTCATTAAAAATTCTTGTGAACATCATTCTTAGTGGCTACAAAAACTTAGAGAAAGACAGACATGTCCTAATATATGGGTGTGTATATTTTAACTGAATATTGGCATACCAAAATAATGGATTTAATGCAACCAGCAATGATAATGCTCAAACAACAGGAGTGCTATGAAGACAATGAAACAGGTGAGTTGTCAGAACACCTTCTGTCATTACATTAACTTTTTTAAGCATTAACTTCACTTGAAATTACAATAAACAAGATAAGTACAAGCATTAGGCAATTTGACCTATCAAATATCCCAAAGGCACAATCTATCACTAGCGGGTCTTTATGCAATTAGGTGACCAGTGACTCTTATATTTTAAAGGTTTTAAAATAATAAAATAGCTTTAGGGGTAAAACTAGCCAGATTTTTTCATCAAAAACATGTTCACAGTTCAGCTAAGCCTTGCTTTCTTTTAAACAATTGCTCTTTAAAATGCTCACCAATGGATTTAGAAATATCCCGTTGTAATCATTAAGATCTCAATTATATGTTATGAAACAAGAGGCATAATGAAATACTTGAACCTTCCTGTCCAACATAGCAGATATATTTTTGTATTTATGGTGTTCACACTAAAAAAGCTGTGCCAAGAAGCTCAAAATATTATTTGATGTTAGTGGTTTTGGAGCAGAGGAATTGGCATTGCCTTGATTTTTGTATAGCTTGGCTCAGGCCAATGGTTTCAGGCAGGACTTTCAGAGCAGACTTCTGTCAAATTTGCCATATGGAGTTATTGGGCTCAGATTATAGAGGTTTTCCTGGTTGTTAGCCTGATTTTGGAATTATCAGTACTCTCCAGGATTTTTTCCAAAAACAAAGAACACTTTCAGAAGAAACTGACACTTCAGGAAGAAAGGTAGTTTAATATTTGGAAGGTTTAGATGGTCTCTAATATTTCTAAAAGGTACCATGACTCGTGAAGAACTTGACTGGTAAAAGAAAGGTTCCTGTTAACCCTGGAACACAGCTAACAGTCTGACATGTAGCCTTACCTGAACTGGTGCCCACCCTGTACATCTCACGCTTAGCATTCTGCACAGCCAGAGACCCTGTCAGTTATAGGCCAGCCTGAAGAATGATGCTGAATCCAACTCAGGGACTGAAATCTACTTTATAGCATTTAAAAATATTATAGATCCAACTTTGAGTTGACCTACTCTGCAGGATCATGGTGATTAGGTGTGAGATACAATGGGAATGAAGATCTGAAAACCTTTTGCAGAAGAGAAGGAGGAAGAGGAAGAAGAAATCCAATTTTTACAGGTTTCATATTCTGGACACTAGAAAACACTTGCTCCTCACAGCACTGAGTTGTATGAAAAGGCAGCTCAATTGTCTTTCCTTGAGCAACACCGTGTGCCTGGGTATTCCCTTCCATCTCTCACCCATGGAGTTCATGTTCCTGTTCTCATGTCGCCACCACTGTCAAAGAAATAGGCTCTGCCATTTCTCAAATTTTATGGAGAATTATCCTGATAAATTAAGGCAGAGGTTGAAAACTCGCAGCCTTTACCCCAATTACAAATTTAATTTTTAAAATCCAGTGTTTTTTAAAAAAATCAAGGGAGTTTACATAAAAATTCGTATTTTCTGTTTCTCTCGAAAACAGCAAATCTGGCAATACCCTGCTCACATTCCCACCTACAAAGAATGCTGCACATTAAATGGTGGCTTTTCTTTAGGTGACTCTAATTCACTGGAGTCTCCATGTGATATTTTAGCATTTGCACCCTACTTGGCCCCTGTCGGCCTGGAGCTTTCTACTCCTCATGTGCATTATAGGACCCCATGCACATTGAAGATTCTTTCTCAGGCAGAGCAGACACCAGGCAAATATCTTCTGGTCTTAGGAGCAAGTCTTCTGAGAAGCAATGATGATGAATATCTTAAGTGATCTACTCAATGATTCTGAAAGTGTAAGAGCTAAACTACCTGTATCATAATCATCTCGGGGGCTTATTTAAAACATATATATTGTCCCACCTCAAACCTAAGGAGTCAGAATTTCTATGAGAAAGGGGGAATAGGAACATTAACAAGCATCCCAGGTGGTTTTTATGAAACACAAAGCTTGAGAATTATTGAATTCTTCCCCGATCTGACAGCTTTTCTCCTGGACAGACCCAATTAGAGGGAACTGATGGGTTTTAGGAAATACTGTAATTCTAGCTCGTCAGTCCAGCAGTGCTGAAAATGCAGAATTTATCCTTATCAAAAGCCAATTAATGCTAACCTTTTCAGTGAGTGTCCAGTACCACCATCAGTAAGGCAAATAAACAGGCAGTTTTGCATATAATCTAGTGATTTTTAATTTACTTTTTTCCCTTACTCATCCTGAAAAAAACAGGGAGTCACTGGGCTTTTGTATTTATTTTAGCTGCATTATTATTTTAACCCCTATCGTTAATGCAGAATTAAAATATCACCCTTCTATTTGCTTTTATTTCTGATATCTGAATGGTTTCAGCTTGACGCAATTAGCATGTAGAGCATGCTCACCTACTGTAATCTCCCAGATGAGTCACTCAGCTCCAGCACATAACTGCTTCTGGGATCCTGTTGGCTAACCAGGCTTTGAAACCCGGTGAAAAGAACTGTGTATTTTCTTCAGAAGTAATCCACAATGAGAAATTACCATAAATAGGCAGTTTTATTCACTCTAAGTGATTTTACAGTTTTTTACATAAAAACTGACAAGGCCGGGTAGCAAAATGAATCAGGTTGCGTATCCACACAGCTAATGCACACATGAATTATTCAATGAAATTTGCTTCAGTAGGTTTTTCTGAGTCACCTTGATGTGTGAACAGTTTCAGATAATACATTAAATGTTACACATTATGGTAAATTTACTATATTTTTGTTCCAACTACATCTTGTGTTGGCAAATCTGCTCAAATTTAAGTTTGTGTTGTGTTCACATGTGTTGCTATTTCCTGAGATGTCCCAATATATTTTAGCCATCAAACAAATAGATCTTCACCTCTCTGAGGCTCAGTATCCATACTTGTTTATCATGCAAGAGACATGCAGATGAGAAAATAGGCAACTGCCATTCTGTCTGTCATTGCTGTTTATGGAGGAAGTAAAAATGAGCTGGGACAATAAATAGGTGGGGCCAGGAAAGGATCCTTTAAGGAAGGGATCTCAAAGCTCAGACCTGAAAACTGAGTGGAAGTTACCAGAGGAAGAGAGAGAGGGAATGCATTGGTTTTCTTTTGCTGGATCAGAAACTACCACGAACTCGGTGGCTTAAAAGCAACATTCATTATCTCATATTTTCCCTGGGTCAGGAGTCAGGTGTGTATCAGAGTCTCCCGAGGCTGCCATCAGGCTTTTGCAGACGGCATTCATGTCTGGGGCTCAGGGTCCTCTTTCAAGCTCCTTCAAGCTGTTGACAGAATTTAGCTGCTGTGGTTTTAAGACTGAGGTTCCCACTTTCTTGCTGATCGCCAGCCTGGGGCAGCTCTCAGCTCCTTGAGGCTGCCTGCAGTATTTCATCCTTTGGCAGATCCTCTCACAACGTGGCCACTTACTTCAAGACCACCAAGAGAATGTTCCTCTTCAGGAAGGACCCAGCTCCTCCTTATGGACATTCTTCTGATTCAGTCAGGCCCACCCAAAATAACTGCCATTTTTGGTTAATTCAAATATCAACTGATTTGAGATCCTTAATTACATCAGCAAAATCCCTCCACCTTCTCCACACATCGTAACCTAATCATGGGAGCGACCGTTCATCCTGCTCGTGATTAGGCTCATACGTAAGAGAAGGAGATCATATAGGACATGCATGTAGAGTAGAGGATCTTGGGGGCCATCTTAAAATTATGCCTACCACAAGGAAGGATTTTCCAGGCAGGAAGAACCAGATATATGAAGGAAGCCTAAATGAAAAGATAGCAATTTCCAGTGTCTGAGGGTAAGGCTGGAGTGGTGACCTGGCCAGATCATGCACTGCTGGGTTTAATGGCCTATGCATACTCTATTATGCAATTATTAAAATACCTGTTTGCAAATAATATTTGAAATATTAAAAAATGGAAAACTGCATACCATAAAATATTAAATGGGAAAATCAGGATATGCATTTATATAACATGGTATCAGTTTCGGAAAAATATACGCATATCTTAAAAGACTGGAAGTAAATACATCCATCTGTCAGCCATGGATACCTCTGGGTGAGAAAGTATGGATGAGTTAGAGATTCTTTGTCCCTTTGCTTAGTTCTAAAATCATCACAATAAATATGTATTCTCTTATACTAATATTTAATTAAAAACTTATTCATGGTACTTGCAAAAACAAATGAATTCGAGCAGTCTCTTTGAAGGAATCAAATTTTGTACTCCAGGTGTTTGACAGGTTGAAAAACAAGCTCAGGAATTAGCTGCACATGATCTGTACAAACATGGCGATCAGTCAGTGGAAATGAAGTCCAGCTTCAGCCATGCATGGTGAGTATAACAGACCTACTCTGATATGTTTCATCACTAAACAATGAGCAAGAGATCTAGTGTTTAAATTCTGAAGGCATTAAAGCAATTAACCTCCCTCTACCTCGATTTTTTTTATATATAAAAATTGAGGGGAGCAAAATTCCATTCTTGTCACAGGTCTCAACTTCAAGTAGTGTGCAAGCAAGTAGCCTGACCTCTTGCCTGTTAATTTAGCTCCCTCCTGGATGGGGTATTTAATCAGCTGTCCTTCCCAAGCACCCAGTGGACTTGAAGCTCACAATTAGACAGAGATGGCTGGAGGTGCCAAGTGCTATTTCCTAGGTGGCATCACCTGTGTGCTCAGAGTTATAAACATAGGCAGCTTGCCTACTGCCAAATCCATTACAACTTTCAGAGGTGTTTGCTTGGGAAGAGGAGGAAAGACTTTTTGAGAACCAGATGGGAGTTTAGAAATAAGTAACATTGACAAGCAAATCCTTCAGACACATCTTCAAGTTTCAAGAGAGCAGTTAACAAAAAAGAAAAATGTATTTTTAGAAATTGTTTGGGAGGTGAAAGGATTTTTCTGGGGGGAGTAGGGTAGGGAATGGATAGAGAAGATTTTTTTTTTTTTTTTTTTTTGCTCTGTAATAGCTCAGAGATCTTTGAGTTGAAATATAACAAAATGTATTTCCTCTCTCCTGCTCCAAAAACTGAAAACCAAGTGCACTAGAAAATGTCAGAGTTGGCCACTGAACAGACCGTATTTCTAATTCATGGCAAGATGGCTAAAATAAAAATTCTTGAAATACATATTTTAAAATTAGATTTTGACCTTTGATAGGGCTTATCATGCTATTTATATTGTAGCAGAAGGAGCTGATTTTTCAGTAGTTGCCTCATCAAAGACATGACTCACATTTCCTTAAGCATTTACACCATATGTTTCCTGAGGTAAAAAATAAATAAATAAATTTTATATTTTTTATACAATTAGTGAAATGTGAGCAAAAAATATATGAAAACATTTTAAAAATACTTTGGGGAGCATGTGGTCTAGAAATGTTGATTTCTAGAAATTGAAATTATGTTAGATATTTGGCCAGTGTAGCCATTAGGTACATTTATGAATATAAATGAGAAGTAATCATTGTGATGTTCATTTTATCATTAAGGAAAAAAGCAGATTTAAAGTTTAGCAATGAAACAAAGGTACTATTGAAACTCACTTTATATTTGAAAATATGAATGTGAGTTTAAAAAGTTTTTGTTAAACTAACTGAAAAGAATCATTTTAACATTTAAAAAGAAAAATATTATTTTAAGTGACATTTGGTGACATTATTATATGTGTACAAGCTGTAACTATAAGATAATGAGATAAATTATGTGGCCAGTGGAAATTAAATTTATCTTTATGATTACTAGCAACAGGGACTACTTTATTCAACTATCTTTACATAATATCAAATTATTGTAAAATTTCTAGGAAATGCATATTCCATTTAAAATATGGAGAAGTACATACAGAAAATTATTAACATATGAAAATCAGCATCCCAGTTAAGGAATCCCCAGTTTCCCACTTGGTGCTCAAATCACTTGATGTTTTATTTCATTGGTACTTTTTCTAGGGCGGTAGATTTAGGAACAGAAAACAGACTCTACACATGGAATACACTGAAGTCTTGAGGAGGTGTGATGTTTCCCTAACCTTGGATAGGTGGTACCATCCTTTCAGTCACCGTTAACTCTGCCTTAGACTCTCTACCTAATCATCCCCAAATCATTTCACTTCTGCCTTCTTAACGTTTTGAAGATGTCCTCTAAAATTTCAAATCCCACCATATCTGCCTCCGAACCCACCTCCCTGACTTTCAGTCTTGAAGCACCCTAACAAACCCGCCCAACCGGTGCATGTTCCACCTGGAAACCAGGGTGATCACTCTGAAATGCCAGTCTGATCAGTCATTTTCATACTTTTGAACCTTCAATAACTTCCTAGAACCTATTCCTGGAAACCATTCCAACATATCACCTTGGCAAAGGAAACCCTTTTCTTACCTGGCTCCTGCATATCCCTCCAGATTCACCTTTTGACACCTCCCCCGTCATCTCCCAGCAGTCCCCTTCCTGCACACACACAGAGTTTCAGTCTTGCCAAACTCTTTGCAGCTTCTTGAGTGGACCTTGCTCTCTGCACTACAATCTCTTTCTGCCTAGATGCATCTGGTTAACTTCTACTCTTTATTTAAGTCTTAACTCTAAGTAGATGTCAGTTTTGAGGATGCCCTCTCTGTGCCCACTTTGGAACTTGGGCTTCTCTGTTGTCCTATGTATTCCTCCCTCATAGCCCTCATCTCACTGAATTGTAATCATGTCTTCACTAGTGTTTCCTTTCTAGCATGATAGATTTTTGTATTGCCAGAGATCCCAACAAATTCCCCAGGTCCTAGCACTGTGACTGGAACACAGTAGGCATTTAATAGTAGTTAACCAGTGAGTAAGTATATGTAATGAAAAATCTACCTGCCTGAGCATTATAAAATATGAAATTAATCTAAACTTTGCCACTTTCTGTAATATCTGTGTGTCAGTCACAAATGCTTTTGGCTGCAAGAAAACCCCGCTGGCAGTCTTTTAAAACAAGTAAGGAAGTCTAAAAGGAGTCAGTTGTTGGCCTTGTTTCAGTACAATGTTAAAGGCAGCATCTCAGTGCTTCTCTAATGGTCACAAAATGACTACTGTAGCTCCTTCCCTCACATTCACTTCCAGTTCAAGAAGCAGAATGAGAGACAGCAATAGCCACCCTGTTTCTTCTTCAAGAAAGCAAAGATATCTTAAAAGTCCCCACCATCCTTCATTTACTTCTCATGGGCTAGAATTATGTCAGTGTCAACCCCAAGTGCAAGAGAAACTAGGGAAATTAGTTTTAGTTTTTAGCATTCTCACACTCTATGTTGAAAATGAGTAAGAGACAATAATTTGGGGAATAGGTGTGGGATTAGTCAGCTAACAGTGTTTGCTACACTTTGGGACAAAACATTTTACCTCTCTTACTCTTTGGTTCTTCCATTGAGTAAAGAATTAGAATAAGTAATCTTTCTTTAAGAATCAATTTTCTCTCATCTGTAATTCCCATATATTCTTATTTCCAAAATGGAATTACCTTCTACACCAGATAGTGACTTCAAGCTTTTCCCCTGAATACTTCACATTTCAAGAAAGCACCATGTTACCAAGAAGCTCGTCCTTTTCAAGAACTCTATTTGCCATAATGTTCTCCCTAACAGGGGCTGAACAGTACATGCCCAGATTCCCTGCCTCTGACCTCACCACACCCTCTTCTGTGTGGCGATCTCTCAAATTGTTTAGGACAATTATCATGGCTTCTCTAAATCTCCCCTTTCCCAGGCTCAAATTCCCTTGCTTTGGTAGTTTTTCACATAAGCCCCTTTTGTCCCCTCACCACCCTGGTCAGCCAACACCAGACATACTGTCTTCATTTACTTATGATTCATTTAACAGATAATCACTGAGTTCCTGTCATGTATCAGCACTGCTCTAGGAGCTGGTGATATGGTGAGAAACAAGGAAGGGAAGGCCCCTCCTCTCATGAGGCTTATAGAGGAGCAAAGGAATCAGATGATAAGATAAGCATTACACACACAGACACGCACAGAGGATCATTTCAGAGAGTGATTCATGCCAAGATGAAAATGACAAAGGGAGATACAAGAGTGAAAAGGGATATGCGTGTGTGTGTGTGTGGCAGTGCACGTGTGAAGGTAGAAGACAAGCTTTCAGATTTGATGATCAGGGAGATTTCTCTAAGACCTGAATGGGGATAATTAGCTAGCATGGAAGAGGAAGAGGTTTTGAAGCAGGAGGACTTGTAAGTGAAAGGCCCTGGGTAGAATGAGCTAAGCCTGAGCTGGGAACAAAAAGATGCTCAGAGGGGGAAAGTGTTGGGAGATGGCCTGATAATGCACATGGGGAGCCCCCCGCCACAAGTTCATGTAGGACAAGACAAGAACTCAGATCATATTCTAAATGACAGTATTTCAATACCCATCTTAAAAGGTGTCTAGACAAAACTTAACACTTATCTACACATATTGCCTGACTGGAGTATTCCAGTTTATAACCTCTCCTTGTAGTGGGCACTATATTTCTATGGATGCAAGCTACAGTTATATGACTTTTGTGGATGCCATGCTATCCCCAGAGTTCCACCGTGATTTCTTGTATGCTTTTTGATGCACGCTGCTCACATGCATGAATATTACTTGCACAAAGAGAAAGAGTAGGTGGATGTGGTGCCAGGAGCTATTAGAATGATTCACATTACACTTCCACCATATGAAAAATAATGTACAGTCAAAAGCAACACTGCGTCATATCATCGAGCAGCTTGGGAAAGCCTAAATTACATATTTGAAGTTCAGTCAGTCATTGAAATTAGATAATCTGGATGGTCCTGAAAGTGTCTTTCTTGAGAGCTTTCCTCCAAAAGCAAAATTAAATGGTAAGGGAAAAAATTAAGTATAACAAAAATGACAGCAAAAAAACAAAAAACAAAAACAAAAACTGAGGAATATCAACCAGGCAGAAGTTGGAGGAGAGAAGTCCAACTCTTGGTAATTAACTTGGGATAAGCAAATTAAATGTTGGTTTTCTCTCTCTCAGAGGCCCTAATTGTATTTCCTCCAGCAGTCACAGGCTTGGGGTTTTCCCCAGGACTGTGGAAGTCAGACATCAGAGCTGAGAACTCCAATGACCACCAGGCTGCATTTTAATGCTGAGCTGGGAGCATCGATGCTCTCCAAGACAGCCTTGCGAGTTCCATCTTCCACTGACTCAACGTTCACCCTGTGTGCTTCATCTGCTGTTCAGCCATGCAGGCAGCAGGGATCCTGAGGGCTCTCCTCCCCCATATGGTACTGAGTTTTGATTCATCCTTTTCCCCTTCCCTATCAGCAGGTATTCTAGAAGACAGTTTTATGATGACATTCACAGCTAGCATTTAAACCAGATAAAAATAAAACAGGATGTCAATAAAGAACTAATGATGTGTGTCGGTGTAAATGTATAATAATAATAAAAAGAATAGACATCTGTTTGCCGAGGTACCATTTAAGGCCTTGGGGCTTTAAATGAAACTGCTTTATAAATGCACCAACATATGTGACTGTTTGCCTACGTCTTTCATCCATGAAAATTGCCCTGTAGACAGTTGCCTTTGAGGTGAAAAGCACTCTATAGGCACTAAATAGTATGCTAGAACACCTCTAAGTGCTAATCTAACTACCTTCATGACGGAAGTTTCAGGAGAACAATTTAAGGGTCATGGAAAAAAAGTGTTAAACAAGTTGGTAACCTGACATTTCCTAAAAACTGGATTCATAACCCGAGGGAAAGTAGAGAGAGGAATCAAAACAAGCCTGGTAGGATGAAAGTAGGCACCCCTCCTTGGAGGCGTGAAATGCCTGGAATAATTTAGGCAAGAATGCCTATTGTCAGTGATGACCTTGATTTAGGGGCAGTTACAGCATGGTGGAAACACCCCTGGACTGGAGATCAGGCATCCCTTATGGCTCCACCCCTGCCCAGCACTGAAAGATATTTGGCAGGTCTCTTAACCTTTTTGACACTCCTTTCTTCTTTGTTAAGTAAGCAGCTAGTGCTGGTCCAGTGTAATTTGAACTGTGTTTTGCATGACCTAGGGTTCTGCTTAGTGCCACGTGGAGGTGGGGATGCCTTGGTCGAAGGTGAAGTAGGTGCAGTAAGCAGGTGGGGCTCTGCACTCTCTTTACTCTCCTTCTTCCAGTATCATCAGAACAACTCCACCTTTATGTTTTTATACACTGAGTTCTTTGTAAGATCTTAGTTTTTTTTTAAGTGTCAAACTATACTGGATTATGAAATGACAGCATTATTCTAGCATTCTAAGTAAAGTGTGTAAATTATAAACAACCGTTATTAATGGTCAACAAATTGTCATCATTACTGAGCAATGCTAGTAACACCAAGTAATACAATTAATGAAATCCTTGAAAGTAGAACCTATCGGTGACCCATGCATACAACTGATAAGCTATGGATAATGTATAGAAGAATGAGTTCATTTTGGTAATTATTTGTGCTTTTGACAATATTGGTGAACTTTCATCTTTAAGGAGCTGTGGTGTTCTAGTTATTCTTGCCACAACTGCATGGCAAGAATCTCTGGAATCTGTTCGTATGTCCTTGGGCACAAAAACAGTCTTTTTTGGAACTGTTCAAAGATTATGTAGTTTTGTAGACATTTAGAAAAAATCTCATAATTAATGTTAAACACTCAATTGTCTCGGTGTTGATTTAAAGCACATAATGTGTGCTTAACATCCTGCTAGGTGTGAGGGAGATTCATTCATCATTTAGGAAATGTTTCTGGGCATCAGTCTTGTAATAAACACGTTCCCAGCACTTGGCTTCATAAAGCAACAAAACAGACAATGCATATTCCCGCCCTAGTGGAGCATATATTCTAGATGACAGATTGAACACCTAGACATATATGACATAGCTCTTTCTTGCAAGGAGAGTCCAGTTGGGAAAATGTCAACACCTAAAACAGTTAAAGGCTAAAATAGCTTCTGTGGACACTAAGTGCTACATAGCAGTTCCAGAGGAGGCAGAGAGTTAGACCTGGCTAGACTTTGGACAGGGGGTAGAATTAGATAGATAGCTCCTGGCCTGGGGCCTAGTACATAGTAGTTGCTCAATAAATATGTGTTGAATAAATTAAAAACCAGGACTGACTGGATAGACAGTTTACACATTTATATAATAAGAATGTAATTTGGGAAAGGGGGTTTAGAATGAGCCTGGGGATAGGAAGCCTTCAATGAGAGATGAAGAACTGTAAATGGTAAAGTTTTTGAAGTTGGGGAAAGGTGGAGAGGAAGTGAGGCGTAATATGGAGAAGCAAAAATGTGAATATTTTCCAAGATGGCTTGACGTTCTGATAGATGAACCTCTGAGACAGAATCTAGGGGGAAGATAGATGAGAGGGCCAAGGAGCCTCTGAGAGTGCAAAGAAGTAAAGAAAAACCAGGATGTATGATGAGAATATTATTATGGAGCTATCTAGTGTGGATGTGACTTCTCTTCCCCATATCAACACAAAACATTTAGCAAAACATTTCTCTTTCTCTCTCTCATGCTCTCCTGTTCTTTCTCCCTCTATCTCTATTTCCTTTTGCCCTATCTCTAGATATCTGTTATGTAGATGATAGATGATAGATAGATAGATAGATAGATAGATAGATAGATAGATAGATAGATGGATGGCTGGATAGATAGATAGATAGATAGATAGATAGATAGATAGATAGACAGACAGACAGATCTTGGAAGTGGTAAGACTGACAAAGTAGTGAATATAGCCTCAAAATGGCTGCAGGGCAAGGTGAGATGCTGAGTTCAGCCTTCAAACCAATCCCTGTTTACACTCTGCCTATTTATTTGTTTATAATATACTCTGACTCCCCATCGACATATTTACATTTTTGGTAGAAGAGATTATTTCTGATATCTCTTTGTATTTATTTCTTAGCACCAAGATAATTTAAACCACTATTGTATTATTATAACTTCTATTGTTTTTACTCCCAAGAAATACATATTTATTGAAGAAAAATTAGAGATACAGTTAAGTTAGGAAAATAATAATATCAGAAAAGAGGGTCATCACTTAAAACATGGTTACATAGATAGTAAATACTGTGCTAAGTATTGTAATGATGCTGATGCTATTGTAATAATGATAGTGATGGTGAAGATGGTGATGGTGATGATGATGATGATGACAATGATGAACACATACCTCCCACTGATTATGTGTAAGGCATTGTTCTAAACCTTTGTCTAAATTAATTCCTGAAGTCTTCACAACAGCCTCAACAGATGTTATTCTTCCTCCTCCTATTTATTTTATTTTATCATGTGTTATAGATGAGGTATCTGAAACAGAGATAAGCAACCTGGCCTGGGTCACACAACACAAAGTGGTAGAGGTAGGAAATGACCCAGGCAGTCAGGCTACAGCTTTTTGGGCACTACCAAATAATACTAATAATACAATTCTGTAGCAGCCTGCTTTCGAGTTACGGAATAGTTTCTAGAAGAAGTCACCCACATCAATTTCGAGCTCGGGACCATCTACTCTGAGCCGAAGCACCTAACCTTGACCATAAACTGACTCCACCACATAATCACACTTGGCCTTTCTGTAAGTGATAAGCAACTTGCCTCTGTGGACACCTACCCTGAGAAAGGTAGTCACCCTGCTTCATGCCTTGTTTCAAGTACATTTATTATTATGAATTACTTATTAATATAAATTTATTGTTATTTATATATTATCCAACGTATTAAGTGGCGTATATGTATGCAGGTGTGTATGATTATGAAATACAAGATGAAAGAACTATAAGAAAACAGCTTTGAAAAAGTTAGTAACGACTGGGCCGTAGGCCCTGCAGTAAGGCATGTTCATGTATACCATTTCCTTTCACGATGGTAACAGCCCAGCAAGGTAACTGTCATCAGGGCTGCCATGTATTCTAGTGCTGTTTGTGCACTGAATAAAGGCATTTGCCTGAGGGATGGTAGGGCTCAAATCCAGATGGCATTCCTCTTGATGATCTATGAACCCAAGAAGATGAGTCTGCCTGGAGGGAAAGCCTTTTCTGTTATGCACAAAGTTCCACAGAAGCTAGAGTTGTCCTGGGATTGATTATCTTCATTTTGTAAATAAGGACATTAAAGATCAGAAAGATTGAGTCATTTCTCAAGAATATGTATCCAGGAAATAACAAATCAAGTACTCAAACCTAGGCCAATATGGCTTCCACTTTCTTTCTCCAAAATCACCCCTATGTCTTTCAAGTAAATTGCATTGCTCTATTCACTGGTACAAAACTTGTTGTACCATTTAAAATTCAAGGACTATCTGATTGTGTATTATATTTTTAGATTCTTTCCTGAAAGCAGGTTTTAATGGGGAGGGAGGAAGTAGCAACTGGAAGAGAGTTTTGAGATGTTAGATGGTAAAATGTGCAAGCAAATTCCCCAAAAATCTGGGGACACAGACTTCATGGCCTTCAGAATAATTGAAAGGAGAACCCTTCAAATATGAAGCTTCAGCTGAAATTTCAATGTGGTCTATTTACCTAATGGGCTACTCATTAATTACAAGCTATTAGTGACTATTAACCTATGAAACTGTATTTACAGTTCAGAAATGTATTTGATTTTCACAAGCTTTAGTAGGGAACAATGCTCAGTCAACACTTTCTTTGCCTAAAGAGTACGATCAAAGAGCATGAAGCATAGTAAATGAATATTTAGCCTTTGAATTTGGAGTTTACAAAGGATAATTATTCATGGGTTGGTGAATTCATTTTCCTCTCTACTCCACAGAGCCTCTGGATTCCATTTACAACTTTGCACAATCAGATGTAAAATTAAAATATAATCATTCCATTTTAAATGGTTCCCTGTACAATTATCTCATTTTAAATCTTATGCTAATGTGGTTATTCTAATGGAACTATGATCATTATTTTATGTATGTAAAAATGTCAATACTGTCCAGCTGATGATATTATCTAACAGTGTGTAGCAAAGCATGTTCCCTTCCTATAGTGCCTCGTTCCATCTATGGGTAAGATGGGAGGTGGGAGTGGGGGGAACATGGCATTAGCTGTGGACAATAAAGCAAAATAAGTACAATAGGTGTTCAATAAAGTCGTCATTTTTGGTACTTACGGTGTAGTTTCCTTGTTCCTTTGGTTCCTTTTGCAGTGGGTGGATTTGCTTAGACAGAGAGAAGTGGCAGAGGGAGACTGCATTTGTATTTGGTTACTTCAGAGGAATGCAACTTGGTATTATCAGCCTTTAATTCTGTAGGGCAGTCTCCAGATCATTTCGATGCTGAACTTTGTCATAAAAAACTATTGATTTTTTTCCTTCCAATTATAAACATTTGCTGGTTTCTTGCCAGTTAATAACTGACATAACATTATTTCAGACCTGCTTACTTAGAGCTCTGTTGTGTGTTTCTCTTGACTGAAATTATTGCCTTAGCATATCAACTGAACACACAAGAGAAAAATCAAGTTATCTATATTTATCATATGCATTTTGAATACCTATATATGATGCTTGAGCATAGTAGTTTTTATAATCCTGTAAGCGATTTTTCAGGAGACCAAATCTGACCTCCTCTCTTACACCCCTTTCACACTGCCTGCAACACACTGCACATAGCACACACACCACCACCCTGACTGACCAATGGAATGTGAGCCAACTATGAATCTCAAACTTGTTGATACTGGATAATGCCTGGAGGAGAAACATGGCTACTGTTCAGTAATTCCAGAAAGAATTTCTTCTTTAAACTCAGTAAACCCAATGGCTTCTCAGAAAGTTCTTTCTGAGTTTTCTTATTTGAAATTTGAAAATTATTTGAAATTGACTTAACTGACATCACCTGTTCCCCTCTGGATCTCCAAGTGATTACTTTTGACTCTTTCAAATCCACTCACCTCAGGGTTGGGGGACTGAGTCACAGTCTGCTTTTTCCTCCATTGTCATTTCCAAATTTTTTTCCCTCTCCTTGCTGGGGCTGGTGCTAAGTTGACCCCAATTTCTCCCTCCTTGTGCTGTCACTCACTGCCTTTCCAGAATCTTCTGCATCAGGTCAGTCACTCTTTCCAACTTAATTAATTCCATATATCAACCCATTCATCACCAGAGCCACGTGATTTCCTGAGCCCTTCACACAAATTGTCTTCTCTGCACCACAGATGCCAGTATACTCTGGCCCTTGCCATCTGTCCATAAGATGCAACACCAGTCTGCTTCCAAAATCCCTAGTTCAGACAGCCTGCCTTCCAGTTGCCATGTCCTGTTTGCTTCCCAGTTTAACTATGTCACTCCCGCTAATGCTTCTACTTGTCAATCCTTTACTGACCTCTCCATTTCCTCCAACTCTCTACCTCATCCTACGTTCCTTCTGGCCCCCATGTCTGCTTCAAGTGAACGGACCCATTTTCATCTGTTTATCCATGTTGGGATTCTAGTCAGATTTCCTTGAAATTAAAGCTTTTTCTAGTATAAATACTCAGCCTGTCTCTTTCACTTTAAAAGTGAAGACATAGACACACAGAGAAGTGAGATGATCTTTGTCCAATATTAGTCAGTGGTGGAAGTCCCTTGATAGCCAATCCATATTTCCTTCACAGTAATAGAAAGTACCAAACTTTAAAAATGAGATTAAGAGTCGCCTTTACATAAATGTTTAGGCTTTTGATATCTCAGGGCTATTTTGTAATACTCTAATTTTAGGAATCATTGTTACAATGTTTCTAATCTACTGAGTTACACATATATATCCTACATATATGGTCTAAACATATTCTGTAGAAACAATGGGGATTCACGATTATGAAAAGAGTGGCCATTTAGGCAGTGTGTAAATGTTGCTGCTGACATCCTAATGTACTTTTGATTCTTGCAGTCTGGTGTCATAAAATAGCTTTCTAAAAAAGAGCATTTTAATCATGACTCATTTTCTGATTTCTCTCTTCCATGATCCCAACATCTTCCTAAGAAATCCACTCTGTACCTGAGTTTCCACATGGAACTTAGGACAATGAGGTTAGTGAATTAGATCTCTAGCAGAATCAAACAAAAGTAATCCTCACCAAGGCACTAAACCACATTGCTTTGAGTCTATACGAGTTCAGGAATTTCTATCTGAGCAAAAGCCACAAATGGCCAGAGCAGACCTCAGGCTTTGTGCTTGAACTGCCTAATGCCATTTGAGTTTTTGATCCCACACTTTTCCTTGCCAGACCAATGGTCTTTTCTAGCAGTAAAGTTTCAGAATAGGTAGGCTACCATCATCTTTGGGCTACCCCAGTGTTTACTTAAGTTGAAATTCAGATAGATATGTCTTTCTATATGAATCGCTGCCATTCTGCTATGCCCATGTTTTTGTTTCTTATTCATCTCTGGCTTGTCTCGTAGTGCCCTTTCCAGTGCTGACTTATGTTGCTGAGTCAAGCTCTTCTTTTTATCTGATATATTTTACAGTTTGCTGTACTGCATCAACTCTACTGGAATCATATTTCTCTTGAGACTAACTACTAGGCAACTTGTGCTTTCTTCTTGCACTGCATTTTGCAAGTGCTTCGTAAGATTTCACTTTCATTTTAAGGCAGTAGATAGCTCAGAGAATGTGGAACAGTAACTAAAACAGTTCCAAGAGCTATAGAATCAAAGATGAGTTCAACTTCTGTCTCTGAAACTTAGAATGTAACCAAAGTCAAGCTATATAACCTCACTAAGCCTCAGTTTTCCCATATTTAAAAGGGGATTGTAATGTTTATGAGTCTACCACTACATCAGATTGGTGCAGTGATTACAGGAGATAGTGCATGTGAAACTCCTGGCATGGAGCCTGATGCATTTGAAACATTTACTACAAACTACCATTGTTGTTATTATTATTAAAAATAATCCATTCTTTCAAAGAATCTTGTTCTTGGCCACCAAGCTTGGAAATCAGTGATATTGTTCATCTTATTTGACCAGTTTTTTTGTTTGTTTGTTTGTTTGAGAATAACTTATGACCTCTGTGGAAGCAAGTCTGGCCTCATCTTGACCATTCTATATGCACATACTAAATTTTCAATTTTAATGGCCCTGTGAGCTTTCCTCCCATAAGCCAAAAAGTGCTATTTTTCTATTCTAGTGTTTTCTTGTCAGGCAACAATAATTTCTAAATAATATGCTTCTTCTAAACCAATCTCTTAAAAAATAGATTGTTTTTGTTTCTGACCTTTTCTTATTCCATTTCAGAAACTATTCTTTCTTCTTCTTTAAGCAAGTTATAAAACCTTCTATTTTTAATATGCTGAGACTTCTAGTCAAACCATTACTGTCCCAAAAGAAAAGCCCTTTTAGCACATTTACAGATTCTTGCTATCTGTGCCCTAACCAAATTGCGTTACAGGGATAGTTTCTTAACCATTAAAATGATAGGTGAACACCATTTTATTTTGAAGGATTACTAAGCTATTTTTAAAATCTCTATAGTTAGAAAAGAAAAACTGTTTAACTGAAACCTAAACCCATTAAAATAACAGTTCTCATGGCTCCCCGTTTTGCAATACTTTCCTATTCATAAAATGAGAATGTGCACTTTACCTTTTTGATCCATATATTTGATGTTTTTCAATTCTCTACACGTTCTTTATCTCTCTGTCAGTGTGGAATATTCTAACTTGTTAAAGCCCAAAGCAGCAGCTGGCTATTAATGAAATATACAGAAAGGTATTTGGTAAAGGCTACCTGAAGATGATGATGACAATGACAAAGATATCTGATTGAAAGTAATCTTTACCTGTTAATCTTCCCTTAATGTCTCCTACTAAAATGGCGGATATTATTTTCTTGGATGATGATTGAAAGATTAGTTTGGAATGAATACATTTATTTTTCCATGGTTGATTCATAGATTATTTTAGAAATTGCTGATTGTGAAAATTAAGCCTTCTTTTTCAGCCTTTTGAGTTTTATGTTTCTGTAGTTTAGTTTTAAAAATAATGGAGACATTAGAAAAAACTCAAGAGGTATTAATCCTCATATCCTTAATGGTAAAGAGTGAGGTAGCTAACAAATGAGGTTCTGGAACACTAGCAAAGGAGCCTGTCTCTCTTCTGGTCCTGTTGTTGTCCAATTACAGGTGAAAAGATGCTATCTGTCAGCTTGTCATTAAACTCAAATACACAAAGGCCTGTCAGTGCTCTTATGCACTTCCTGCCAATATGAGCACATCCCATATTGATGTTTCTACTAAGGCTTGCTGTACTTGTAAACAGTGTACTTGTCTGGTAACTAAATAGGGACAAGCATGCAGTAACAGTGTGACACTGAGCATTTCAGTTATATGTCTTCTTACCTCAGGATTTTAAGAAGAAACAATGCTAAAGGAGATTTTTTAAAATTAAAAACAAAAACTACCTTTCTAGGGTATTTTAAAGAACGAAGATGAATTACAATTGCATATGCGTCCGTTAGGTATGTGTGATGCCAGGTTTATCCATGACCTCTTTTGCCCTACTGCTTTTTAAGTAATATGGGAAATGCAAATAACAAATAAAAACCTACTTAAATAGACTAGTAAAAAATTGAGCAGTAAGGGATCATTGTATAATTAGATTAAAGTAGTGATTTTGTGAAGGGCTTTAAAATGCCTTAACATAGGCACTGACAACATGTTTGTAGGTCTCACTAATGATTTTTTATGCTTTTTCAATGGAATATGCGTCAGAATGAGGTCATTAGTTCTTTGTGGTTAACCAGAACCTCAAGATTTCTTGTAATGAGAGTTACTTTTCTTTCTGGGATCGCTGACAAACCGGAAGAGAGTGCTGATGAAATGTGGGAAAAACAGCTGTGATATAACAGGAGCTGCCAGCCCCCCACACAGCTGACTGCAGAGATAATTAATTGTGAAGAGAGTAAGGAACTAATTCACATAATTGTGTAAATGTTAAGTAATTTACATAATTGGGTATATATACAAATGGATTTCTTCCCTAAGCTATTTTTTTTAAGTGCAGAAAAATCTAATCTACTAGCAGTTGATTATTAAGGAACCAATTTTTAAATAAACCAAAAAAGTGTCTATTCTAATATGTGCTATTTTTCTTTTTTTCTTTTTTTTTTGAGACGGAGTCTCGCTCTGTCGCCCAGGCTGGAGTGCAGTGGCGCCATCTCGGCTCACCGCAAGCTCCGCCTCCTGGGTTCACGCCATTCTCCTGCCTCAGCCTCCCGAGTAGCTGGGACTACAGGCGCCCGCCACCTCGCCCGGCTAGTTTTTTTTGTATTTTTTTTAGTAGAGACAGGGTTTCACCGTGTTAGCCAGGATGGTCTCGATCTCCTGACCTCGTGATCCGCCCGTCTCAGCCTCCCAAAGTGCTGGGATTACAGGCTTGAGCCACCGCGCCCGGCTGTGCTATTTTTCAAAAGAAGTGTTTGCCTGTGACTGTATCCTGCATCCCTTGTTACAAGTGTGTGTGCATATATGTGTGTGTGTATATATGATGTCTTTCTGGGACTATCTGCTTAATCTCACTACAATTACTTTTGGGTTATTCCATGAACAACACAAGTAAATCTCTCTAGATACTCTTTATCTCAGGAGTGACAAATATGTGTTAAGAGTGACTTCTATTACCCTTGCACTATAAATTTATTTTTTCCAGTGTTTTTTGCCTTTGATTTGAGACTTAGCCTAGGAATCATTCCCAAAGAAGTGCTCCAGACAGCTGCCATGAATGAATCAGAATTGGCCTTTGGAAGGAGGCCTACCTGCCAGTCCTCTAATGGACATAACTTACTTTTACCTCACAGTGTTACTCAGTGCTGTATCTACTAGGGCTCATGAGATGCAATGTTCATACTATTTTGTTCCCAGAATCCCTATGAGTGTTTTGTTCCCCGGGTTGTATATAAAGGACGTACGATGGGGTCAGGCCAATATTTTTTGGCTCTTAAAAGGACTCTTGCTGAGGTTTGCCAGTACCTGCTGATCTGCAGCTTCCCCAGCTCCATAAGCAGTGATAGGAGTTCTGAGTGAGCCCCAGATTAAAGAACCATGCATAGAACAATGCCCTGCAGCAGACTCACGGGACAAATCTTAAAGAGCACCCCCAGACTCTTGAGGCATAGATACCTCCTGAAAATAAGGGTCTGCTTTCTCTAGGTGATTACTTTGGAACATTTAATAAAGCATTACCAAAATGGAAAAAAAAAATGTATGTTTTATACCCTCACATTTCTTTTTAGTCATTTTTAGCTTTGCTCACAGTCTGATTACCCCCTCACTCCCAAATCCTTAGCTCCTTACAAAAAGGAAAAAAAATATTTTCTATAACATATATCTGGAAGTTTTAATTTTAGATTTATAGTTTCACATTTTCAAGCCAGTATTTTTCTAGTTCCATTTTGCTCTATTTCTAGATCTTTTTTTCTCTCTCTTTTCTCTTAGGTTTTGAAACTGCTTTAGATCTTTAAAAAGCAATTCACCAGATTTTTTTTTAACTTGGCCTCAAATCATTTTTACTAAGTATTTTATTTGAGCCATCTTTTTTCTTTTTTCCATTTGTTTTGTTACTTTTCTTTCCACCAACCCTCTGCTATCAGGCAAGCATTTATATTTTCTATTAAGTATATAGTTTCTCCTAATCTCTATAAACAATTATGTGAAAATAATAAGTTAACAAATACAATATGACCTCAATTAACTGTCTTAATACAAGTGGAAATGGCAGAGATAATTCCAAGAGCCAATTTTTTATTTTAATGTGTTTTTCATATGCACATTTTAATGGGAGCTTTTATGATATTATTTTTCAGCCACACTATTTCAAATAAAACAATGGAGGGCATTTTGTGGAGATCAAATTCTGGCTGAGCTGTTTGGACACCCAGCTGCCCATGCTTTCTCTAATGCTCCTCCCGAGCACCCAGCATCATCTCTCAGAATTAGACCTGAACTAGCCCTGACCTGAACTGATTCTTCTGTCCCTGGTCTTCTCTTTCTAAATTATATTTTCTTGATGAGTATTTTCTATTTCTAAATTAGCATCCTCCTGCTGGGCAGTAAAATTGAGTGAGGATTAGACAAAATGTGAAATGTGTAAACAGACATTGGATGGTTTAATTAATCAGCAAGATGTTGTACAGTTGAACTTGAAAGTAAATCATGTGCATAATAATCCTGAAGATGACTGAAGATTAATTTTAGTATGTGATCAGATAAAGACACATTTCTACAATGCAACAATGTTTAAAACTTGCAGGCTACTGCAATGGAATACTTCTTTAAGGTCCTGAAATCATTCTTGCTTTCCACAAACTTAGTTGAGTGCATGAAGAGATTCTGGCTCATAGACTACTTCTTCTTGTTGACTCATGCTTTATCCTTTTCACAGGATCACTATCTAGCTTTAATTAAGTCAGGCTAATATTTAACGAGTCTTAACTACTATTGCTTACCTTGCTTTTTTATCTTGTGTTCATTGGGCCTGTCTTGGCAAAAAAATGACCACAGAGGCAATCAAAATTTTTTATCTGATCAGATAATTTACCTTAAATCTGGACTGAAAATTAATCATATCCCCAAAGTTTTGGCTTGAGTAACAGTCTAGATGTTTTTGTGTATTTCCTTAGACTCAACTCTATCAATCCTCTCCTGTGACATCTGTGACATTCCTATAGACCATTCCTGTTCAATGGTAACTGTTCACAGTGTGTCAGGAAGAGCTCTTAGATATCCTATTAGTCAGATTATTCAAATAATTTCTTTATTGTATATTCCTATTTGGCACTGATTTGATAGTAGCATTTCTTTATGTGGATATTTTCCCTTTTTCTATTAAAAAAAAGCAGTCTTTTCTGACTATTTTCTATTTTCCCAGCCTCTACTCCCTTGCCTGGAATTGACTGCTGTGTTAAGAGCTATACAGGTTTACAGAAACTGATCTTTATGATTCCCAAAACACTTGGCTTTTGTGTGAAATTGCAAAAATTGAAATAACCTCTTTGGTTCTTGGAACATTTATTCAAAATGTTCTCAATTTTCCAACACTGATGATAGTTCCGACTTGCAGATTAGCAAGAACATGAATGAGATTAATTTTGCATAAATGTTTTTCATGTACACAACTTGGAGATCTTCAGAAGAAAGAAGCAATACAAATCTCATGCATATAATCTTTGCATAGCTTCTACTGTAAATTTTGGTGAAGTAAAACTTAATAAAATTTGCATAGTGTAGAAATTAAGGGCTGATGATTGAATGGTCATTCACTTTAAATTTGTGTATTTATTGAAATTATTGCTCAAGTTCTTGGCTAGGGATATAGAGGTGAACAAAGGCCCAAACTCGAAGGAGTGAGTATTGCACTGGAGAGAGAATCATGCTTATAAAATGTGAGCAGACCCATGTTCCTTATTCTCTGAATTTGTAACAGAGAAACACAAATTCTTTCCACCCTGAGTCACTTCTATCCATGAGGAATTGATTGTTTTACCTGGCAAGTGGCAAGAATTTGACATCCCTTTGTTCAAGCCTTTCAGTGGGGTAAAGGTGTGCTTAGAAGCCATGAGCACAGGGGATCTTGTTCTGTCATTTCTTATTCCCATCACCAGCTTTCCCCAGAGGGAAGATGGGAGAGAGGGAAGCCTCAATTAATTGCAGAACAATTGAGTAAGTGTCCTCCATGAGCAGTTTCCTCCCAGCTGCTGATTCTCAGGACCAAGATGAGGGGAATAATTAGAAAGCCTGATCTTGGCTGCAGGTCTCTGTCCTGATACAGTGGTTGTTAAAGTATCAGTTAAGTATAGTTCAAGTTGTTTAACTGAGAAGACACAATAAGCTTTAGCCTAATACTACAGTTCTATAGCTTTATGGAAGGATACAGGACAACAGACACAGCAGTTGAAGCATCTTCTTATCATCAGATGAGCCAGAACCCACCCAGGTACACAGCTTCCATTGCTTCCTCATAGAGTGTGTGTGGCCACCATGGACAAGAACTAAACACCTGGAGGTCACTTTACCACAGAGACTCTGTCCTCATTTTCCAACTAGTCTTTCAAAACTGTTCTGGTTTAGAAGCCCAGGCCTCTATGCTACCCTGCAGCTCCCCCACCGATGTGCAGTGCCACTGGCAACAAGGCAGACACAGCATGCTGTGTTCATCTTAACTCTGTAGCTTCTAAACTATGAGTGCTATGAGAAGGCAACTCTGAGATGGTTCTTTAGGGTAGGCCTAGGCTAGCTCAGACCTGATGCTAACCGTTTACTTACAATGTCCAGTCCAGATTTTTCAACAAGAAAGGTATTTTTATTTTTATCAGATGTTTTTGTATGTTTAGCATTTTATCTCCAATGTATCACATGTTAAAGGCTCTGTGGAGTCAGTGACACTCCTTTCTCTCTGAGGTACGGACAGTTGAGATACATTAATTACACCCAGTTGACACACAGAGACCAGTATACATCAGACTTTTTCCGTCTTCCTAGTCAGGTAAATTAATTATGTCTTCCCATGAAGAGGTCTAAAGTGATGCTCTAGTGTTATTACCAGTCCAAGAGCGGTATCAGAGGTCTCCTTTCAGAAATCGAGGCAGAGAAATAGGACACCTCTATTTTAAGAAAACAGGTATAATGCTATAATATATCACTATCCACAGTGCAGTGGGATCCCAAGTGAAGGTGTGTCCAAGAGTGCCTGGAGGAGGCCTACTTCTCATTGTAGTGAGAATTTGAGCTGGGATGAGAAGGCTCTAGTGAGATGAGCAGGGAGAGGGCGTTGCATGTATGGGCTCAGTAGGTGCCAAAGGGGAGCTGGGCAATATCCAGGAGATTGTGAAGGATACAAAAGACTGGGACTTTCCTGCCAAATTCATACTGACATTATTACATCAGTACTTGTCATCACCCAAGTTAATTAATTTATTTATTTGGATTTTTGAAAGCCTTTGAAATTTATATGAAGATAGATACTCTATCTTTACTTAAGAATTCCATTGTGATCTCAAAATTCTTTGAACTATTCTCTTACTTAACAAATATTTATTGAATGGCCACTGTGTGTCAGGCACTAGTCTTTCTATAAACATAAGGGATGCTGCAGTGAACAAGACCAGAAAGGCCCCTGCTCACAGAAGGGTTACCTTGTAGAGCTTCACTGTCCAGAAAAGTAACCACTAGCATGTGTCGTGATGGAGCACTTGAAACGCGGCCAGTCCCAGTGGAGATGTACTAGAAGACTGATGTTCACATTGGATTTCAAGAACT
Source organism: Macaca nemestrina (assembly GCF_043159975.1). Classification (NCBI taxonomy): domain Eukaryota; kingdom Metazoa; phylum Chordata; class Mammalia; order Primates; family Cercopithecidae; genus Macaca; species Macaca nemestrina. The sequence goes on from NC_092130.1 coordinate 115,659,787, forward strand.
TTGTATAAAAGAGAAGAATGTAAAATATCTCATTAATAAAATGTTTAATATTGATTACACATCAAAATGATAGTTGTTGATTGTATTAGGTGAAATAAAATATTCAACTAAAATGTGTTTTGTTTCTTTTACTTGTGGCTACTAGAAAATTTACAATCACATAGGTGGCTTGCATTTCTGCTGGACAGTGCTGCTCACGAAAGAAGTCAAAAAATAAACTACTTGACAAATAAATGAACAAGATGTTTTCCCACAGTGAGAACTGCTATGAAGACAGCGAGACTGGGTGATGCAATGGAGAGTGGCAGAGTCTACGTTAAATCAACCAGCCAAAGAAGGCTTTTCTGAAATGCAATTTTGCTGACTTGAGGATGATAGGCAGAAGCCAGCCAGATGAATTTCTCTGGGAAGAGCAGCATTCTAGATAGAAAAATAGCAAAGGTCCTAAAGAATGGCATGTCATCTTTAAAAAAAAAAAAATTGAAGGGTTAAGTAGTAATGAGTCTGACGGAGAGTGGTATGAGAGGAAATCAGAAAAGTAGGCAGGGCTCAAGAAATTTGCAAACTTGGAGGTGAGATGGGATGTTTTTGAAGTGCAGCCAGAAACTACAGAAGAGTTCATAGCAGAATGACAAAACTGATTTACATGTTTAGAAAGACCTCTCTATCTGTTTCGTGAGGTAGAATCAGAAAAATGTGTAAAGACTGTTCTAGTGTTGAATCACAGACACGGGTTCCAGAGGCTGCTGAAGGCTTTCAAATGGAACCTCTGGGGGAAAGGAGAGGCTGCCAAGCTGGTCGACTCCTCTCTTGGCTAAAGCTTTGCTGGGCAGGCTCTGTCCTTCCCTCCATTCTTGCATTCTGCAGGCAGTTGGAGATAAACTAAAAGCATCATTGTTAATGTTGTTTTTCAAAGAATGGGAAAAAAAAAAGAGAGCATTATAAGCAGGAAATCATGAAATGTGGGGGAAATTGCTTTATTGGCCCTTGGCTGGAGTCTACAAATTTGAGAATTATACAGGAAGGCATTAAACAGGGGGCGAGAGAGACATGAGTTTGATTTTATTAGCCTTAGGTGAGAAATGAAACTCTTTTTAAAGCTCCAAGAACCCCTAGGACCTGAGTTGAGAAGAGACACAGCACAAAGTAGTACAAATCTACTGCAGCTTCAGATAATCTTGAAAAGAGTAGAAGACACTGCAGCTCTATAGCTAGAGAAAATCAAGCCTGCTTTGTTAAAAACACTGATTTGTAAGGACGGCTGTCCATTCTGTAAACCAGGGTACAACTCTTTTGGATGAGAAGACCATTAGGAAAAATGGCAATTAGATGAGCCAGGATTTCAGCAGTCAGTCTAGCTGAGGAAAGTGTTTTCCATTGCCACTGCTTGCCAGCCACTTTGGGGGACCGTGATGACAGTATGAGACAGCCTTAGTTTGAGACAGTTGCTGGACCTTGACTGTCATACTTGAAGCTGCCAAGCAGTCAACTGACAATCATTTATCAGGGGCTGCAGTGTTTTCGGCCATGTATAAAACTGAATTGGGCCAGGCGCGGTGGCTCACACCTGTAATCCCAGCACTTTGGGAGGCCGAGGCGGGCGGATCACGAGGTCAGGCGATGGAGACGATCCTGGCTAACACGGTGAAACCCTGTCTCCACTAAAAAATACAAAAAAACTAGCCGGGCATGGTGGCGGGCACCTGTAGTCCCAGCTTCTCGGGAGGCTGAGGCAGGAGAAGGGCGTTAACCCCGGGGGGCAGACCTTGCAGTGAGCCGAGATTGCACCACTGCACTCCAGCCTGGGCAACAGAGCGAGACTCCATCTCAAAAAAAAAAAAAAAAAAAAAACTGGATTGGACAGGTATGCAGAATGACTTCCACATCACATTTGAACAAATATTAAATATGCCAAAGCTCAGCATTTCATTCTTGGTCTACTCTTTCCCTCTCTACTTACTTTTTCTAACAGCTAAGATATTACATTGGTTTATAAAAGGGGAAGTTACATAAAATCTAAATAAAATGAAATATAACAAATTCTAGTATAATAAAAATTCTCCTTAAAAATCATTACCCCCAATATAATGTGAGATTAATCTATCTACTTTCACTGTGAAAAGTACATAGAAAGCAAAATTTTGAAAAATTACGATAGTTCTACTCATCCAAGATCATAAAAGCATGTTTGTTTCAATAAAGAGAATTGTCCGCATTTACTTGGATGTCCATAAAACTGGGTTTCCCTGTCTCTAATTCTTTGACTATAAAGTTTAATTATATATGCCTTTTCTAATAATATATAAATAACAAAAAGAAAGTAAAATCCATATTATATCATATATAAATAGACCAATCTTTCCTCAGTATCAGATTAAATAAATAGTAGCCTGTCATTCCAAAACACGTGCACACACAAATCATTATATAAAATTTGTGGGAAACATTTAAAATTTATTTATAATGATTGGGAATAAAGAAATATGCAAAGACATAGGGCAAATCCAAACCAAAACAATTCAGCAGTAACAATATTAAGATTAGACAAGGGGAAATGTCAAGTTTAAACACCAAAAAAGGTAAAATCAGTGGTGTTAGGGCATTGACTGGTACCAGCTTGTAAGAGCCTATTAACATTTCTTCCTAACTCCGTGTTCAATGACATCATATTGAAATTGACCACAATGTGATTATTTACACCGTGGAAATTGGAAATTATACAAATCAGGGCTTTCCTCCTCCCCTCCTCTAGAGCCAATTGCTAACCATTTAGTAGCATACCATGGGATAGAAATGATGAAGTTAAAATTATTTGAAATGCACATGTGCTCAACAATATAGTAACTAAAACTATAAGACAAAAACTATTAGAAATGTAAGGAAACTTTATTTAACACACATGATTATATTGGCATATTTTAGTTTATTTCTTCAGAATTGTACACATCCAAAAACTATTAAGTAACAATATAAATAAATTAGGTATAATCCATAAACTTAGTAAATGAAATAGACAGTCTTTATTCAGTGTAAGTGTGTAATTAGATGTCTTCACTTTAAAGGTGAGATATTTTAAATAAATAAGCAAGCCGTAATTGATTCAAAATGGAGTTACTTTTTTTTGGCATCACTAACTTAGCAAGTAATCTTGTAATCTTCCTCTTAAAATTTGTGTTTTTGTCAAAACATAATTTTCTATTTCTCTTTCTTTCTTTCTTTCTTTCTTTCTTTCTTTCTTTCTTTCTTTCTTTCTTTCTTTCTTTTTGTTGTTGTTGTTGTTGTTGTTGTTGAGATGGAGTCTCGCTCTGTCACTGAGGCTGGAGTGCAGTGGCATGATCAATGCTCACTGCAACCTCCGCCTCCCGGGTTCAAGCGATTCTCCTGCCTTAGCCTCCCAAGTAGCTGGGACTACAGGCTCCCACCACCATGCCCGGTTAGTTTTTGTATTTTTAGTAGAGACGGGGTTTCACCATGTTGGCCAGACTGGTCTCAAACTCCTGATCTCAAGTGATCTGCCCACCTCGGCCTCCCAAAGTGCTGGGATTACAGGCATGAACCAACACGGCTGGCCCTAATTTTCATTTATTATACTTCCCTTGCTATAAACTAGATTCAACACATGGGAATGAAAGCTTAGATGTTCTTGGCATATTTTATAAACTCCTATAAACCCAAACCAGGTTATGAGAAGTCATCTCTCACTGAGACCTTAAACGCAAACAATATTTTAATGTTCATTTAGTATCCTGAATAAGATACATAGATATATATTGGGAGTTGAGCGCTACCGTGTCAAATGGAACAAGCCCATAGAATGATTTTTCTTTCATTTTCTTTGCAAAAAAACTGCAATGTCCCATTAAGACTTTTCCTGCATGTTCATGTCAGAGGAAGGAAAGCATTTTCCACTGATACTGCTGGTTGTTAGCTAGTCCCATGACTGCTCTTCAAGAAACACAAGAGATCTATCTGAATGTGGGTGAAAGGATTTCATGTCGCTTTTTACTTAGAAACCCAGATTGTTTGCAACAAGCTCTGTCTGATTCCTTCAACACTTAGCATCCAGGCAGTTTTCTTCCTCTAAACTTCAAAAAATAGGAGATAAATGTAAGGAAAATGAGAAAAGCATCTGAAGTTCAGCAAAAGTAAGCCTCATCTGAGCTGACTTGTCCTGATTTGGGGATAGCCTGTGGAGAGTGTGTTCATGCACCTTGCAGAGTAGCCCTTAGCAGTCACTTGAATAAAAACGAATGAAAAGATAAACAACAGGAGTGGGTAGAAGGTCGAAATGCAGGATGTGTGTATGAAGAAATAATAACGTTGTCTTGGAGATTTTAGAAAATGGGAAAGGCAAGAAAAAGAAACGTAGACATGAATCCTGGAAAAGGTATTTAAATATTGGTTGATTGTTCATAAAGCACCCATCCATAGCATCTTCATCATCCCTCTGCGATGCAGATATTGTTGTTTTCATCTTACACACAAGGACATTGTGTTTCTGACAGACCAAGGGGCTGTTCAAGGTCAAATAACTGTTGAAGGCAAAACCACTAGTATGCAGCAGTAGCAGAAAATGAATGCATAGCTTCTGATGAGAAATCCTATGGTCTTTTCAAAACGCCTCTGTTGTCTCTAGGGAAATTGCCTCAAATTAGAAATCAACACATTCTACTGCAGTTCTAATTTGCACACGCTTGCCTTAAAACTTTCTAATTTCTGGCTCTTTTTTACCACCTCCTCTCCCACTTAATTTCATAGCTACAGAGGGGAAAGATAGCTACTGTCCAAATAGTCTTGCTAAAGGACCTCACTTTTAAAATCCTTTTGCCCCCTTCAAGTCTTCATTTGACTCACAGTATAATCACATTAGTGAAGAAGATTTTGTACAGTCATACCTAGTGCCAAACATCAAATTTTCCTCCCAAAAGCAAAATAAAATGATGCGTAGACCACCTGGTTTCCATAAAATTGTACCAAAATGAAGGAGGACAACTCTATGTTATCACTTAGAAATAACATCAGCATTTATGAGTAATAGGTCTGTTTGATGGGCAATGCTGTGGTGTGTGCAATTCTGATGACATGTTGAAAAAAATTTCTGGAAGAATGGGAGGAAAAAAGTAAAAGTCTGTGGGAAGTAGTAAATTTGGAGTCCTTTTGAAGAAAACGTGCAAGAAGCTGCCAGATAACTGTTAGATAAGCAGCTATTGACCATACATGAACCCAGTTTTACCAGGCGTTGAGAAGGCGAGAATACTCAAAATAAAACATGCATAGCTTCCGCCCTTAGGAAACTTACAGTCTGGCAGGTTCAAAACAATTTTACTTCACTTTAAGTAATTGTAAAATTGCATCCATAAAAGTATAGCCTGGATGAAAACAAGTTTCAGTATTATTTACTCATTTTAATGCACTCAAATAAACTTTGTACAAAGTAACTTCTTTAAAGATCTACCAACATGAGGCACGTACAGATCAAAATAGACAATGTCTGCCCATATAATCCCCTTCTCCAGGTGCATTTTGATTGCTTGTGCCAACATTGGAGACCACAGTAAATTACTAATGGTCCTTAAAGTTCCCCCCTATTTATCTCTTCCTTTTCAATTTTTCTCCTTCACTCCTGCTACTCTATTTCTTGTGGGTTTTTTTTTTCCATCTACTTTTTTTTGTGCTTCCCCAGGGAAACTAGAGGAAAATTCTTCATCTTGGTAAGAGTTTTTGGTACCAGAAAGGATATTTTACCTGTAATCTGACCTACATGGAGTGAGGGAGCCCGAACATGTTTCCATGAGTGTTCTAGTTCAATGGGCAGAAGGATCCATCAGGAGAAAGCCCTTGTCACTGATGGCTCTGAAATCATTCAAATGACTTTGCAGTTCACAACACGCGAGCTTAATCATTGGTCTGGCTCCTCTGATGGAGCTGGGGGAGACAAAGAAGCAAAGTTATTTTCCCAGAGGTAGTGAGACCCAGGATGCTCAGAGAAGATTTAATTGAAAGATACCATTGCTGAAATTTCTTTTCTAATATTCTGCCTGTGGCTTTCCAATAGTAATAGTAGTAGCAGTTGTTGTAATAGTAGATATAGTAGTTGTACTGGTAGAAATAATAATAGCTACTATTTATTGAGCCCTGACTGTGTTTCAGGTATGGGTCCATGCACTTTACATATATTAACTCATTTAAACCTCCCAACAGCCTACAAGGTAATGATGATTATTATCCCATTTCACAGCTGAGCAAACTGGGACATGAGATTTAAGGGATGTGCCCAAGCTCACACAGCTAGGCGATCACCAGTTACACATTTCCTCTCTGCAAGAGAACAGCCTATTTTTCAAAAATACGCAGATAAAACAGTAATCCCATTTGCTTCTAAAGACAAACCCTGCCATGCCTGAGTGTTGCCATTCATGTGAGCTTCACTGGGCTCTCTGATCAATGTCCCTCCTCAGAGTGTCTCCCTAACCGCCTCTCTTGATCTCTCTCCATCCCTTTATTCCACTTGGGTTTTCTCCAGCACACTTACGGTCGGAGTCAGCAAGGCTACAAAGCAAAACACCAGATGGGGTGGCTTCAATAACAATCATTTATTTTCTCGCAGTTCTGGAGGCTGGAAGTTTGAGATCAGTGTGCCGGTTTGGTTCAGGGCTGGTTATGGGTCTCTTCTTCGCCTGCAGACACAGACACCTTCTCACTATGTCCTCACATGGCCTTTCTGTGTGTGTGTGTGTGTGTGTGTGTGTGTGTGTGTGTGTGTGTGTGTATGTGTGTGTGTGTGTGTGTCTGTGTCTGTGTGCGCACGCGCGTGCGCCTGCCTGCCTGTGTAGGGAGAAAGAGAAAGCTCTTTTCCTCTTCTTATAAAGTCAGATTAGGACCCTACCCTTATGACCACATTTAAACTTAATTACCTACTAAAAGCCCTATCTTCAGATACAGTCACATTGAGAATTTAACATATGAACATATGAGCTGGTAGGAACATATCAACACTTCAACGTATGAATTGGGGTGAGGGACACAATACAGTCCATATCGGTGACCCAGCATATATTTAATAGATCATTAATGTGTTTACTATGTGTCTTTCCTGCTCCTCCCGGTGTTAGTACACTAAATGCCAGTAAGGATTTGGGGTTCTTCATTGTTGTATTCCTAATACCTAAGACACTGTCCCACACATGGTAGATGTTCAACACGTATTTGTTGGATAAATAAAAAATGAAGAGCTCCCTCTTCTTAAATAAAAAATGAAGAGCTCCCTCTTCTCCCCTATATGTTGGAAAATGTGTGTGGTCTAAATGAGGGAGAGGAGAGGCAGAACCATCTCATCTAATCTTCCAAACTTCCTGAGCCACCTTTAGCTACTGAGTACATTCACGTTTCTGTCAGCTGGGAATTTAGGTGCCCTGCCTATCATCCTTTGGAGCCCATCCCAGGAGGGGGCAGAAGGAGGTGGAGCAGCACACTAGTGTTCCCAGAGTGGGGAGAGTAGATGGGGAGGAGTTCATGGGAGCGATGATTGACCCCTGCTCACTTACCCCTGTGAGAGGACACTGCCCTCCACGAATCAATGCTGGCTCCTCCTCCAGGGACCAGGCCCTGCGTCTCACTTGCCATGTTGTGGATCTGGGAACATATTTGCATTTGGAAATTCATTTTAAAGTGTGCGTGCTCAGGTTCTGGTGACATGCAGGGTAACTTCTCCCACACACAATATCTCTTGACTCGGGCCTTCGTATAGGAGGGGAGGAGTGTTTGGCAGCAAAACTGGGTATTTCTGAGGAAGGAAATCCTTCTAAGTTTTATGGAAATCCTAGGGTTTCATACCTACCTTTCTGAGTGTGGAGCAGTCTATCTGTGTACATAGTGGTAGTGAGGGCTATAATATTGGATAATGGCTTAGGTAACAGCCAAAATCTACATTGTGTATCCCCAGCAAGACCACCAAAGATTCACAGGCCATGCCGATATCATTAAATATAATAGGCATAGCCTTTCACTGATATGTAAATGTTAATTTTTTGGTAAGTGACTTATTTTGTCTTCTGGATAATATAAGATACGAGTACCATGAGGGAAGGATCCTTCTCTCATTCATTTTTTTTCCCAAGAGCATAGCACAAAGTAGGAAGTACTTGTTGAGTGGATGAATGATCCTAAATATGAAGGGATGGCATTTTATCACCATTTTCCAGATGAGAAAGAAATGAGGGAGCTTATCAGGTTTACATGTAGTGAGTGACAAACTTTAGAATGAAACCAAAATCTAGTGATTCCTAGAACTTCCAGGTTACTAAGGAGTCCACCTGAATGTAAGTTCCACAAGACAGGTGTTTATTTTGTTTATATAAATTCCAAGTACCTAGGACAATGCCTAACACATATAAAATACTTCATAAACATCTGCATGTGTGAATAGAATTGTAAAAGTTCATCTCAATATATGCCTCATGTGACGCTTCCAACCCTTCACTACCACGTCTTTCAGTCTTTATTTGAATAGATTCAGTAAGAAAGAATTCACTCAGGCTTTAGATATGTATGGCTTTTCCACATTGTTGTCAGTTCTAAATGCCAAAAGTTATTTTTGTATGCTTGGAATACTTCACGATATTCACAATTTTTACAACAAAATAATTTCAGGCCTTCTTGATGAAAAATGTTGATCAGGACAGGGCTGAGAATAATCACAAGGCTTGAAATTAAAGAAATCTCTTTAGGCTGAAATGAATTTCTAGTTGTAAAACCAAATATAAATCTATGTATTTGTGTTCCTCAGACCACCTTTCCAGCAGGTCCTTGGCTGTATTATGCATTTGTGAAATGCTTTGTTGAAATTCAGTTTCAGTCAGGTCTGTAGCAGTCTCCTGGCACCTACCTGGTCTGATAGTTGTACCAGGAACACCAGCTAACTTGCGTGGCACTAATCTCAGCCTGATTTGTTCTAACTATTTTATATGTATTAACTCAATCCCTACAACCACCCCATTTCATTACTATGCCCACTTGAGAACTGAAAACATTGAGGAAGAGCGAAGTTAAGTAACTTGCAGAGATCTCACAGCTAGGAAGTGAGAGAACCAATTTGGAACCCAGCAGACTAGCTCTGGAGCCTAACCACCTACCCTCTACACTGCACCTGCGGTCCATCCTCATGAACCAGCAGGCCTGCTGCCCTGCACATAACTTCACCCTCTTGTGTTCTAAAACCATCTGCTGATTAAGTGAGTTCTGAAATGTTTCTGGGGACCAATACTAAAATCAGCTATGAAATACTCTCAGAGATTGATCTTTCCCCCTTTTGGAATGGATAAGATTTTCCCAACCGAGGTCTCCCATCAGCTCTCTTGTTCCCCCGGACTGTGACACATAGGGAGGGCCAGGGACTTGGGCCTATTATTTCAGTTCTTTTGTTATCCTTCATTTCTAGATCTCTTCTGTACCACAGTTATCTCTCATGTTGACAGTTTCCCCACAGATGGGATGTCTATTTCCTTGATAATACAGCATTATTATGCTAAAATCTCTCATTTGTGTTATTAGCCAGACTCTGTGCAAAAATGTGTGTATATCTGGGACTCTGTGCTGTTCTTAGCCACCTTCCCAGTCCCTTCTCATGTAAATTACTAGGACACTTCTTCAATATTATTATTATCATGCCCCCTTACCACCACCACAAAGTCTTCCTTCATAACCCATTTTTTCCTCCTCCTTCCCACATTTTCAGCTTTGGACTCTTGTAATCAGATCGAGAATTACATTTCTGAACAAATGCAGGCTTTGCAACATTGTGAAGTGCAGCTGGTCCCCAGCAGAGAGCCCTAAGCCCCTGCCTGAAGCCAAATCCCCTTTTGTAGAGAGAGGTCTGGATTTTATTTGTTGTTTTTATCTTTGGTGAACTCTCAACTGGAAGCAGAGATGTGAACACCAGTTATGTCCTTCCCTGCAACGTTCATGACCAATACTTTATAGTTTCTGGATATGCTTCCTAGGTTTCTTCTGTTGGTGTCATTTGCCTGCATGTGACTCACTGGCAGGTGGTGATTTCATCATATTCCAGACATGTGTCTTAGGAAGCTGGCCGCTATCCTGACTGGCTGGACACACATCAAAGTTCCTTATATCTACCATTGTCGCTTTTATATCCATTGTTAAGTACTATCAATAGCATGCAGGAGTCAGCCAGATTGTTCTGTAAAAGGCTCAAGAGTAAATGTTTTCAGTTTTGCGGGACACAACAGTCTCTGTCGCAGCTACCTGACTCTGATGCAGCATGCAAGTAGCCAAAGACAATAAGTAAACAAATGGGAATGGTTGTGTCCCTATAAAGCTTTATTTATAAAAACTGTCTGTTTTTATAAATAAAGGAGTCCATCGTTTGCCACCCCCTCGTGCCAGGAAGGAACAAGGGGAAAATAAGGAAGAGACCCAGAGGATAAAAAGTGTCACCAACCACATCTCTAACTCCTATTTATTTACTTATTTTTGTAAGCGCAATAGCTAAATTATCTCCACTTCCTAAGGCGTGTGAATCTCTTACATTAACTTAGGGCCAGAATATCAAGTTTTATGTTATCTTCTGTGAGTTCTTTTTCCATTCTGTCATGTTTCAGACTTTCAGTGGTAAGTTTTAAATATTTCAGCTGTGCCTTAGATACATTAAGGAACCTCTAGTGCCTCCCTGAGGCCAAGATGATGGTTGCAATCATAAATAGGTTATTTCTGAGTTGAGACTGGTAAGAACAGATTATCCTGCCCAGACAGTGATGTGCCAAGCACTGGCAACTTTGAAAAATTTGCAATTTGATTTTATAGGAGAGTTTCCTTAACAAGCCTGAGTTTTTTTCCCATTGCTTTTGTGAATACAGTATTTTCCCCCGCTAGACTCTTAGTCAAATATTCTTGCCATTATAAGGAGAAAGGAAAACCAAAAAACTTGAAAATAATTTTATGGGCTTAGGAATTATTTTCATATTTGTCTGCTAATGGAAAATAAATCTACCTTATTGAATCATATGGATTTTAATTCCCCAGGCGAAAGGTAACCAATGACAGGTATATTTGTGTATGTATGTGTGTGTGTGTGTGTACATGTGTATGCTTGTGAAAATTGAACAGCAAAAGGAAATTAGGTGGAGAGGAAAGCATTAAAGCTGGTATTGGGTAATCATTATATATAGTATATATACACATATGCCTTCTACAGTTTTATGGAGGCAGTCAGTGCCTCAAAGACGTGTAATAATGATGAGTATAGTAATTCTTGGTGGACAAGTAGAGGCTTGAGCCAAAGTAGGTGACTTGGTTAGTAATCTTTACCAGAACTCTCTGATTGTAGAAGTCAGACTGGTGCTTAAGGAAGCTCAAGATCCTTAGACATTGAAATCCAGACAGCAGGACAAAATGCCTTGAAGCAAATGCGAAAATAGATGCATAGGAGAAAATGAGAAAAAAATATTAGCAGCAAGCCTCCCAGGTATAGAAGGGATAAACAACCATATTGGTATCAGAATTTAGGAATATTGCTGTGTCTCCCACTTTAAATGAAATATAGCAGCCTGAGTTGGCAAAAATTGGAGAATGGTTTCCCTTCTTTGCAGCCAGGTTTGGTGCTTGCCTTCTGGCGATTGTGTATATTACTGGCAGAGAGAGCTGTTTAAGCTGCTAATGAGAAGATTGCAAAATAATATCAGCTTGTGCTTCAGGTTGAAGATGAGAGATAACATTGCATTGGCTGTAGGAATGGCTTTCTTATAAACTGGATTCAGTTTTATTTCACTTGTTACTTTTTTTTTTTTTTTTGAGATGGAGTCTTGCTGTGTCACCTGGGCTGGAGCACAGTGACACGATCTCGGCTCACTGCAACCTCCGCCTCCCAGGTTCAAACCATTCTCCTGCCTCAGCCTCCCGAGTAGCTGGGATTACAGGCATGTGCCACCATGCCTGGCTAATTTCTGTATTTTTAGTAGAGACGGGGTTTCACCATGTTGGCCAGGCTGGTCTCGAACTCCTGACCTCAGGTGATCCACCCACCTCCGCCCCTCAAAGTGCTGGGATTTCAGATTACAGGCACCACCACACCTCGCCCCACTTGATACATTTGAGGGTCTCATAAAGTCTTGAAATTGAGCCTGTGAATTTATAAACAGGGCCACAACCATCCTGCAGATGTGCCTCTTTGGCACACCAGAATCAGTGGCACCTGAAGAGTTATCACAGTGCACAGGATCATCCAAGAACAGACAATTACGATGGAGGAAAGGCCATTCCTGGGGAATGTTTGAACTTAAGGCTCAGGAGAACATAGCAGAGCCTAAAAATGAGAACAAAATGGTACTATCAGAAAAGATGGTGGTGGTTGGGACATAAGACCGGGTAGGCTCACAGGTTTGCAGGACCAGGACTCAGTCACTTTCCTCACCCTGGGCTCAACCCTCATGATGGGAAAAGTAATGTACTTCCTGGGCTTAAAATTCTTCAAAGTCAACTGGTAGGGATATGAGAGAATTTACTGCTAAGTAGTAGGGAAAGTTTTATCACAAATAACATACAGGAAATTCCCATATCATAGAAAAGAGGTTGTATTATCACCATGTTTTTACATATGAGAAAATGGAGTTTTAGAAAAGTTATGTGCCTTGCCTAGGAGCATGTGCCTAGATAGTGGCAGCTCGAGGTTCAAACCTAAAACTCCAGAGTCTGAAACTCACACGGTTTTTGCTCTGTTCTGCAGCTTCCTGCAGCTGAACAGGAGGTTAGCCGGAGACAAGAGGAGGATCATTCACAAAGGCAGAGAGGCTGGGACATGACTGCTTTCTGGAAACCTGAGCTCATGAAGAGAGGCTGAGAGTCAGGAAAGTAGGACACGAAATCATTTAATGAGAGTGAAGGCTAGCCAGGTCAGGGAGTTTGAAAAGAGAGTTTTGAAATATCCATTGTGGCTAATATGGGAGAGCATTCTTTGAGAGTGATTAAAATGACAACTGAGGACACAGCTAAAGTGAGAGAGAATAAATTTGTATCAGACTTGCAAATTTTTGGTATGTGCATCTCTTTCTGAAATCAGTTGAATAGAGGTGGGAAAAGTAGCTTGGTGGATAACAAGGTAGAATGGAAAGTTGAGAAGACAGAGTTTAGGAGTCTTTCTGATTGTTCTAAAATTCTCCAGGGAAAATCATGTTTCTTTTTATGGATATAGTCCAGGTCTTAGGTCTGTCCCACACCACAAAGTTTTCAGGACATTCTGGACAAATTCACACATTTTCCTGGATGTCAGTCAGTTCCCTTTGCCTCTGTGCTATCACTTTCCTTCTCTCTGCCGTCTCCTGAGTTACCTGTCCCAGCCCTTCACTCCACATTCTGCAGCCTCTGTTCAGCTCCTTTATACCTTCATCTAGATTCTTCCTAACTTATTATACTGCCTCCTCATGTCAACTTCCATCCCATCTGCATTCGGGAAAAGAAGCCCACATGAGAAGTGCCCCATTTGCTAAATATCTCCATCTTGGAGCATTTGTTCAAGATCAATAAAGATAGAAATTATTCTGATTTTTCAGCTGTTGCCCAAATCCACAAGAGTACACAAATGAAAATGAACTGATTTTTTAAAAATACAAATAACCATTAAAGTTCATATTGTTTTATTCTTTAAGCCAGAAAAAATGGGAATACAGAGGAAGGAGGGAGATAGCAAAATAGGCGGGGCTTCTGAGTTTCAGGTGGTCTGAGACTGCAGTGACCTTGAGGCTGGTGGACCTGGAAGGAGCCAGGGAGAGATGCTGGACCCCAGGGGTGGGAGCAAATGCATGGTCCACAGTTCTGAAGAGCAGAGCTAGACCAAAGGACTAACCTGCTAACCTTGACCAAGGAGATGGCCCAGAGGTTTTCTATTTCTATTGCTCTATCTTTTCATTATAAGTTCCCAGTAGAAAAGAGACATCATTGTAAATATCGGTGCAGCACTTAACACATAAGGAAGAATCAATAACATTCATTTGCTTACATTGCCCAGAGAAGAAATAAATTCAAATACGTAAAAATGGGCATGAACCATTCTGTTCCATATCCCACTTTAGGGCTGCCAGCAACTGTACTCATTGCTGAATGTCATTGCTCGTGTACATAATGAACACTTGTCTGTAACCCTGTGAAGGCCGACTGATTTTTACGGAAAGACAGCTTTGTGTTAAGCGGCCCGCCTTCCCCACGGAATTGGGTTTTCCAACACCACGTTTTGAGATTTCTGAGAAGTGTGCGCCATCTGCTGGCCGCTGAGAGGATTGACGAGCAGCCATGAGGAGCACCGTGTTTCTTGAACATGACTTAACCAGGCAATGGAATTACAATTGTCTTTGGGTTTCTAAAACATAATAGTCACTTCTGGATCCACGTGACTTATGAGAAGTCCCTTAATTGCCTCTCAAGCAGTATACAAGTTTTATTCAATATGTGAATTATCCTTTTATAATAATAAACAATGCCATAAGCCAATCGAGGGGTTCCCACATGCTTTCTAGGCAGAGATGGCCCCCAGGCCCTAGATGAAAGGTTAATAGTTTGGAGTGAGTACTAACTCTGGGTCTCTGACTCTGAATCTAAGTCAGGAGTAGAACAGAGCTGTACAAAGAAGACTGCTTGATAGAATTGAATTTTGTCCCTTCTTCAATGGGGGAAAATAAAGTACAGTTTTCATCAATAGATTAATGACTAAACTTGGACCTTGATGCCAAATATAACTTGAGCTCCACCTGCACAGTCTGGAGATGTACAGAAGAGATACTTGCCCAGCCTCTTAGCACATCATTATAAGCAGGCAGGCAATACTGTATCCTAAAAGTACTCCTCTTTGCTGAAATTGAGAAAATAGGAATTCCCCAGGGTAAATTTGACAAATGGCATGATTTATTGTAGTATTGTCTTTTTTTTCTTGATTTTCTTCTTTACTGGGAGATTTGTATTTTGTAGCTCCTTCAACACTTTAAAAATTAAACTAGATGGTAAGATTTAAAAGTTTTCTCACAACTAACAAACTGATTTTGATTTTACTGCCCAAAGCCCTTTATATCCCAATTTCGATGGGTCTGTATCAGTGTCTTTGGCTTAATTTAGATGTAATTTTTCCTTAATAATTTTGAAAATGGTGGTACGGTATACCAACTAGCTAGATAGGAATCACCTTGACAGTATTTAATGGATAGAAGCATCTCAATGATCTTTCCTTAATGAGGGCAAATCATTAACAATGTCCAACTCCTTATGTTAGAGGCACTGACTAAGGCATGGTACTTAAATTTAAAGCACAACTTTTCAACTTCCATAAAGTACATATTTTACATTAGAATTTTAAATTACAGGGTAGTGACTCGATATGTCACTAGCATGTTTTGAATAGGCCCCCCGGCATCCCTGCCAAAAAAAAAAAAAAAAAAAAAGAATGCAAGAACACTGTCTTAACCAAGAAGGCTTGGGAGTGTTAACTAATTCAGCCTTTCAGCCTCCACTTAAAATTCTGGAAGACAGTAGTGTCAGGGGTAGCTATCCTTGGCCGCAAAGTGTCATTACAGAAGAACTTTGGATACATTTTGGTGTGAGGCCGCTCTTGGAAGCAGCATTTGCAGGCATTAAGAGAATGCACACAGTTCAATAAGCTGGGGTTATGTTCGTAATCAGTGTTTGTTTAATGCTGTAAAAATACTAAAGGATTGGCCGAAATCTCTGGGTATCTGGGGAAAAGGGTTCTTTGAAACTTTTGATGCTTGAGCAGGATAATGGAAACTTATCTGTTCCCCATGTTTTTAACACACACACACACACACACACACACACACACACACAAAAAAAAAAACATATGTCATAGATCAAGATGTAACAGATTGGAATGGGGCCTAGGCTTGGGAATTTTGTGACTCCTTAGGTGATCTCAATGTACTGCCAGTGTATTAGCAGGCTTTGCACAAATACTCTTTCTCACCTACCAGGAGAAATCAAAGGGCTCTGGGTTAAACACTTGTATGTCAAAACCAAAATGGTGGGCATTGCAGGAGTAGAGGAATTAAGAGAAGAAAATAGATATGGGGTCAAAAATTGGCCCCAGGAACCAGTAAATAAGAATGGTCAATCTTAAAAGAGAAAGTTCTATTGAAGAGGGAGCATTATCTGAAGTTGGAGTGACCATGGAGGACAATGACAGCTGTCCCACAGGATGTCACTGGGCTGAGGAAACTCAGACTGGAAGCCACAAGCCCATGGGGGCTCAGGAAGCCTGTTTCCTGAGCAGAACAGAGCTGGGTTTGGCACGTGCCTAGTGTTCCAGTGAAATCTGTCCTTTTTCTGCTTCCACTTTTTACAAATGAATTATTCAACACTACTTTGTTGACACATGGACTCAGCATTAAAAAAAAAATGACAGTGGAGATAAAGGTCTAAGGTAGCGATAGACAAATAAATGATGGGCACCCATCATCTGAGGAGCTTCTTAAAATTCAAATTTACCAACCCCATCCCAGACATCTGGCTCCGTAGGTCTTGGGTAGGGCTCAGAGCAGGCTGCTTCTGAAATTGTGAGGTTGTGAGGTAAGAATACAGGTGGGAGCCTGCATACCACGTGTCTAAATATTTAAAAGTTGTAAATCAGCCTAACGAACTGTGAAGGAAGCTCTGGCCTACTTCCTTGACAACTTAAGCCTATACAGAGACCTGGAAGGTCAAGTTCAAATGCAGAACCTGAATGTTTAGTTTCCATCTGCTCCCTCTGTGTTAAAGGTCTGTCCTTTTTCCTTGACAAATATGCTTTCATACTTGTCTGGAAAGCCGGATTCCAGTTCAACAATTCCAGTCCCTCAGTGTTGAGGGAAAGGGCCACCCGCTCTGCTCTTCTCTTCCCATCTGACTCCGTCTGGAACCACGAAGCACCTCTGTGTATGGGGGGCAGGGACAAGCCAGCCCAGGTTTTGGCCCAGTGCCCCCTACCCTCGTACCATACGTAGGTAGCCACCCCCAGGCATTGGGGTGTGCACACTGGTGACATGTCTGCCCCCTAGAAGAAGCACAGGGGAAATGGGACCTCACAGGCCCTGTTAGCTGATGTGGGCCATGAGCTCCCAGGTCACGGTCTAAAAGTACATTGGTTTGGGGCTCTGTGTGTCCATATTCCAAGGATCCTGCAAAGGAAGGGGCAGGACTAGAGAAGGGAAAGAGTAGGCCTTCTAAGGTTCCCAGGGCAGGACCTCTTTTTGTCTGATCTAAGAGAGGTATTGAACCCAAGTGGCTTAGATGCTGAATCCCTGGGCTTAGAACCCAATGCCGTGGAGCATTGATCTCACTGTGCTGGCCAGAAAGGGGCTCATTGGTTGCTACTAGGTCATTATCACTCCAGGGCACCTGGGCAGTCAGTGAAACTGAGCTCAGAAAAGTCCTGCCTTCATCATGTCCCCTTCCACTTCCATAAATTTCTCCATAAGATAAAACCAAGGAAAAATACTCTTTCTCTTGACTCTGAATGGTATTTAAAGGAAAGTAGAAATTTTATTTTTTAAAGAAATTGTATATATTCATTGTGTATATATTGTTTTGAAATATGTACATATTGCATAATGGCTAAATTGAGCTAATTCAATGTATAACCTCACATACTTATCATTTTTGTGGTGAAAACACTTCAAATCCACTCTCTTAACAATGTTCAAAAACATAATATATTGTTATTAAATATAGTCCTATAACCATTTCCTATTAATTACAGGGAGGTAGAAATTTTAATGGACATCTTTCTCATACTTTTCTTGACTTTTAGAAAACAGAAATAATAAACTTGAATCAAAGATATTCATTTCACAGTAATGCAGTATTTCTGTAAAATTTCACACCTTGTTGACTATCAATCAGCTGAGAACTTTACACCTCATTAAAAATCCATTAGAACAATGGCTGTTCCATTAGCCCTTCAGTTTATGCCTTAAAACAGGACTTGTCTAAAAGCGACATTGTTTTTGGCAGGCTGCTCCTTTGGATAGGTGGACACTTGCTGTGGTATTAACTGTTTCCGGGTCTCCAGAGAAAGGCCCAGGGTGTGTCTAGGGACATCAGCGACAACAGTGAGGTAGAGCAAGTCAATACTGTGCCACCTCTGTGCTAGCCAGAGAACCTCTGCTCCAAGGCAGGAGAACACTGGGTTCCCCCTTTCATTAAGGTCCTCAGGCCCCCGTAAAATCCAGATACGGCTTTGGTGAGGAATGCTATCTGAGTGAAGCTCCCTCAGTTTCAGAACCAGCTTAGAGCTTCTCAGCTCCGACCTGCCTGTTAGCATGGCTGGGGAGCCCAGTGGTTTAGTGAACTGGCTAATAACAAAGATTCTGAGATAACAAAACAGAGAACAGGTAGGTTTTGATGAAAAGGAAGGATATAAGGAGGATAAGAGGGGTAGTGGGGAGGAACAGTGGGAGAGGGGCAAGGAAGTATTAAATCAAGATTTGGGGAATGGCTGGAAACAGTGGCAGAGACTCAATAGGAGAGTGACCCTGACAGACAGGAAGGTGGCAAACGTGCTCGCAGGCACAGGCCTCCCAACAGTTCACAATCTCATCGACTTCACAGTCTTGCCTTGTGCTAACCTAGGCCTTATTAAAGCCAGAATGAATTGCCTTGCATCATCAGAAACTGACCATTCATTCCTGTGGTCTTCTTTGAGATTTTTAGAATTCCAAGGACTAAATATCCCTATCCACTTGCCTTTGTTCACTGTATTGGATGATGTGCCTGTCTCCAGCATTCACTGAGGGCAGTACCCCAACATCCGACACATCTTTAAATGCCAAAGGGAAGTGAAGATGTCCTGACTTCTTAAACTCTAACATAGCATTCGTCCTATTCTTATATTTTTTGAACTTTGCATCAAAACATACATAAATGCAGGTGCACAAATTATAAGTGTAAAAGTCAATGAATTTTCACTAAGTAAACACACTTGGCTCACCAGAAGCTAAAGAAAGGGTGAAATAGAAGGGATTTTGTAGATTACATCTGCTGACACCATCGTTATTTGAGAAAAAGAACTATTTCTTAGTTATATTTTAGGAACTTTTATCTGGTGATATCTATCTATCTACTTACTTTAGGGGTGGGTTGGGATTGATTATTCTTACAAGATTAGTGAAGTTAGAAACAACTAGTTTTAATTCATTAAATGTAACCTACTTTCATTTAGCTTCATGTGACTGAAATCAATCTGTTTTATTTTCCAAACCAGTGGAATAGACACAGGGTCATTACATACATTTTGAAAGTCTTCTGTTTCAAATGTATTCTAGATTAAGAAACAGAATGTGGCAGGGCATGGTGGCTCATGCCTGTAATCCCAGCACTTTGGGAGACCGAGGCAGGTGGATTACTTGAGATCAGGAATTTGAGATCAGCCTGGCCAACATGATGAAACCACATCTCTACTAAAAATACAAAAAATTAGCCAGGCATGGTGGTGTGCACCTGCAGTCCCAGCTACTCAGGAGGCTGAGGTGTGAGAATCGCTTGAACCTGGGAGGCAGAGGCTGCAGTGAGCTGAGATTGTGCCATTGCACTCCAGCCTGGACGACAGAGTGAGATATCATCTCGAAAGAAAAAACAAAAAATAGAAAAAGAAACAGAATGCTATTGGCACTCCCAGAAGAATCACTATTGGACTTCTGATACCAAAAACAGGGGGATTTCCTTGTTTTTAAGTTTTATGAAATGAAGTAATATTCTGTATACGCTTCTGAGTTTAGCTTCTTTGAGTAGGTTTGTGAGATTTATCCAAGTGTGGAATGGAGTTATAATTTATTCATTTTTGCATGTGGGTGATTGTATTTTTAAAAGTAAGGTAAACATTAAAAGTTAGGGTTTAACCTACCACTGGGTATGCACCCAAAGGGAAAGAAGTCATTCTATGAGAAACACCGCATGCACAGGCCTGTCCAATTCACAATGGCAAAATATGCAACCAACCTACTTGCCCACTGACCAACAAGTGGATAAAGGAAATGTGGTAAATATGCCCCATGGAATACTACTCAGCCACAAAAAGAAACCAAATAGTATCTTTGGCAGCAACTTGGGTGGAAGTGGAGGCCATTATTCTAAGAGAAGTAACTCCAGAATGGAACACCAAATATCATGTTTTCACTTACAAGTGGGATCTAAGCACTGAGGACATAAAGGCATCAGAATGAAATAATGGACTTTGGGGATGGGGGAGAGATTGAGAGAAGATGAGGAATAGAAGACTCCATATTGGGTACAGTGTACACTGCTTAGGTGATGGATGCACCAAAATATCAGCAATCACCACTAACGAATGTATCCATGTAAACAAAACCCACTGTACCCCAAAAACTATGGAAATAGAAAACGAATAAATAAAAGTCAGGGATTAAAAATAAAGTGGGAAATGGTCATTGCAGAAGTCTAAAATATTATAAACTATATATGAAATGCAAGTTTGTAACTATTTTTTGAGTACCTGCAGTCAGCAAATTTGCATTAATAGTACTGTTTACTCCCTCATTTTTAAAAACAATTAATTTTCTATTTCCTATTTTAAGACCTTATCTAAGATTGCTGCCCTGCGGAATGGTTCCTAGCACACGTGATCTTGTCTGTGTTGAAGTATGAGTGAATACATACTACCCTCTACTTTAAGGTAGATGATAAAATGGCCAATTTCGTGTATTTGTTTATTTTCAAGGAAAACCTTAGAGCACTGGTTCTCAAACTTTAGGATGCACTAGAATTACCTGGAGTGCCAGAATCCCCTGGAGTGGTTGTAAGAACTCATTGCTGGGGCCAGGCACCGGGCATGGTTTCTATCTTCGTGGTTTGTTTACATATTGGTGGCCCCGACTATTTGTCAGCTTACTAAAGGCATCGGGCCACTATTTGTCTATCTCCTTGCACTGCCTAGCAAGAAGTACTGCAGGGACTATTGAATTCATGCCCTGTATTCTCTGCTGGCCCATTGATTTCATCCTTATAGCCCCTGCTTCTCAGCTGCATGTGTTTTGTTCACAGCTTACATATGGATAAAATGAGTTCTTGTTTCTTGCTCTTATAAGAATATGGGGGCTGGGTGCAGTGGCTCACGCCTGTAATCCCAACACTTTGGGAGGCTGAGGTGGGCAGATCATGAGGTCAGGAGATCGAGACCATCCTGGCTAACATGTAACATCTACTAAAAATACAAAAATTAGCCGGGCATGGTGGTGTGCACCTGTAATCCCAGCTACTTGGGAGGCTGAGGCAGGAGAATCGCTTGAACCTGGGAGGTGGAGGTTGCAGTGAGCCAAGACCGCACCACTGCACTCTAGCCCAGGTAACAAAGCGAGACTCTGTCTCAAAAAAAAAAAAAAAAAAAAGAATGTGGAAGTTATAAAAATAATCTGTGATCATATAATGACTGTTTTCCCCCCAAAAGGCATTACTTTCAGCTTCAGAGTATGTATTTCTTAACTAAAGTGTTTCTGGGATGTGGCTGCATATTGATGTCACCTAGAGAACTTAAAAAACAAAACAAAACAAACAAAAAAATGAAAACAAAAACAAAACAAAAAAACTGATGTTCATGTCCCAGAGGTTCTCTTCTAATTGATGTGGGCTATGATCTGGGCATAGAGATTGCCAAAAGTACCCAGGTGATTCTAACACATAAAAATGTTTTAGGCCGGGCGCGGTGGCTCAAGCCTGTAATCCCAGCACTTTGGGAGGCCGAGACGGGCGGATCACGAGGCCAGGAGATCGAGAGACGATCCCGGCTAACACGGTGAAACCCCGTCTCTACTAAAAAATACAAAAAAACTAGCCGGGCGAGGTGGCGGGCGCCTGTAGTCCCAGCTACTCGGGAGGCTGAGGCAGGAGAACGGCGTAAACACGGGAGGCGGAGCTTGCAGTGAGCTGAGATCCGGCCACTGCACTCCAGCCTGGGTGACAGAGCAAGACTCCGTCTCAAAAAAAAAAAAAAAAAAAAAAATGTTTTAAGAGTTTCTTAAGTACTTTTTTTTCCTTATGGGTTTCAAGAAAGCCACTTTTTTTTTTTTTCTGGAAGATTATTTTCAGAAACACCTAACCCTTCTTTATTTGTATCTCCTGTGGATGTTTTCCTTCTGAATTTTTCTCTGTGAAACAAGAAAATATAATGAATTGTCGTTTGCATGTTACACAAAGCATGAACTTTATTTGTAGTCTGAGATAAACTTGTTCTGATCTAGAAATGAAAAATAATGAACTCTGCTGAGTTCTGCTTTTCCTGTCTCAAGTTAGCCTTACCATAAGGATCTGGTGGGTAAAAGTTTGTTGTTCTTGTAATTAATTATTGGAACAGAGTTGTTTGGAGTAGATGATTCATTGTGGAACAAGTCATCTGATTCTGAGGGACATTTTCCATTATAAAATAATTATACATAAAAACAGAAGTATTGCTTTAACACTGAGATTTGTAACAATGTCATACCATTCTGATTGTAATGACTCTGTGTCTATTCCACTGGTTTGGAAAATAAAACAGATTGATTTCAGTCACATGAAACTACTTGAAAATAGGTTACATTTAATCAATTAGAAACTAGTTGTTTCTAACTTCACTAATCTTTTAAAAAGAATCAATTCCACCCCACTCGTAAAGTTAGGAGTTAGATAGATATCACCAGATAAGTTCCTAAAATATACCTAGGAAACAACTCTTTCTCAAATAATGATGGTGTCAGTAAGTCTAATGTAAGTCCATTTTATTTCACCCTTTCTTTAGGTTCTGCCCTTGCATCTTAGAATAATGAAATATGAAGTGAAATTTGGTTGCATGGTTTACCTGTAGCCATTTTATAATTTAGATTCGTGGGTTTACATTACTTTCGAAACTACTGGGAAAATATTAACAGCACAATAGGATTCCTAGAATGATAAACTTCAACACTCAAGCTCTGACAGTTGTTCTCAGTCTCATCTTTGATTCAATGTAAAAATTTGGACAAATAATTAGCTTTCCTTTGCTGCATGCACAGGGGCAGGATAAACTTGAGAATTCACCCAACTGTTCAACTCAGATCAAAGATATTTTCCTCAGGAAATCAACAATATTAAGAAAAATGGCTTTTTGAAAACAATTAAAAATAAATGTTTAGCACCTTCAAATATCAGATTCACATCCTCATCATCCTCACTTAGAGATTTTTAAACTAATAGCAGTTTTGTATAGCACATTTGCATTTACAATGCATTTTTGTACACATTCTATTTTCCCCTGAACCCAGGGAGACTGGAAGAGCAACAATTTACATATTTGTGTATTTTTAGAAAGTGAGTCTTAGAAAAGTTAAGTGACTAACCTAAGCTCAAACAGCCAGAGGTGTGTGGAACAAGGGCACCACTCAGCTTTTCTGACTGTGAGCTCACTCTTTTCTACTCCTGCAGCTATGCCAGCTATACAATAGCAATTTGTGAGAGGTGTTAGGTGTGAGGGATAGTAGGGGGGTGGGCGTGGGGAGGGGAAGAGGAAGCAAAATTCTCATACTGACTGTATTTTTATCACTTTCATAAAGGATTTTATGTTTTACAGCCTATTTGTCATTGGTAGAAATATCTCTACACTAGTGCTATAAACAGCAAAACATGCACTTGAGACTCCCTGCAAGCTCATCTAAGTTTTAAGAGTAATTGAGAATAGCAGCACTTGATACACGTATCTTCATTTACTATATAGTGTGATCAATTATTTTCCCTGATACCAAGGGAAAATTAAACATCTTTTCATTGATTATCACATTTCTTTCATGGTTTTTATGCACTTTGCCAGCTTTTGTAGTTCTCACAACTGGCCACTAGATGGTAGTGTTTAGTTAGTATTGTCACACATGTTCGATTGTGGGAACTTTGATTCTAAAAGGAAACATTTCATGTATACTACTACACTGAAACTGTTTTCCCAGTGGCTGAGGCACACGATAAAAACTCTGTGGCTTGAGCCTTCTCTTTCTTTCTTTCTTTTTTTTTTTGGAGACGGAGTCTCGCTCTGTCGCCCAGGCTGGAGTGCAGTGGCTGGATCTCAACTCACTGCAAGCTCCGCCAATCGGGTTTACGCCATTCTCCTGCCTCAGCCTCCCGAGTAGCTGGGACTACAGGCGCCCGCCGCCTCGCCCGGCTAGTTTTTTGTATTTTTTAGTAGAGACGGGGTTTCACCGTGTTAGCCAGGATGGTCTCGATCTCCTGACCTCGTGATCCGCCCGTCTCGGCCTCCCAAAGTGCTGGGATTACAGGCTTGAGCCACCGCGCCCGGCCTTCTCTTTCTTTTTTAATGACTAGACCTCCCTTCATTTAACACAGACCTTTCTTCCATGTACTACTTATTTGAGCAATTCATTTTTCTCCCCATCCTAGCCTTTTTAAACACCCCACAGTGAGGGAGTGTTAAAAGTCCTGCCTTTCATAGAAGTTTGTTCTAAACTTCTGAGAGGTAAAGCAGATCTGGTGCCAAGATGATGTGTTCTAGGGAAGTACAAGGACAATAGACTTAAAGACCTGTGCTGCCAGCTTGTGAATAATTGAAGATTTGTATCTCTAAGTAAATTTCAGAGTACCCCTGTACTTCCTTGGGTATCTAAATCAAATAAGACAAATAAGTTGTAGTTGCCTAGTATGGATACCACATTGCCAAAATTTTACAGTCATTTTGGACAATCCAATAGATGTCTTCTCTCTACTTTGTTTAAGCCTTCTAATTTCCCCAGCAAGACAAAGCAAAGCAAAATTAATTTACACAGGCTGTTTGCATGATATGGTCCAACGGTTTACTATGCTATATTTATCATTAGTCACCCAAACACAGAATGTAAAAGTCGCTTATAACCATTTCCTGCCCCCCCCATGACTGTTGATTCTTCCAAAACCGTAAATCTCCTTTACTAATTAATTCACTTGAATAACCAAACCTGCTTTTCAGTTTCTTATTCTTTACACACCCAGTAAAAAATAAGATGCCATCTGTTATTTTATTCATTAAGTCAAGTCCTGTTTCTCATGTTCTGCGGGAACTCTTCCCATGTGGTTTTACTATTTGTTTCTACTTTCTTCAGGTTCCCTCATCATTACACATATGCATTTATAAAATACATGTTCATAAAATCCACTCCAGTCATTCTCTGCAGTTAACTCATCTCCGAGATCAAAACAGACCCCAAAGTTATCAATGAAACTCTTCACTTGCACAGTGCAGTGGCTGGGGGTGTGGTTATTTGGGCGTGTGAATATGAACTTTCAGTTGTCTGAGGACAACAGGAAGCGTTGCTTCTGGTTGCTATCATATTAAACTTTAGTTAAGATTTTTATTGTTTATGAGATAGGGAATTTTTTCCCCTGGGGTCAACTGGGTTCACCCTATTTCCTGAGGGCTAAATAAAATTGGCTGCAATCCCCATCAGATTGTGAAAAGTTCTGCTTTCTCTCCAAAGCTTTTATGAATCCTTGATCACACCAGGCCCCACATCTTTGCTTCTGCCAAATTGGTTGCATTTAGGAGTTCTCTCACAGTAGCTGTTATGGTCTCTTTCTTCCATACCACAGAGGCCCCAGGTAGAATTGAGCCCCTTCCTTAGTTTTCCCAACCACCAGCCTTCCCTCTCCCCCGACAAAACAAAACTTGTTCACACATGATATTTCTGCCTTGTACCACACTTCACTGATGGTTTGAGGAAATGCATGCAATGCATATTCACCAATAATGTGAGATGTGATTGTGTTTAGACATGAATATTCTTAAAAAGTCAGTCAGTGATTTCTATATGGAAGGTGCTAGCCTTTTGCTAGTTTGCTTGGGTTTTTTCTCTCGTTCCTACCTGTCCGTACCTCTCCGACTTCAAAAATTGCTCAAAGGAACTCCAGATTTTTCTTACTTAATGGCATTTAGTGCTTTACCTCTCTCCTGCTCCATCTACCTTTTAACTCCCAGACCTAGGCACATGCTCAGCAGAACAAAATGGCGTTTCATGTAATAGCACCACTGCTCGATAGAAGATATTTTTGGTTATAAATAGCTTTTTAAAAATTTTTATTGGTGATTACATGGGGGTACAATGACTAAATTGAATTTTGCTATTCATCTCATACACTACACACACACAACACATACACACATACATTTTTATATAGAGAGAGATGGAGTCTTGTTCTGTCATCCCAGCTGGAGTGTAGTGGTGCAATCACAGCTCACTGCAGCTTCAACCTCTCAGGTGTAAGCGATCCTCCAGCCTCGGACTCCCAAAGTGCTGGGATTACAAGAGCGAGCCACCACACCCAGCCTTCTGCTCCTATTTGACCTAAAAATTCCATATAGTAGCCATAACATCCATTCATTCAACAAATAATTATTGAACACCTACTTGCAAAAAGAAAATTCAGTTCCTATTCCGTTGGAGTGATAATATAGCAGATAATAATAATAATAATAAAAGTGTCCACACACTCTTCTAGGCTCCAATAATCCCTATGAAGAGAGGGTATGCTTAAACAACAGATGTTTATTTTCTCACGGTTGTGGAGGCTGGCAGTGTGAGATCGGGGTGCCTGCATAGTGGAGTTCTAGTGAGGGCTGACTTCCCCTATGCCTTCACCCAAAGTTTATGTGTTATTAATATCAGCAGCCCTCTATCTCTGGATGTCTGTGGTGCCTTAGAAGACATATTCTCTACAGTTAAACGGACAGGGTAAATATATTTATATTGCTAAATGCCCCATTTGAAGGGCTATATACTATTTCATGTAGCAAGGAGTGCTTAATGGCTCCAGCACAACAAAACAACTCTACAGAACATTTTTATTTGCCCGAAGCATCTAACGAGCTGGTTCTCCCACGCTTGTGGATGGCACTCTTGTGAACTGCTTCCTGAGATTCTCTTAGTGCAGAGCCAACAATATTCAGTACATTTCCTTCACTTGCCTTTTGGCATGTCCATGACAATGATTCCAGCTGATCTAACGTCTAGAAAATCTATTTCCCACAAGCAACAGGATCTTCTCTTTTCCTGCTTAAGAGTGTTTATTTTTGCATTTCTCAGCAGCTTCACAACTTCTGACTTGGTTGACTTTTTGTAGAGAGAACGTCCCTCCTCCATCCATGAAGTGCTGCATTTTAGGTTTGGTCCGACAAATTGATGCAACAGCTCAGGTATACATGACAAGAAAATTGAATTTCCATCCTCAAAATCAATTTTGAACAATAAGAGTTGAGAGGATAAGTTTATTCAAAGGTGATTTGGTATTGCGACAGGATGGTCCAAATCAGAACTCAGTAACCTGATTTTGAAACATTTCCAAGTTCATGAAAGGAATCACTTTGTACATAAGA
This sequence comes from Macaca nemestrina, assembly GCF_043159975.1. Lineage (NCBI taxonomy): Eukaryota > Metazoa > Chordata > Mammalia > Primates > Cercopithecidae > Macaca > Macaca nemestrina. Next base: position 115,687,148 of record NC_092130.1, read on the forward strand.
GCTTTTCTACTTTTTGGGTTTGAGCATAACTAGATAGCTTAGTGGGATATCCATATTCTTGCTTTGATGATCACATTTGGCATCTAAGTATTATGCTGTTTTCAAAGGAAAAAAATATTCCTGAATAAGAGAGATGGAATGAATTACATAAAAATAAAACTTAAAATAAGTGTAATCTAAGAAGATGAAAAGCAAACAAGTACATGTGTTCTTAACTTTTGGGGGCTTGCCTTTAATTTTTTTAATAAAGCAATTATCTGCTATTAGTCATTATAATAGCAGCTAAAATCCAGTTAATCGTCACAGCATGCGAAACCCTGTGCTGAGCACGTCAGGGCACGGCCTCCGAGAGAACACACCTCACTCTTCTTGGAGAAGGCTGAAGACGAGCGAGGGCCGTGACTGAAGGTCACAGACTTAGTAAAAGGCAGAGCCGAGGCTCAAACCCACACAGCCACATACCTGCACTGTTAGCACTGCACTCCCCAGTTACCAGAGCCTTGTTTATTTTCCAGTCCTAAACTCTGCTTAAATGTGCATAAGGAGTAATTTCATTTTTTTTCCTTTTCTAGACTACAAATTTGTATAATTGGATTTCTACAGGCTTTTGTGTTTCTGGTGAGATTTGAAATGGATTTTTCAAAGTTACGATATTCAGTGACTCCTATAATCTAGAAATTTCTCCCAAGACACCAAACCTTCCTCCCTGATCTTTTGACTAAAAGCCTGGTCCCCAACTGCATTCATTTCCTAGGGCTGCTGTAAGGAAGTATCACAACCTAGGTGGCTCACAGCAGCCGAAATGCATTGTCTCCCAGTTCTGGAGGCCAGAAATCCAAAAGCGACGTGTTGTCAAGGTTGTTTCCCCTGAGAACCGTGAGGGAAGGATTTGTTCCAGGCCTCTCTCCTTGAATAGCCATTTTCTCTCTTTGTTTCTCCATAGTGTTTTCCTCCTGCGTATGTGTGTGTCTGCATTTCCCCATTTTATAAGAATACCCCTCGCCTTGGATGAGGCCCACTCTAATGACCTTATTTTAACTCGATTACCTCTCTAAAGACCCTATTTCCAAGCAAAGTCCCTTTCTGAGGTACTGGGGTTGGAACTTCAGCCTATTTTTGCAGGGACACAATTCAACCCACAGCACCAGCTCTGATCCGGGGTAGTGCATGGAGGTGGAGGCCTAGTACTGTGCCAGGGACCCCAGCCGACAGTGTGGCCCGAGGCAAGTTTCCCTTCTGCCTAATAGGGGATTGGATTGACTGATTTCTACCATCATAACATAGAATTCTATTTGTATAGAATGGCTGTAATTTATTTAATAGATTTTCTCACTGAAGTAATTTCCTAAAAGTTTTTGGAAAGTTGGCTTCATCTTTCTATTTTCATGCATTTGCCACAGAGGTTATGTGTCCGCCAGGTCTTCTTTCAGCGTGACCCACTGCGGAACCCACAGACCCAGCCTCCTCCCACTTTCCTTTTCCCTCTGAGATCTCTTTATTCTTCCTGTTCTGTGTCCACAAAGAGGAACCAACTGCCCCCTAAGTCTATCCTCACATATAGAGCCTCTTACATGACAGGTGTCCAGAGAAACTCAAAACGGTTAGACTTAGAAGGAGCTGACTATTGAACGGTGAACGCTCAATCAGTATTCATGAATGAGGAAGGTTGGCCATTGACTTTACCCTCTGTGACTTCACTGGCTCTTTCACAGCAACCATTCTTGAGAAAATACGTGGCCAAGCCTTAAACATTAGCTGATCTGGTTTGCAGAGCCCCTGCTAGGATTCGAGTCCTGGTATTGCAGATGAGGAAACAGGGTCTTACAGATGCACAGAAGCTCCTCTGAGTGCACACAGGGAGTACTGGGGTACAGGCCAAGGCTGAACTCACGCAGCCCCTCTCCAGGATCCACCCTGAGTGATGAGCCATGTCCCAGGCTGGAGAAAAGCGGTGCGGCCCACTGTCTGGGCCTATCCACAAGCTCTTTCATTCATTCTTGGATTTTTCCATTTGAAAAAAAGTGTTACATGAAGGATCACAGATGGCATCTTTAACATTTTTTTGCACAATTCATCATTAATTCACTAGTTTTTAAACTTGTCATGAAGAGTTGTTTTGAATGCCTTAATGAACAATGTTTTGTTTGTTTTAGTATGTTTTCACTTGAGATTTTTACTGTAAAACATGCTATTTTGAAGACAAAATTTTTAAAAATAGAGAAGGGCAAGAAGAATGGTGAACAATGCAGGAGGTGACAATTGGTCTAATTACAGTGAACATTTATAGGTCAGTGGAACATAAGCCCTGAGGGAAGTCTCTGAAAGTGGCCCTGCAAGCAGGGGGGAGGGAGGGAGGGAGGCAGCCCTCGCAGGCTGCCAGGAAGCACCAGGGATGTCGTGCCTCACTGTGCCAGCCTCACAGATGGCATCTCAGCGACATGGCTGTTCTTTTGTCTTTTCTTCATGAGCATCTTAGAAAAACGCATTTATGCACATTTCTACCTACAAAGTTTTGCCTCAGTGTGACTCATCCTCTTTCTGTCTCAGATAGGATTACTCTTCAAAGGAAAGAAAAAAAAACAGTTCTGAATATAAAGATGAGGCCAACTGCAGGGCTCATTGAATTAACTCAGAGATACCTAGAGTTGTCTCTGTGTGTGTGTGTGTGTGTGCGCGTGCGCGCGCTTCTGTATGTATGTCTTTGTGTATCTGTCCATGTCTGTGTCTACGTCTGTATGTGCATCTGTGTGTGCGCATGTGCCTGTGCATGTGTGTCTGTGCATGTTTGTGTATACACGAGTGCAATGTCCCATCTTGGCAAATACCACATGGTAACGTCCTGCACACCATATGAGCTGTATATATGAGCTGTATTTTCATGACGGTCCACTGGGATAGGGATTAAATCAGATGATCACTATTTATACCTAAGTAGTAACACTTAAAAAATGCAATTGCTCTCTGTCACCACAGCCTAATCTGTGAGCCCCTAAGGGAAAAAAATTCCTTACATTAAAAAAGCCATTTCATATATAGATAAATGCTGAATAGGCAGGTATTGATCAGAAGGTACAATCCCCATCCACATGAAATGAACAAGTAAAGCAGATAATTGTTTGACTAGAGCTTTCTTTTGCATTAAATATACCTGGAAAACATTTCTAAAGACGATTCTTTTCTTTTTGGTTGAACCATTATGAATGAATCGCCATCCTTTAAAAGGCTAGATGTTCATGTTCAACTTTTGGCAACTGAGCTAAACCAATATGATTATGAACACATTTGGATTGTTTTGGTTGGACATTGGTAACTGCCAGTGAAGTGGGAGGTGAGAGGAGTTAACTACTTCCTTATAATGTCACCACCTAATTAGAATAAAAGCATCTTAAATTCTGATTTACATAAGGATATTTATTAACTAAACAATTATTCAGCAGGCATGAAATAAACAAATCATATGACTAGTTCTCTCTCTAGGTGCTTGGCCACCATTTGCAAGCTTCCCTTAAGGCAGAAAATCCAAAATTCCAGAGTCAATATTTCATCATCACTATAGACAGAAGTTTGCGGTATTCACAGATGGATGCTGGACATCTCCCAAGGCGTGGTTCCTGAGTCATTCTGACTCTGAGTGTGTTGCTTCCATGGAAATCATGCACCTCCACAGAACTCACTCAGGCTCCTTGGGGACTCCCAAGTCTGCAATCAGATTGCTTGTCTTACTCCGATTACCTGCCTATCGGACATTCCATTTGACTGTCTTGCCGCTTGAACTCAGTGGGTATAAGCCAACTCCTCTTCCCTGAAAAGCAGCATCCTCCTGACTTCCCCACTTCTGTGAATGTCATGATTGTTCTTTCTGCCACCTAAGCTTGAAGCCTACCGTCATTTTGGAACACAGTCACCTTCAACTCCAATTCCAATTCCAATCAGTCACTGTTTTCTCAAATCTCCCTTCATACCAGTTCCTGTCCTTCTATCTCTTCTACCCTAAGCCAGAGCCGTATCTCTGCATATCACGGGCCTTTTTGTTCTGTTTCTTTCCCATTCAATTAGTTTACATGATGCCAAACCAATCTCCTTAAAACCACCTGGATTAGATCACTCCTCCGTTTGAAGATTTTCAAAGAGGCCTTATTTTGTAGTAGAAAATGTCCAAACTACTTAGCATATTCACTTATTCTCAGCATGCTTTTACCACCTTGCGTTCTTCTTCTTCACAGCACAAACCTCTATGCCAGCTGGATTTTCTATCCATAATCCCCCAAATACATCACATGCATTGATGCATTGGCCACCCTTGTTAGTGCTTTTTCCATGTGGTGTTCTTGCTTTCCTCCTTCACCCCATGCTCACTTCCTCAAAACACACACACACACACACACACACACACACACACACACACAGCTTCTTTGAGCTTCAAAGTTGTCTGCTAGTATTTTAAGTGCCTGGAATTTGAAATGAAAAAATAATAAAAGTAAACTGGTTTTAAAGGTAAGTGTTGCCATGTATTGGTTCTACGGTGGCCTCAGAAACATTTCAAGCCTTAGTTTCCACATGAGTACAATGGGAATAATGCCTACCAGTCTTTGCCCATCCTTAATTAATCTTAGTTCTGTTTCTGTGCCACGTTTCCTCCCCAGGGAAGCCCTTTATAACCTTACTACTCACAGATGTATCTCTTCTCTGAGCCCATGTCACTGCTTTAGTAAAGTCACCATTTGCTTGTTTAAGGCCCCTCTTCTATTTTCAGTTCTTGTGTTTTGGAGCCACACATTGTATCCTATACTAGACTTTGAAAATACTTTAGTTGCAGTGCATTATTTGTGTGCAGTCACAGTACGCAGGGCAGTTTCTCACACATTCTTTCGTTTTGTCTCATAACATCCTGGGAGGTGGATATAATCCCTGTTTTGTGAGGAGAGAAAGTGAGATTCAGAGGTGTAAGTGAGTTGCCTAAGGTCACTCGGAGAGTGAGTGGCAGAAGAAGCACTTGATTCAAGTCTTGGGATTCGAAGCTCAGGGCTGTCTGCTCCCTCCTAGACCTATAACTTTAGGAGTAGGAATTTATTTTACATTGCTTATATTTCAGTATTTATTTTTAACCCTTATAGGGCCCAGTTCTGTGACTGACTGTAATTGAGAAGGTACTCTAGAAATGTTTTTGAAGGAATAAATAAAATGAATACGACAGACCATGTTAATAATGTCAAATAACTCTGGGAGTTTGAGGGATAATTCTGTTGATATGGGTTGAGGGTGTGCTTGGCCTCTCCACCATTTACCCTGTTTTTATGAGGGTTAGCAGCACAATGTCTTCATTCTAAAACACAGAATCATGAGGTTAAAGAAAGCACGCAATGCCGTCAGCTGAGAAGAACCAGAATTCACAGTGCAGGTTCTCTAAAGTGGCTTTGTGCTGCTCTCAGCGCCGTGAACTCCCACCATTATATTCATAGCTTTTTAGCCTTTGGCTAAGATCAAGTAGAGTGTTTGTTCTCCTGGCTTTTAATAAGTAATGTGTTCTCCATCCAAGGACAACAAATTTAGGCTGTACATGCATTACAAAGTATTAAGCTCCTGTTAACAGCAAATTTCTCAACGAGAGATTTATGTGAATTCTCTTGGATGTTATTCTGTTGACATTAGGAACAATTAGGAATAAAATGCCATGGCAGATTATTCTGTGATGCTGGCCGTACTGTCAGGACTCTGAGTCTGTGTACTCGGAAGTCTTCCTCAGACAGGGACAAGGCACATTCTCTTTCTCAGGAAGAGAATTAACAGTGCACTCCCGCCTCCCTGTCCTCACCACAAGGGCACACATCCCAGGGTGAGGGTGGAGTGAGCTCAGAAGAACCCATGCTGAGCACAATGAAAGCAAAATTATTATCACAGAAAGAAACAGATTGCACCTACCTGGGTTTAACCGGACACCTAATAGTAGGCAGGAAGTTTTTCATGATCTATAACACATTTCATATTAGGGTCATGTTAGTTTCATAATGAATTTCATATTAGGCTCAATTAGGGAAACAATAAAGAAAGAAGATGGGATGGCCGAAAGCATTGAAGAGGAGGAAGCAGAATGGAGGCAGAGGGTGGAATCAAAAATAAGGACAAAGAGAGGAAAGGGAAAGAGAAAGAAAACGAGAAGTAACGTCAGCAGCTCTGTAGGTTCTGAGGTGAGTTAGCTGGTCACAGGTCAACAGCTTTAGTCATACATCCTGTTATTCACTTTGGGCATCAGAGCACATTTTCGCTACCCCTTGAAATTTCCATACAGTTGACAGTGATTTTGTAGCAATCTTTCTTTACCGGGAAATCGCTTATCTGCTTTTCTTTTCAATCTTTGAGGTCAACTTTTTAAAGGCTTTAGTTTCACATGAAGCCCGAAATATTTTGAAATAGGTAAGAAAAAAAAAATGCCTTTGGTCTTAAATATTTCCACTTAAATCTTGATTCTGGGCTACTTTAATAATTCCAAAATAAATGTGAGTGGCTTCTTTTTTCAATAACTGAAATACAACATTTAAAAACACTCATATAATTATTTTGTTGTGTTCAGTTGTTTCAAAGCAGACAAGGTTTGATTTGACAGGGTTGTGTTTTAACCTGGGCTCTACATGTCACTAAACTGCTGTCCCCTGTAAGGCCTGTTTCCTTGTCTACAGGATAGAGATACTCCAGTGGCTCTGCAGGCTCTGTGTGCCTCTGTCACAGGTTTGGCATAAAGTAGACAGGAATGGTGTCAGTTCCTCTCTCCCCAAACTCTCTCCAATGACACTCCCACCAAGTGCAGAAAAGTACAGAAAGAACTCTTCCTGCTTTTTAACCTCCATTGATCACACTGAAAGAACTATCACATTAGCTTATAAGGCTCAAAATTATTTTCAGTACTATGGCTCTGTGTACTCTGAGATCAGAGCAACATAACTTTGGTTCTGGATGAAATTGACTCAGGACCTGACTCTACTCCTAGAAGAACGCTGACCCCAAACTCCTGTTTTGCAGAACCCTGAAGGAGCAGGTAAAGATGCCAGCCGTTAAATATGAAGACCTTCAGAGACCCAGAACTAATGGAACTAAATCAGGGATTTCAATTTTATCTTAGATTAAAATACCACTTATATGCACTCAGGGCATAGTTTTCACTCCCATCAGGAATAGATTCATACCTGTATAAAGCTGGTAATATAATGATTAATTAAATATACTGCATGACTTCAAGGTAGCCAAGAAAATTACAGTCATTCCAAGTAATACTGTGTTTCACCGGACAAAAATCTGAGGATCTTGAATCTTAGCACTGGAAGGAATGTAGATATCACATAGGCTCATCATTTCTCTGGCACAGAACTTGCCTTGAGCACATGTCTGGTAGCTTCTTCCTGGGAACATAGATGACATAACACATACTGCCTTTCCAGGCAGCTTGATCTGTCATGAGACAGCTCTGGCCTTTTAGAAACCAGCCTTTATACTGAGCTGTGTGCCTGCTTCTCTGTATTGTACACTTTTTGTTATTAATTCTGAACAAAAGGTTTTTGTGAATTTTCTTCCTGGAAATGGTCTTCGCCACTTGAAACAACTGTCATGCCCATCTGAGTATATTTCTTAGGTGAGGTTTCCCGGTTTGGGAGATGCTATTCTCATGAAATATTTCTGAATTCATCAGTATCTCTGTTCCTATAAAACATGTGGCTGTCTACTTCAGGTAAATCCTAACCAAGCTCAGGTAACAGTGAACTGATTGTTTGCTGTGAAACAGTATCGTGCTGTTGAAGTTAAAGAGGTCTATGATTATATTGTGTTTATTTTGGGTTTTGTATTATTGAGTATTTTTTACTTTATTTTCTTTTTATAAAGCCCATATCACTACCCATAACAAGCTTTTGATAAGTGAACATTCTAAATTTTACTGTTCTGTAGCTATATAAGGGAATCTTTAAATTTTGCCAGGACTTTCTAGCCTAATGCAACAAGGGAGGTTACATTAACTATAATAATTTCAATTTCGTTAGTTTTTTCCTACATTTGCTGAAACAATTCTTCTACAAATCTATCTCATTATTTCTGGGAGTTCCAAATGTGTCTCACGGGAGCATGTCCCCCTTCTTGGAACCACTGCTCTTCCACCAGAACCAGCAGCTCCCTGGACTTCCCAAGGCTTATCAGGTCACATTGTTACCCAGGGAGTCAAGCAGCTATCACAAGGCCATGCTTTGGCTTTGTAGCTGCTCCAATGGATGTTATACTTTCTCCCTTTGTTCCTGATACTGTGCAGAATTATATGCAACATCTCTTTACTTAAAAGCTCTCTGCTTCTCCCAGGATCCAGAGATTCATCCCTGGAAAAGCACCGAAGTGCAGCTGCCATATTCCATTTAGAATGACTCCTTCCTTCAGTCAGCCAAGGTTTTGTTCTTGGGCTCAGCTCTATGTGCCCAGCTTCTTCTTCAGTACAAGGAGCTCCCTCCAAAGAGGTCATTAAATCCCCGCAAATAGTCTTTAACTAGACCTTTTCAAACCTTGTCTCTTTTTTATTTGAAATGACACTGTACCATGAACATTTTTATGAAATCATAAACATGTTAAACGTTCATCAAAGCCATCATTTTAAAGTCCTCTATGATGTCTATCTTATAGATATACCATACTAGAATGCATTTTTTTTTATTTTTCTATTGCTGAGAATGTTGGGTTTTATACATAGCTTATTATTTTAAGCAAATGTGCTTTACCTTGTTCCTATTACACTTCTAATTCAGCCTACTGTTAGCATCTGTGGATAATTTTCTATGCTCATATGTCATTCAATATATTACCATCATTCCCAGCTTTTGGCTTTACATATGCATTTTTAAGATGTATCTCTCAATTTTTAACCATCAGATCAGATTTTAGTTGCTTTATAGACCCAGCTTTTATATTTCAGTCTATGCCACTTCTAAGGATGTTGTAGTGAGATGCCTATATAAAAGACATACATATTCAAGGAGTGAATTAAAATCTCACTTGAAATTTTAAATGTCACTGAATATTAATTGAGGCCGCTAATTGGTGTATTTTCTAGTAATCACTTCAAAAGCTCCTCATTAAAAATAAATCATAAACTATAGAATTATAAGAGCTTTTAGGTATAGTTTAATGATCTAATTCCATCCCTATATCTGTCCATCTATCCTTCAGCAAGTCATTTATCACCTTCCTTCTATATATTACAGATCATAAAGACATCTGGGACACAAAGGTAAGTCACAGACCTATCCACGTGTATGGGTGATAGAGGAGTGAATAGAAGTGACAAAGGGTGTGATTCCTTCTGTTTGAGAGGTGAAGAAAGAATTCCCAAAGCAAGTGACATTGCATCAGCACCTTAAGATAAAACAAAGAGCTCAGCGAAAGAAAGTGAACGGGAAGATGTGGTAATAGGTTTAAGTGGACAGGGCGTGTTGGCGACTAAATTTCTGTAGCTCCATAATATTCTCCCTGGTCCCCTGAGAGGAAGTTACAGAGTTGTGAATCTGGTAGTGAAAGCCTTGGTATAAGGAGCATAAGAAATGTGCAGATTATCTACCATGAAACAGAGGAAAAAAATCAAGGTTATTCAAGTAGAGGAATGACTTATTTTAGAAAGACTTTTTTTTATAACATTATGGAAAATGGATTATAGGCTGGAGGCAAGAGATAAGACTTTGCTTTGTCAGTGTGACAGAGTATTTTATTAATAAAGCACATAACTTATACTCAGATCTTGTGAGATGAGACCAGTTCATGTCAACATGTCCAGTGTTTTTGAAAAAAAATGGTAAGTTTTTATTATCGCTTTTATTTCCCTGTGAAATATAGTAGGCTAGCCCTCTATTTCTCCTGGCGAAATCTTTAGATAGGTGGGGAAAAAATGTTGAAAAAGGCCTCTTTTACCCTGGTTTTATCTGCCTTTTGGAAGATAGTTGATTCAAAGCTATGAAAAATCATCTCACCAATCCCGCATTTCACTTGGTGGGATGATGTGTCAAGAGAACGCCTGAGGTTTCCTCTGTCCGTTAACAGGCCAGTCGTGAGTCACAGTCTGAACATGAGGAAATGTTCATTTACTTTTTCACAGTCATGGCAATGAGACTCTTTTGTGCCCAAAGTACTATCCGCACCTAAAGTCCCTGTTAAAAAGGTTATTTTCTGCCACAGGCAGGGAGCAGAATGTCAAGATCCAATTCCAATCGCTCCATCATCACTCGGATAGCCTCAGGAAGCTGAGGTTTTACAGCTGCCTGGAACCCACATGCTTCATGTGATGTACAGCAGCACTGTTAATTAGCTGTTTCAGGATTCTTAATGCCTTATGGCTTTGGAAACACTTGTTAGCCCGCAGAGGGAGGGAAAGAGCTGGAAGCAATTGGACTACAGCCTGAATTTATTATAATTCAATTCAGTAACCACCTTATCTTTCTAAATCCCTGTTTAGAATATGTTGAAAATTATGGTTGATTTAAGTTGTTCTCAGTGACGCATCCTGAGAGAAGAGGGAGATTACAGTTCAAGGTTTTCTGAAGCCACAGAAATGGGGAGTGCTGCAGAAAGAACTGATCGATGGAACTTTCCAGACACATATATGCAATTGTCTAAAGGCTAGAAAATAGATGCCGGGGATGGGGAGAGGGGAGGCCAGCCGATGTGGAAAGGCTTGTGTAGAGTGCCCACGAGTCTGCATTTCTATTCTCCTACCAGAAGAAACACTGCCAGCTTCCCCCACCCTCACCCCCAATTGTTCTCACTGCAGAGAGCTGGCATTCAACAAACTCATAATTTTTCTCAATGTAGTTCTCATGACATAACCTGACCAACCACATGAAACCTAATGAAGAAAACAACCGTTGCCACTGGCAACAAATGCAGGAGTTGCATCACAAGTAAAACATGTACTTTACTTCACAAAGTCGAACATTACAGTAAAACCCGCAAAAACGTGGTCCCATCCTTTGGTATGGATGAGATATCAGTTTACAAAACCTTCACTGGAAAGTCCATATCAAAATTTTAAAAATGCATGCAAAAGCCAATTGTGTTGACATCTTTCTTATCAGATGTATTGCAACTTATTTTGTCTAGAGGTAGTTCTTAAAACAGCCACTTGTCTGTCCACTAATCATGTACATAACATCCCCTTCCTCATCTTCATCCTCTGAAGTAACACCAACAGGTGAAAGGGTGTTTCAGGAGTTCACCATTCTTGACTGTTATGTAATGGGTCAGATTCTCTTCTGAGTAGTAGGAGAGGTCAGAGATCCAGATCTATATATCTTGGTGCTTTTTCCACTAATACATTCCTAGAAGCTAGTGGGTGCGCAATAAATGTTAGCTGTATGAATGAGTTAGTGAATCAATGAATGAAGTGTTCATTTTTAGAAATATTATGGTCAGGATTTTACTAGGAGAAACATTTGCTTATAATCACAAATGAAAGCTAGGTTTACTCAAAATCGGGGATATTAAATAGTCTTTCCATTTCCTATACCACAGGTATGCTTGTATTCTTCTTATGTGCTTATGAAAGGAGAGAATGTGGATTAAGTTATAAACTATTTGTACATGGTATTGTATGTGTAAAAATCATGTCAGTTTTGAGGCCAGGATTTCTTTGTATTGAGTAAAATTTTCCTAAATATTTGCCCATTGTATTAGTTTGTCCTCACATTGCTGATAAAGACATACTCAAGACTGGGTAATTTATAAAGAAAAAGAGGTTTAATGGACTTACAGTTCCACGTGGCTGGGGAGGCCTCATGATCATGGTAGAAGGTGAAAGGCATGTCTTACATGGTGGCAGACAAGAAAGAAAATAAGGGGTTTCCCCTGATAAAATCATCAGCTCTTGTGAGACTTATTCACTACCACAAGAACAGCATGGGGAAATTGCCCCCATGATTCAATTATCTCCCACCACGTCCCTCCCACAATACATGGGAAACGTGGGAGCTACAATTCAAGATGAGATTTGGGTGGCGACACAGCCAAACCACATCACCCATTTTAAAACATGCTTGATATCAATTTACTGCTGAAAATATAATTTGAATATTCTTTTACATTTTAATGACTAAGATTGTACATTTGTTCCCTCAAAAGAGGCTCTCCAAAATACTACCTAATCCCTATATTAATAACAACCCAAACATGTTTTCAATACTAATATTAAAACAAATTAGCTTAACAAATACAAAAGTTAATGCCTGGCTTACTATCATACAGATTTGAGAGATGCAGGTTTCAATCTGTTCCACACCATGCCCTTCATTATGTGTTTCTGCCAGAGATTTTATTCTTTACTTTTCATTCAATCAGAAAGAATTGAGAGGAATTTCAGCCTCCTTCTGCGTATTTAGAATATTATTTGTACTGACTTTAATCTTTTGCTCCTAATCCATGAATTCCTGAGGCCTTTGATATATATCCATAAATTTGAAAAGCACAATCCCTTTTAAAAAAAATGGAAGTTGCTTTTGGGAATCACAGACATGTACCTCTTTGTTCTCTCGGAGAGCTGTGGGTTATGGGAGGGAAATCCTCATCCTGCTTCCTGATATGCAGTCACTTCTCTCTTACACAGATGAGTCCTGAAACTGTTGTGAGCTCAAACAAGTTGGCTGGTTTTATTTATTTATTTTTTTATTTTTGAGAGTATCTCACTCTGTCACTCAGGCTGGAGTGCAGTGGCCCAATTACCAGCTCACTGCAGCCTTGACCTTCCAGGCTGAAGCCATCCTCCCACCTCAGCCTCCCAAGTAGCTGGGACGACAGGTGCACACCACCACACCCACTAATTTTTTGTAGCGATAGGGTTTCACCATGTTGCCCAGGCTGGTCTTGAACTCCTGATCTCAACCAATTCACCTGCCTTGGCCTCCCAAAGTGCTGGGGTTACAGGTGTGAGCCACCATGCCTGGCCAAGTTGCCTGGTTCTTTACATGGAATGTTAAGGATAACTTTTTAACTGGTTCCAGAATCAATTAAACACAGATAAATACCAACTTATGTTTTGTAAATAAACACATCTGAATTGAATCTTACTCCAATTTACTTAGAAACTGATATTTTTCCTTTCAAATAAAATGAATGTTATTTTATTTTATTTGAATAAGATACCCCAACTGAATTGAAGATTGGTACAGAAGCCTGAGAAAGGAAGTTTAAGAGAGTGAAAGCATGAGAGAAGAGCCAAGATTATGTATCCCAGAGCAGGAAAGAAGTATTACCTACCATTACTTTAAGGGACTGTGCTTCCTCACAGTAGTGGAAGACAGATGCTCATTTTTATTCAGGACTGTGTAAAATAAATGACCTTAATTTATAGATGTGGATGCTGGTTTATATCAATATCTCTCAACCTGAGATGGCTCCCAATCTTGACTACACATGGGAATCACTTGCGGAGCTTTACAAAAAAACTGGTGCCTGGGTCACACCCTGAGAGATTCTTATTTATCTGGTCTGGGGTGGTGTGGCCTAGGCACTGAAATTTATAAAATTCCCCAGGTGATTCTAATATGCAGCCAAGGTTAAGAATGCAGCTGTACAGCTGTAGATGGAAGAATACCAAAACCAGGCCTTCTGCTAATGCCTGAGCTTCTCCTCATTTAAGTTTCTGTGATGTGTTCAGACATTGTTTCTAGAATCTCCTGGTTAATATGAGTTATAGTCCATTGGATGGAGTAATATATTAACACATCCATACTAACATAGTTTGGAAGGGGCCAGGATGCAAAGGGAAGTTGGAGGAGGAAGAGAATGAAATGGTAAAGTCCAAAGCATGGGTGAAGGGGGGACCAATAGAAACCCACAGAGCAAAAAGGAGATGTTGGGTCATCATATTCTATTACATAAATTGGATTTACATTTCCTTGTCTTTCATCCCTGGTCTTTACTCCCACAAGTCTCCAAACAGTCATAAAATTCCCATGAGTTGTTACAGCAAAATTGCTTATCATTTACTATTTCTTAAATGAATGAATAAATCATATTACTTTGACAGAAAGGATGCTGCTGGGTATTATATGTAATGTGTACTAGTAAGGTGGACAGGACCATTAGTCCTTTAAATTCCTTTACAATTCCAAAAGTCTGTGATTCTGATCTTCCTGGTCTTGCAACTCTAGAAAAGGTGATAATCACTAGAGTAGGCTATTTATGGACCTGTGAGATAGTGAAACATGCTATTAAGTCAAAATGAGAGACTTCCTTCTCTGAAATGGTTCCATATAAAAGTAATATATGGCTTAAGTATCCAGGGGCTCATGTAATCTCTCCATGTCAGTATCTTTTATGGGGAATTATTTAACCAAACATTTATTGAACACTTACGTGCTACACTAAAATCCCAGATTTGTCAAGTTCCCTTTTAAAAAGTGGGTACTAAGCCTAAGAAAGGTATTAGCAATACTTGTATCTGAAAAGACCTCACATCCAGAAACTATAAGGAACTTCTAAAAACCAATCAAAACAATATGGTTCTTAGAAAATCACAAAGGAACAGGTTTTTCAGACTCGAGGATGTCTATATGGTGAAAAAGCAGCAGTATTTTAGAGTTGGTCTGAACTGACTCACAGGCACCTATTTTTAAATGCTCAGAAATTTGTTAAGCAAATTGTTAATGCATCAATTCTTTAAAGTTTAATTATGTAAACTTTCAATTAAGTTATCTGAAAAACATAATACATACTCAAAACTCTCATCCCTTCCTAAGTGTTTTACTACATTCTGTTATCTATGTTTGTAAGGTTGTTTATTGCATCTGTATGGTGGAAACACTATATAAAATGACATGTTACTTTGCATCTCTACCCAACTCCACATAGGCTGATGCAATGTTGGTAGCTTAAAATCAGCTTTAGTAGAGGTATTTATACCATGGAAATCAGCATATGCCACAAATCAGGAATTTTTTTTTTTTTTTTTTTGAGACGGAGTCTCGCTCTGTTGCCCAGACTAGAGTGTAGTGGCCAATCTTGGCTCACTGCAACCGCCGCCTCCCGGATTCAAGTGATTCTCTGCCTCAGGCTCCCTAGTAGCTGGGATTACAGGTGCCCGCCACCACGCCTGGCTTATATTTGCAATTTTAGTAGAGACAAGGTTCACCATCTTGGCCAGGCCGGTCTTGAACTCCTGACCTCGTGATCCAGCCGCCTTGGCCTCCCAAAGTGTTGGGATTACAGGCGTGGGCCACTGCACCCGGCCCAGGAATTGAGTTTTGGTTTAATGTTGTTGACTGTCTAGAAACTGATTAAGAAAATGTTATTAAAGTTGTGTATCATGTCTGCAACCACTAAATTGTAAATAGCACAAAAATTTTGAGGAAACAGTCTTCTAGACTTTCCAGATGCAGCAAAGATATTGCCTTGTTCCTTGAGTAAAATTCCAACATACATTTTTATTGTTTCATTTTTGTCTTACTTAACCACTAAGTAAGACATAGTTCCTACATAAACCAGTCATGTAGGAATTATACTCCTTTTTCAATTACAACTTTAGTTTGATTACCTTTGTGGTCTTCTCTTCTATCACCGTCACTTTTTTTTTTTTTTTTTTTTTTTGAGAAGGAGGTTCACTCTTGTTGCCCAGGCTGGAGTGCAGTGGTGTGACCTTGGCTCACCACAACCTCTGCCTCCCAAGTTCAAGCGATTCTCCTGCCTCAGCCTTCCGAGTAGCTGGGATTACAGGCACCTGCCACCACATATGGCTAATTTTGTATTTCTAGCAGAGACAGGGTTTCATCATGTTGCTCAGGCTGGCCTTGAACTCCTGAACTCAGATGATCCACTCTCCTTGGCCTCCCAAAGTGCTGGGATTACAGGCATGAGCCACTGTGCCCGGCTCACCATCACTTTTAGATAAGGAAACTGAGCCCTAGAGAGTGGTTGGCTCACCTCAGGTTCCAGGACAAATATGACTTAGTCAAAAGTATACTCCTGTTCTTTCATTCACATAAAACTACTTATCTAAGGATGCTGCAGCAACACTGCTGTCACGCCAGAATTCATTAAGTTTACGGCGCAGGCCTTATCTATAGACCATTGATTTTGCTCAAGGATAAAAGTTACACAAACTAGCGACAGAGTCCTGACCAGGCATTACAAATTCTACACTGATGTGTAAAAGAGTGACTAGGCATGAAGAATACATGCTTAGCACAATCTATCTTTATTATAGGAAAAGCAATTTAAAACATAGTTTACTGAGTAGTGCCAGAACATTACCGAAAAAGAAAGTTAATGCTTTTTCCTTCTCAAAAGCCTTCTGTAATGTATAGCCATTATCATATTATAGAGACTCCTGGGAAATGCTTGATCAATTAAAATTGTTAGAGAGCTAAAATTGAACATTGACTCAGAAGCAACGTGAAATACATCTTCCCACTTCTATAAATTTTAATGGTAGCCACGGATGCTTTTTTTTTTTTTTTTTGCTATGGAGCCTTGCTCTGTCTTCCAGGCTGGAGTGCAGTGGTGAGATCTCAGCTCACTGCAACCTCTGCCTCCTGGGTTCAAGCAATTCTCCTGCCTTAGCCTCCTGAGTAGCTAGGATTACTGGTGCCTGCCACCACGCCCAGCTAATTTTTAAATATTTTTAGTAGAGACGGGGTTTCACCATGTTGGCCAGACTGGTCTTGAACTCCTCACCTCAGGTGATCCACCAGCCTTGGCCTCTCAAAGTGCTGGGATTACAGGTGTGAGCCACCGCACCCGGCCCACTGATGCTCTTCTTAATTTCTTCTGCTTAAGAAATAGAAAGTATTCTCGAGGGAAAAAAGGCATTGACAACTAGTACAGGGAAACTGATGGCAACATAAGGCTGTTTGAGGGAAAAATGTGGGATCTCAAAGACTGTTGGTGGGAGTGTAAATTGAATAATCTACTTTGGAGAACAATTTGCCAGTTTCTATTAAAATTTAAAATTGCTGATATCTTATCACCTAACAATCCTACTTCTAAGTATCTATTATAAAAAAAAATACTTGGCATGTATTCCCAATGAGTTTTGCCAGAGTGTTCTTTGTAATAGTCAACAGCTGGAAACCTGAATGCCGTCCAGTAGGGATATGGCTAAATGAAGAATGAAATAACCATACTATTGAATACTGTGTGTCAGTTAAAAATAGCAAGAGAGATCTTTGTTGAGTGAAAAAATGATCATTATACATAACATTATGTTTTTAAGAAGCCTCAGAAAACAGTAATATATGATCCTATAGGCATAAAATTATTTATGATATCACACAGAGGTCTAGAATTTATTGTCCACTACAGTAGCCACTAGCCACATGATGCTATTTAAATTTAAATAAAACAAATAAAAATTTCATTTCTCAATTCTGTGAATCTCATTTCAAGCCCTAATAGCAACATTTGGATGGTGGCCACTGTGACAGAGAGTGGAGATCTAGAAGAATAAACACAACTGATAACAGAGTTACCTGGGGGAAGGTTGAGTTTGGGGATGGTGGTCTACAGAAACTTTAGAGTTCTGCAGAACTTTTAACATTTTTACAATGAGAACATATCATATATTATCTAGCTAATTTAAAACAAATACATTGTTAAAATGAAAAGCATGCCTAGCAACAGGATTTTTTTTTTTTTTTCCTGAGACAGAGTCTTGCTCTGTTGCCCAGGCTGGAGTGCAGCGGTGCAATCTTGGCTCACTGCAACCTCTGCTTCCTGGGTCCAAGAGATTCTCATGCCTCAGCCTCCCAAGTAGCTGGGATTACAGCATGTGCCACCACGCCCAGCTAATTTTTGTATTTTTAATAGAAACGGGGTTTCGTCATGTTGGCCAGTCTGGTCTCAAATTCCTGACCTCAGGTGATTCACCCAACTTGGCCTCCCAAAGTGCTGGGATTACAAGCGTGAGACACTGCACTGGCCTACCCAAAGGATTTCTAAAACAATGTAGAATTTTAGTAGATAGATCAGTGTGTAAATTGATTTGAACACCCTATCCTTTTATCCTGTTAACTATCTAAAATCATAAAAAATAGTAAAACAAACAGTGCAAAATCATTTCCTCCTTCCTTTTCTACCCATGTCAAGTGTCTATTGAACACTTAATATATTCCCAGCATTTAAAGTATAAGAATCATGAGGCAACTGCTGTTTAGACTGAAGTGTTTTCACCAGGGGTGTATCAAGAGGATTTCTTTGTCGTAGGTTGATTTCCCTTATAACTGATTAAATAATTACTAGTTGGCTTATGCAATGTTTATATAATTACAGAATATAAATGGTGGTTATTAGCGTAAGTAGAATATATACCTTTATAATATTTGTGTAACCTTCATTTGTATTTTACTAGAGCTTAAAACAATAATTTAAGAAAGAAATTCAAATTGATATTCATAATTTAGCAACCATTTGAGCACTTCCAGGTCAGAATAACTTCTTGGGAAGTCCCAGAAAGAAAAGCATATACCTGCTTTTACAGTTGTCCATAGATTGACTATAAGGCTAGTTGTATTGAGTTGGCGGATGCATAATTTCTTAATTCTTTAGGTAATAGGTCAATAGTGTGGTAGTGAATCTTGATGGTAAATGTCCTTTTCATGTTTCATACTGCACAGTAGACTAGACTGAAAGTCCCAGAAGACTGTGAGTGTAGCAAAGAATGAATCTTGTATCCCTAGATACACAAAGACCATGCCTTCACTAGACCCACAGAACCTAACACATAGAATGTCTTATTAAATGCTTGTAGAATGATTAAATAAATTATATTCAGGAAACAGTCTATAAGTCTTAAAGTTTACCTTTCAATTATGTAATTATTACCTTTAATTTATAATTTATAAACAGACATAGATATTCACCACACTTGCAAAAGAGTTTATTTCAACTTCCAAGCCTTTTTTGTCTCATCTTAAAAGTTTGGATTTAATATAGCAAAGTTTGCTTCTAGAATGGAATCTTTTAGAGAGTATATGCTCTTTTGAAAAAGATGGTTTATGATTTTGTTATGTAATATTGTTATATAATTAAAGTTATTTTAGAAATTGCATGATTTATTAAAATATCAGTAGTAAATTTAAACATTCACAAATGCCTGAATATAAAGAAATAGGATCACCTGTGTCCAAGTTAATTGCCTTCTTTTGCTGTATTCATTAGCCATCAATCTCTACATACTCTAAGGCCAAGATACACATGGAGCAATCTATGGACCGGCAATAGCATTCCATGGGAGCTTTGGAAATTCAGGATCTCGAGCCTCACCCCAGATGTACTGAATCAGAATCTTTATGTTAGCATAGTCTCTAGGTGATTTGTAGGTCCATCAGCGTTTGAAGAGCATCTGTCTGGCCTTCAGTTGCCTTTATGCATCTTCTCACCAACAGTGCCATCTAGTCCAATATTTTTCTGTCCCATTAGTTTGTCTACAGCCTCCCAACAGGCTTCTGTCCACAATGCTGCCATTTAGATTCATGGTCCCATCCCTCTCATAGCCTTTGCTAAGGTTATGTCTTTTACATTTGGAGATACACCAATTGCAGAGGAGGGTGAAATTAGCCTGAGAGCAGGACCATAACAATAACCTGATTCTAATGGAGGCTATTACCAGGGCAGCCAGTACCTGAACTAAGTCATCATTCTGCTGGAAGCATTCCGTTTGGCTGCAGTTCAACAAAAGGAAAAAAGAATGCACACCAGAAAATCAGGAAGGTTTGCATTATCTATCAGCTATGTTCAAAAGATGTTTGTGGAAAGTCGAGTTAAGGGTTCCTGGAAACATTAACCTCTGGACATGCTGGAGGATGCAGGTGGATTTTGAACCAGGCAAGTCTGCATTCACAAATCACATTAACATATTAAAAGATGGAGAGATCTTACTCAGAGGAAACCCATTTGGTTGTATTCAACCCAGCTCTGTATATTTTTTAAATCACAAAATGCTTTTTTTTTTTTCTCTCATGAAACATTCATCAAAATTAGGCAAAACTCATCTTTGGTGAGATATGCATTGTGAAATGTGAGTGGAGAGGTTCCTCTGAAATTGTCTAAAAGGTAACTTAAGCCTTGATGTTTTAGAAAATCTGACTTATTATATAACAGTGAATATACCTATCTGTGTAGTTTCACTATTTTAGAAGTAAAACAACGCTTTGATTTCAAATACTAAATTAACTTAGGCATTGCTCTCCCACTCTGTCTCCCAAACTGTGACTCAGATATCAACAAATGTTTTACCTAGTTAGAGAAAAAAGTTTCCCAAGTTTCAGAGCCATAAAACCATCAGCAAGGCACCTATTTATTGCAGCACTCTCTTGTTTTCCATCTTCAATTTCCTAAATATTGAATATCTTGTTTTCCATTTTTCTTCTAAAAGCATTTGTGGTATATAATAACACCACATGCCAGTGGAAGAGACTATATTGGCTCAGGATGCACTTGATATTTGTTTTTCTTAAATGACAACTGAAACTCCCAATTCAATTAGGATAAGATTTTTTTTAAAGTTATTAAACCTTAGTAAAGTTATATGACTTTATACTGGGAAAGTGAGTTCCAGAGAAGTTTAATGAACTTGTTCAAGGTGACTTCACTAACTTATTATAAAATGGGGAATACAACTCTGGTTTCTATAATGCCTTCTGTAGAGCATCCCACAGAAACATCTAGGTTTCAGAAGATTCCTTATAGTTAGGTATGAAAAATGTTATTTCTGAAAATATGATTTGCTCATGAGAAATCATTATTTAGATATGTTTAACTTTAGAAAAAATGTCCAACTGTAATTAAAAATCTGTGAATTACAGACATGTTCAGTAAAATACACTGTCTCATAGAAACCATATTCAAAAAACAGAATGACTGAAACAGATGTTATGTATGGGGATCAGAGGGAAGTGATCCAGTTATATTATACTAATTTGAGAAAGACTCTAAAAAAATCCTTTCTTGGGGGCCGGTCGGGGGTGGGTACAGCGAATGAAAGAGAAAGATAAGGAAATGTGTTCCTTGGTGTTGAGTTTTGAATAGATCACTATTGTGTTATATTCCTCTGAATTTAGGATACATGTTGGATTTTGTTCCTTATCGTGTCTGTTACGTGGACAAAGATAACACATTTGTTTCTTCTTGTCAACTTTTATCATGCACAAGGACTCTGAAGGTCCACCCAAGATCTTCTGTGCACTAAATGTCTGATGTTTGTCATACAATGAACAATTTTGGGGAGTTTGGAAATCTTTTGGTTATGACCTTGAGGATTAGAGATAATTTGGTGTGGATGACTTTGAGGAAGTTATTTAATTGTTTTTTTGTATGCCAGTTTTCTCAAATTTAAAATGTGGGTAATAGTAACCACCTTGTTAGAAGGATTGTAATGATCAAATCACGTAATAATGCAAAGTGCTTATGCTTAGTGCACTAGTGTTTTGCACTTACATCTAGTGATTTTTTTCTCAGTAATTTGATAGGCTAAGGGATGATCTAGTGTAGATATGGTGAGATGTGGGATTTTTTGTTGTCGTTGACAAGTTGTAGACAAAATGCTTGGTTATTCCTCCCACTGAAATAAAACCCAGAAATATAGGGTATTACAATATGTTAAACATTCAGTGGCCATCAAAACTTATTTTCTTTTTTGAAGTTAGAGTAATATTTAGAGAGGGCATTCTGGGGTTTCCTTTTAGCAAAATAATTAGAAGTAATTTCTGTTCATTATTAGAATTTTTAGCATGACCATATCACAAGGAAAGGGAAGGTTCTTACCTAAGTTGTATTGCAACTTTTCTCCGAAATACAATAAACATGCTGTGTTAAAATTGCTGGTATAAGCGAGGCACAGTGGCTCACACCTGTAATCCCAGCACTTTGGGAGGCCAAGGCGGGAGGATCAATTGAGGTCAGAAGTTTGAAACAGGCCTGGCCCATGTGGTGAAACCCTGTCTCTACTAAAAACATGAAAATTAGCCTGGCGTGGTGGTGGATGCCTGTAATCCTAGCTACTCGCTACTTGAGAGGCTGAGGCAGGAGAATCGCTTGAACCCAGAAGGTGGAGGTTGCAGTGAGCTGAGATTGCACCACTGCACTCCCACCTAGACAACAAAGCCAGACTCTGTCTCAAAACAAGAAAAAAAAAAAAAAGAAAAAAGAAAAAAAAATTGCTGTTGTAAGTTGTGCCCTATAAAATGTTAACTTTTCTTTCAAGTGAAATAATTACTTACTATTTCAGCAGAGATCACTCTAACATTTAGTTTTAATCTAGGAAAAAAACCCATGTAACTAGATTTGATCCTTTTATTAAAATGAATTGGTCTTAGAAGAGCACATCATATGCTCAAAATATAGCTCTCATGTGAATCAAGACATATAGTTGATTTGTTCAATGAAATCTAGATACTCTTTTAAAAAACTGTTTACTGGCTTTTGATGTTTAATTGGGTGGAATGTATAAGAAATATCCGATCAATTTTTGACTTCTCTATTGACTTACAAGCTTATATACAGCCAATAAACAAATCCTTCTAATTCTTACTTTATTACTCACTTTCTTTCCATTTCTACACAAATTCATATTGAATAGGAAATATTGAAATAAGATCTTTAGAATCTTCCTCTTGCAAATTATAGAACATATTGAAACCAGGTTAAACATATGTAAATCTCCTTATATATTGTTTACCTACCTACCATGTAAATTTTACTGATTTTTCCATAGTAAAAAAGTCTAAAACTCCAAAGCATCTTACCTCCTCTAAACTACCGATCTTTCCAAACCTATCATTATTCTTCCATATATACCTTCTTTCAAGACTTAATTCAAGCTCTGCCTTGTTTTTGAGTTATTCTCTGTCTAGATAAATTATTGGTCACTACTTTTAACCCAGGAGGCACCAATTGTTTCTATTATTATTTTGCTTCTTAGTATTTGTTTTCTTTGTTGGGAGAGTTTTGTTTATATTCCCTTCTAAAGTAGGTACTTTACTTTTTTGGAAATCTCTGCCTACTAGCCCAGTACCTAATAAAAGGTCAATGATGATGATAATGATCATTATGATGATAATTTGAAAAACCATGTTCTACAGTTTTCAGATGTACTTTTAGATAAGGGGATGCTATAATTTTATCATCAAAATTTATAATGAAAATATGATAAAAATTAAGATAAAATAATTTTAGAACATATTTTGTGGCTAAGTGGAAAACTATCATGGAGTTTAATTAAACTTTCTTCATATCCAAAGAGGAAAGGTACATAGATGAGAAAAAAAACATAAAAACAAAAAACATCTCAGGAATTCCACCTTCAGCTGCCCTTACTTGAATACCATGCCTCGGAAAGAACTTCATGACTTGGCAGGCTTTACAGGTCGACACGGTGTATATTCTGAAAGTAGCCAAGGGCAAAATTTAGTGTTAACTAGATCAAGAACTCAGGGGACTCAGGTGTCTACTGTTTTCCATAGAAATAATCATAATCAATTTTAAATACTAGATCTGCTTTCCTTTTGGGTTTGTATAATGTGGAGTCAAAATAGAAGCTCTGGCACCTCATAGACATAGATTTAAATCCCATTTATGCCATTGGTAAACTCCATGACCTTTGGCAAGTTATTTAACCTCCTTATGCCCTCGTCTCTAAAATTACAGTGCAAAAACAACACCTTAAGTGTGATTTCAAGGATTAAGGGAAATAAAATGCAAAATTCCTGGTACATAATTGATATCTACTAAGTGTGAATTTCTATAAGTTCCTTGTATCACATAGTGGTAGATTTTTATTTACTGGGTGGTTATTCTGTACCAGGCACTCTCCTGAACACTTTATATCATGGGGATTAACACATTTAATCCTTGTAGCATTCTTATGCAATAGCTACTATCATTATCATCCTCATTATTATTGTCCTATTTCACAGATATGGAACTGAGCCACTGAAAAGTAAAGTAACACAACTAGTAAGTAGTACTTCTGGGATTCAAAATAAACCTTTCATTTCTAAAATTAACCCATAACTTTTTATCCAGTAGACAATATAACCTCTCCCACTATCAGGTCATTTCCATGGACCATATCCTATGGGCAATTTGAAAGCAATCTCCTTTTAACCCTTCTTTATCAAATTAGAACATGGTTTGGAGAAGCATACAATGTTTTCCATAGCTGAGTATAAATCATTTCTTCCATTCTTTTGAATGAGCCACATCATTGCTCCCTTTCCATTGTGAGAAATCCAGCCTTGCTTATTCTTACCTAGACAAAGGCACACTTTTTGTCTCAGAACCTGTGCAAATCTCATCTTCTTTGTTACCACCTACAAATGATTAATGAGACAAAACATTTTCAAGGATTCTAAATGAAAAAAAAAAAAACCCACAAATTGAAAATCCACAAAGAGGTGTCTAGGAAAACTTTTATGAAGTTAAGAGATGTTATCTGTTGTTCTAGGCGTGGGTGACTTTATCAAAACATTTCACCCACTTTCAAATTTCCACTTGTTAAAACCTGAGGCCTTATTTGGCTGTCACTTACAGTACAGTGTTTTTCAGGCAAGTTCCTGGCAGCTCATTTTAAAGAGATTTTGTGAAAAACCCAAGCTGTGGAGTGCTCCTGTTGGAAGAAAGTCCTCTGACCCTCTGCCTTAACGTAAGAAAACGTTTCCAGTCTGTCCAAACCTCACCCACCTTTGGTTATCTTCGGAACCTTACAATTTGTGTTTCCTAAGGCAGCAATTTTCAAGCATGACTTTGAAACACTGCAGGCTTTTTCAAGTTATTTCAAGGACTGGCCAAGAATTCTCAAAACAAAATTAATTTTGTATTTTTTAAAAAGCAGAATGCATATCGTATATCATTTGGCAGATTCAGGAGGGTAATGGGAAGTGTTAGAGAATTGAATCAATAATAATAATGGATATGGGGACCGGTAAAGAAACTCCCAGTCCTGCTTCATTACTTTTAATGGCAAAAACCATAATTACTTTTGCACCAACCAAATACACTGAAATCCTTTAACATACACCAAAGCAATGGGAGATCTGCAGAATGCTTTTGTCCATGTTTAGCCATAATGATCAGTGCATTTTGAATAGAATATTGTTATATCTACTATTTAGCTTAATTGTGATCATTAACAAAGTGCCCAGACTCTCTGAACATTCTACATGGCATACTATTTATGAGAAGATCAGCATGTAAATAGTTTACTCTTCCTAAGTTCTTCTACAAGGTCACTGAAAGTGAGAACTAGAACCCAGAATCCCTTGAACTCAATGAATTTCCCAATTATTGACCATATCATTCTTAGAATCATCTCTTCCTTTACTCAGTCACTAGAGTCACTTTTCTCTACTTAGAGCCAGACATTTAAATATCTCCAGCCTCCAAGATCTCATCTGGATACTTGGGCTACACGTTTCCATGTCAATCATTTTGCACTTGTCATTTATCATATTAGACTATAAGCTCCCCGAGGGCAGATATAGAGCTATAGTATCAAGCTTATCTATTTATTTATTTATTTAGAGGCTGGGTCTCACTCTGTCACCCAATCTTGAGTGCAGTGGCATGATCATGGCTCACTGCTGCCTCAACTTCCCAGCCTTAAGCAATCCTCCCACCTCAGCCTTCTGAGTAGCGCTGGGCCTACAGACGCATGCCACCACACTCAGCTATTTTTTAATGTTTTATAGAGATGGGGTCTTGCTATGTTACCCAGGCTATTCTTGAATTCCTGAACTCAAGTGATCTTCCTGCCTTGGCCTCCTAAAGTGATGGGATTACAGGTGTGAGCTACCACACCTGGCCAAGCTAATCTTTAAATACCCTAGAGCACCCATTATAGTGCCTGGCAAAAAATAAATGCCCATAAATGTTTGTTGAATGGAACTGAGTCTTCAGAAACTGGAGATGTTTTCTAAAACAATTTTTTTTTTGCCATTTCAGTTTAATACATATTAGTTTTTCTCACTTATCCTATATCAACTGAATTTTTTATTTCTTTGAACCTGAACAGGCTTTGTATCTACAGACTGTTGAGCCTTTAATTTTGTTGTTGTTGTTTTGTTTTCCACAAAACTAAAAACATGCACAAATTCATTTTTAATTGTGCTTGTACATTCTAGTTTTTCCTCCTAAAGTGCACTTTTTTTCTTTCCCTTCTTTCCATCAATTTCTGAACCTTCCCTTCTTAAGCTTTACTTTACCCAGAATTTCCTCATCACATATGCATTTCATTTTCATTGTACTTTTCTATATCTGATTATTTCACTTTCCAGTTGTTCTGGTATCTTTTTCTAAGCATTATCCAATCGTTTCCATTAAGTTACAAGCTCCTTGAGGGCAAGCATTGCACACCTGTTTTGCACAACTTCTAAGGCCATTGTCAGTCCCTCAGCCCACTTTATAGAAATATGGTATATATATAGATAATACACACACACGTACACACATATTTTGCCACTTAATAATGCAAAGTGATGAAAACTTTTATATTGGTAAAAATTATGAGAATAAGAATAATCATACCCTGATTCTTCAAATTCAAATATTTGTCTAACGTTTTTTGATGAAGTCATAGCACACATGTGTCATTGAATTGTTGTGAGCACACTAACGGGAAAGATGGACCAAGTGGTTGACCCTGTGCTTCTGTGAGTAGGACCTCAGAGTATGTTTTTCTGTAAACATTTAAAAAGCAAGGAATTGAAACTTACAGTGGAGCAACCAGGGGGCAGGGTGACAGGAGAAACTTTTAAAAATTGACCTAATAGTAATCATAGGAAACAAAAAGAATCATTCTAGTCTCCATTTTTTTTTCTGGATGCATTTTGTAGCTCCCTAAGTTATTGTGTTTTTAAAAAACATAAAATATTCTTAGACCCTGAAAAATGTGATTCTATTTCAATCCCGCATGGTCTCTAGCATCGCTAAGCTACTCGGAACTTCCCTACGCAAAAGTTTGAATTTCTTTCCAATGCTGTTTAATGTCTGCACTTCTAGTGTCCACATAAATGATATTTAACAGGCTTTACCTCATACTTTCTTGTTACAACATTTTTACTTTTTTTCCAGTTGCAAAATAATTTCTTTTAAGCCCTCTCTGAATAAGTCTGTTGAAGCTCTATTCATCACACATAAAAATCTTACATTAAAAGGCAGTAAAGGAAATCACGAAAAGCTAGATGTATTCCACCCTCTTATAGTTGAATACATAAAATTGTATATATCACAAATAGTAATTGAAACTTTAAAATCATTTTTAACTACTCTTATGAAGACAATCTGTCCTTCTGGAGGGGCATTAGTTTAAATGCAAAGAGAGAACATATATCATTTGTGGGTCTAAATAGTGTTGGTTCTTTGCAAGGGCCGTAATTAATAAGGTTGTAGAACACAACTGCAACCTGTAAAGCGTTCCATGTGTAGTATTTTGAAACCTTTTGTTTGTTTGGGTTCTAACTAGAGACAGAGGGAGAAAAAGCAAATTTTATTCTCATGGGATTTGTTTTATGTGGTTCATCAGATTGAGCTTAGTAAGCAGGGAAGCACTTCTTGTGTAGCTAGTGCTTGTTTATTCTTCCCTCATTAAAAAGAGAGAGAGAAAAAAACAAAAGATTGGCAATTTTCTTTTATGAACGTGGACTGTAGGGAGATAAATAGCCCTGCGGGAGAGGAAGGTCAAGTTCAAAGTTTTTCTTTCCTTTGGATTCAGGAATAAGCAAATGGAAAGACGAGCCAAACAACCCAGCAGCAGGCATCTGATGGTTAAGCCCTCCCCCCAGGACTTTTTATGTACATAAGCAGCAGAAGTCACTCGAGCAGCTGCGGCGCATTAGTTCCAATAGTTTAACAGGCTGCTTTGTAGCACGGACAAAGCTGTGCGAGCGCGGTGCTTTCCCTCCATGTTCATTTGCTATGCGAGCTTGTCAGTGATCTTTGGCAGGGGCTTGGGAGAGGAGGGGTGACGTTTAATACGCTTCCGCGGAGGAGTGCGCTCGCCTCCTCTGCACCCAGCCCCAGCTCTAGAGAGAGACTGAGGCAGGCGACTGAATGCACTAACAGCAGCAGGCTCCGACCTGCTTCCCTGGACATTTCCCGGACCGTGAGCGAGGGAACCACGTTGCCCTGGATTCTTGCCAACTGTACAAAGTTGACCAGGAAAATGGCTCAGCAGACAAGCCCGGACACCTTAACAGTACCTGAAGTGGATAATCCGCATTGTCCAAACCCGTGGCTGAACGAGGACCTTGTGAAATCCTTGCGAGAAAACCTGTTGCAGCATGAGAAGTCCAAGACAGCGAGGAAATCGGTTTCTCCCAAGCTCTCTCCAGTGATCTCTCCGAGAAATTCCCCCAGGCTCCTGCGCAGAATGCTTCTCAGCAGCAACATCCCCAAACAGCGGCGTTTCACGGTGGCACATACATGGTAAGGTTTGCGCAGACCACGCAGAAATGGTGGCCGTTTCCCTTCGGGGATTCCAGCTCCTCGCGCCTTTAATTTTGGGGATAGGGAGGGAGGACCATCATCATTCCTCACCTGGGATTTCTCGCCAAGTAATCTCCCTTAACCATAAATCCCACAAATGTCCAAGTCAGGGCAAGAATCCTGGAGACTGGTACTAGGAGTGGTTGAGGTGGGTGGTTCTCAAAGTTCAATTCCTATTGCAAGTTCCTACAAGAAAATTGGATGCCAGATGTCAAATAAGAATGCAGTTTTACTCCCATACTTATGTGGTGGCGTTTCTTTGATTTCTTAAACTAATTTCCCTACCAGGTTCCCCAACAGCTGAGGAAAGAAAGGACCAGAAATGAGGGGAGGAGGATCATAGCTTGCTCTCTTTTCTGCATGATCCTCACTTGAACAGAGACACGTATAGTGTGTGTGTAATGGTGTGTCTTCATAAAGCCCTTCCTCACTCCTGACTCTGATATACAGTGTTTATAATCTTAAACATGCCTTTCCAAAGGAAAGAAGAAAGGGATTAGGAATTCTATGCAGAAAGTTGCCGGCTGGTACTCGGTAGTACTGTTGTGTTCTCTGAATTTGGATTGTTAGAATATTTTGCCAATCTTTTTATTTTCTTTGTGAATATTTTTATCTTCTTTATAATGGGTGAATTTGTTTCATGCATATGCTTCCATGTATTTTTCTGGAGGATTCTTGATTTTTTCCTGCTCTTGAAAAAGAAAAAAAAAAAAGAAAAACCCAAATATTAAAACAGACCATCGTGTGAGTTTATTTGGAGTTTCTACCTAAGCAGAGGCCATTCCAAGCTCTGAGCAATGAGTCTGATTCTATGCACTACATCTACATTTTGATGAGTATAAATTATGATAAAGAAAACAGCATAACAAAAAAGAATGTGTTAGTTGAGAAACTATGACTAAATACTTTTTATACAGTTTTGCCATAACAACCGAAGAGTATGTATGTTAACAATAGGAAAAAAAAAAAAAAAAAAAAAAAGCAGAAACAAGGCTTTTAGGAGGAAAGCAGCAAAAAGTAAAAGGAATTAAAATCTAAACTAGTGACAAGACCGTGCTCAGGAATGCATTAATGTTATAGATGAAAGTCAATGACAAAGGAAATAAATGGTATGTCACACCCAAAGACATGTCCAGCCTCAAAAATTTAGTTTTAGGTAGCTGGATCTCTGATTGGGAAGTGTTCTTATTGTCTCCCAAGATTTTAACATCTAGATGTCATTTCTGAGTTTGGTAGATATAATGGCCATAAGAGGAGTGAGACAAACATTGACTTTTTCTGTCTTAAAGAAATTATTGGGAAATGATGAATTCTCTTTGAGGAAGATTTTATTATTATTTTTTTTTTCCTTTGGAAAAAATTGTGAGCAACAAGCAGTGAATTAAAGAAAGGCATGGATAAACACTGGGAGATGCACTGAAGGAGAAGGTTGGCTCAAGGCCAGGCATTGGGTGCCAGAGCAGGAGAGCTGGCTTGAGTTTCTACGGAGCCAGGACCAGAATTTCTGTGTCCAGTGTCCCTTTTGGTTGCACTGCTTTATCACTGCAGTTCCTAAATTGCACCTATTGCTGAATGAGTGGCCCTCAACTCAGCTGTTTGATTTCAGTCTGAGTGGAGCAACCTAGAGTTCAGCTGGAGGTTATCTGAACTATTTAGACATGTTGGGTGTAAGGAAGGCAGGAAATCCCATGAAAATAGGCTTTTTTCTGACATTTCTGGCACTTCCTTTTCTGGTGCTGTTTGGAAAAACTTCAAGAGTACAATTTCTATCAACATTTCATTTTAGTGTATCAGGTCACACAGCCCAGTAAGAAAGGCATAAAGAGAGCAATGGAAACCAGAAATAAAAATCATGGTATTGATTTTCAGTAACTCAGAAGGAAACAGTTTCCCCTATGGACTAAAACCATCAGGCAAGGGAGTTGGAAAGAGGATCTCAAGTTTTCCATATTGATTGAATGAGCCCCAGGACGTTCATAATATCCACAGGCATCTTTTGACAAAAAATCTCATTTTTGCTTTCACAGTTTGTACTAAGCACTATGGAGAATTTTGAAAATATGTTTCAAATTGTTCTGACATAAATATAAATATATTTGTATCTAATTTGTTGCTACAACAATGTTCTGCCTCACAGTATTGGTTTCCTGCTCCCAGTATTCCCCTGCATTCGCTATGCATACATTTAATGCCTACTGAGTCTAACATGTTTATTCTGTACCTAATTATTAGAAAGTTGAGCAAGAACCATTTGTTGATTTCCAATAATTTATACCACGGTAGAATAAATCAGTAATATTGGAAGACATCTGTTTTAGCTAAGATAATCTTGCTGTTCTACAGAATATTCTCCAAATCTAATTGGATTGACATAGTGAATTTTTATTTCTTGCTTCTGCTTTTTGTGGAGAGGCAGCCTGCCCTAGCCAGTAGGTGCCTCAGGGACCTGGAATTCTACCATCCTGTGGTTCCATTATTTGCAACATGTGATTCCCAAGGTTGCCAGGCTCAGATGAATCAGGAGAAAGACCATGAAAGAGGATGGCATGTGTGAGCTTTTATGAGGCAGGCCTAGATAGTATGTTAAGGGCTATCTGATTTACCCTGTATGCCATAGTTGAATTTATAGAATAACATCTTGTAATAACAAGTTCTTGAACCTTTTGTCAAACCTCCTTGATGAAGATTACACAGAAGCACTTCTGTTGTTTGACAGGGCTGTTGATTGGAAAGACCTTGCTTCTAAACGGTTGAGGTCTTCTTCCCTGTAACTATCATCCATGGATCCAAGATCTGCTTTGGGAATCCTACAGCTTGAATTTTTGCTCCCTTCCATTATGAAGCCCTTAAGGCAAGTGGCTTGGAGTAACCCACCAGAGAACCAGGGCCCTGTTCATTCATCTTGGTATACTCATGCTTGGCATGATGGCTGGTCAATGGTGGATGCTTAATAAATGTCTGCTAAACAAATTCATTAATCAGTATTTTAGTGTTCTCATGCTCTTAAAAAAGACTTCTTGGCCAGGCGTGGTGGCTCATGCCTGTGATCTCAGCACTTTGGGAGGCCAAGGCGGGTGGATTATAAGGTCAGGAGATCGAGACCATCCTGGCTAACATTGTGAAACCCTGTCTCTACTAAAAATACAAAAAATTAGCCAGGTGTGGTGGCAGGCGCCTGTATTCGCAGCTACTCAGGAGACTGAGGCAGGAGAATGGTGTGAACCCGAGAGGCGGAGGCTTGCAGTGAGCCGAGATCATTCCACTGCACTCCAGACTGGGAGAGAGTGTGAGACTCCATTTCAAAAAAAAAGAAAAAAGACTTCTTTTGCCAGGCATGGTGGCTCATGCCTATAATCCTAGCACTTTGGGAGGCTGAAGAGGGTGGAGTCCCTGAGCTCAGGAGTTTGAGACCAGCCTGGGCAACATGGTGAAACTCCGTCTCTACTAAAAATACAAAAAATTAGCCAGGCATGGTGATGTGTGTCTGTAATCCCAGCTCCACAGGAGGTTGAGGCACAAGAATCACTTGAACTTAGGAGGCGGAGGTTACAGTGACCCGTGATTGTGCCACTGCACTCCAGCCTGGGTGACAGTGAGACTCTGTTTCAAAAAAAAAAAAAAAAAAAAAAAAAAGGACTTATCTTTTCCTAAGTAAACATCCTGTTATTTCATTTCTATATGCTATATTTATATTTACCAGATTAATCTTGGTACTTTTTATCTAGACTTCACTTGGGTTTTCATGATCCATTTAAAGAATAGCTACTGAGTTGACACAATACTCTAGGTGTTGTGTCACTCAGAGAGCACCAAAGCAGTTAGAAAAGAGGCTAAACTTAAATTCTTACTTTGCATTTAGTAATTGTGTGACTTTGGTCAAGTTACTTAACGTGTGTGCTTCAGTTTGCCTGTTACTCAGTTTTCTGGGGATAGTATCTATTGGGGGTTGTGGTTTAATTAAATACAATTATGTATAAATTAAAGTGGTTGCACAG